>NC_053431.1:53320973-53654103 GCF_007990345.1 Gossypium hirsutum
CCCTAACACGAGATTACTTCTTCTGAAAGATAATGGTGAGTACACTTCCGACTCTGATAAAACAGATCCAGATATGCCAGAACTTGTGGATGACAGTGATAATGGCGAAGAGTTGGTCGAACCACCAAAAGAAGGGGACTTTGCTAATTTCCATTGCTTTGTAGTTCGCCGAACCCTTAACATTCAGATGAAAGATGATGAGAGCCAAAGGACCAATATTTTCCATTCTCGGTGTTTTATTAAAGGTAACTTATGTTCACTCATTATTGATAGTGGGAGTTGCTCGAATGTAGTGAGTAGTTATTTGGTGGATTCTTTAAAGTTGCCTTGTACCAAACACCCTAAGCCATATCACCTTCAGTGGCTTAATAATGAATGTTCCAAAGTTAAAGTTACGAAACAGTCCTTGGTCACTTTTAAACTCGGCAATTATGAGGATGACGTATGGTGTGATGTAGTCCCCATGCATGCGGCACACTTGCTCCTTGGACGACCTTGGCAATTTGATCACGATGTTACACACCAAGGTAAACTTAATCGATACTCCCTTGTATTTAAAGGCAAGAAATTCACTTTTGCTCCTTTAAATCCTACTGATGTATATAAAGATCAATTGAGGATGATAAAATTTTGTGAGGGGGTAAGGGAGAAAGAGCAAGTACAAAAGACAGAGAGAAAAGAGGCTAATAGTAGTGGAAAAAGTCAAAATTTAAAAAGCCCAAAGGTGAGTGAATCCTCTAGTGGTAAAATGAGCGGAAAAAATCTTTTGGCAACAAAAAAAGATGTGAAGAGAGCCCTACTTAATAAACAGCCTTGTATCCTTGTGAGGTTTAGGCAAAATTATTTATCTTTATCTAACATTAACGAAAATTTGCCTAGTGTGTTTTCAATCTCTTTTGCAGGATTATGAGGATGTTTTTAGTGAGGCCCCTAAAGGTTTACCACCTTTACGAGGGATAGAACATCAAATTGACTTAGTACCCGGAGCTTCAATCCCAAATCGACCAGCCTATAGATGCAATCCCGAGGAGACAAAGGAATTGTAAAGGCAAGTTGAGGAATTACTAGACAAAGGGTACATTCGTGAGAGCCTAAGTCCTTGTGCTGTTCCTGTCTTATTGGTGCCAAAGAAAGATGGTACGTTTCATATGTGTGTTGATTGTCGCCCAATCAATAAGATAACGGTAAAGTATCGACACCCAATCCCTAGACTTGATGATATGCTTGATGAATTACATGGTTCAATAATATTTACAAAAATTGATTTAAAAAGCGGTTATCATCAAATTCGAATGAGGG
Organism: Gossypium hirsutum; assembly: GCF_007990345.1. Taxonomy (NCBI): domain Eukaryota; kingdom Viridiplantae; phylum Streptophyta; class Magnoliopsida; order Malvales; family Malvaceae; genus Gossypium; species Gossypium hirsutum. The sequence goes on from NC_053431.1 coordinate 53,322,273, forward strand.
AAGGGGATGAATGGAAAACAGCCTTTAAAACAAAATTTGGATTGTATGAATGGTTAGTTATGCCTTTCGGCCTTACTAATGCACCTAGTACATTTATGAGATTAATGAATCATGTTTTGAGGCTACATTTGGGTAAATTTGTAGTAGTTTACTTTGATGATATTTTAATTTACTCAAAGTCATTAGATGATCATGTTTTCCATGTTCGAACCATTTTGGATATTCTACGAATTGAAAGATTATTTGCCAACCTTGATAAATGCACATTCTGTTGTGATAAACTAATATTCTTAGGTTTCATAGTTAGTGCTCAAGGTATTCATGTCGACGAGGACAAAGTTAAGGCAATTAAGGAGTGGCCGACTCCTAAATCGGTAACTGAGGTGAGATCTTTCCATGGTTTAGCCAGTTTTTATAGACGATTTGTGAAAGATTTCTTTACTATTGCTGCCCCATTGACTGAAGTTATAAATAAATCAGTGGGTTTCAAATGGGGTGAAACCCAAGAAAAAGCTTTTCAAACTCTAAAAGCTAAGTTATGTTCTGCTCCTTTGCTTAAATTACCTGATTTTGCTAAAACTTTTGAACTTGAGTGTGATGCTTCAGGAATTGGAATCGGAGCTGTTTTAATGCAAGATAAGCAACCTATTGCTTATTTTAGTGAGAAATTGAACGGTGCACAGTTAAATTACTCGACTTATGACAAAGAACTATTGGCATTAGTTCGTGCACTTCAAGTATGGCAACATTATTTGCTGCCTAATGAGTTTGTCATACATACAGATCATGAGTCTCTTAAATGGTTAAAGGGACAAGGTAAGTTGAGTAAAAGACATGCCCGATGGGTAGAATTCATTGAAACATTCCCTTATGTGATTCAATATAAAACAGGTAAAGATAATGTAGTCGCAGATGCTTTGTCTAGACGATATACTTTAATAACTACATTGAATGCTAAAGTCTTAGGGTTTGAACATATTAAAGAGTTATATGATGATGATACTGATTTCAGCCATATCTATAAGAATTGTGGACATACTGCTTTTGAAAAATTTTATCTTGTAGATGGCTTTCTTTTTCGTTTAAACAGGTTATGCATACCAAAGTGTTCCATGAGAGAATTGTTGATTCATGAAGCCCATAGTGGGGGATTAATGGGACATTTTGGAGTGGCCAAAACACTAGACATATTGCAAGAACACTTCCATTGGCCACATATGAAGAAGGATGTGGAAAAGGTATGTTCCAAGTGCATTACATGCAACCAAGCAAAATCTAAGGTAATGCCTCATGGCCTTTACACTCCTCTACCGATTCCTACTTCACCTTGGGTAGATTTATCCATGGATTTTATTTTAGGTTTGCCTCAAACAAAAAAAGGAAGAGATAGTATATTTGTTGTTGTTGACAGGTTTTCAAAGATGTCACATTTTATTCCTTGTCACAAAACAGATGATGCTACACATGTGGCAGACTTATTCTTTAAAGAAGTGGTAAGACTTCATGGCATCCCTAAAACAATTGTTTCTGATAGAGATGTCAAATTCCTTAGCCACTTTTGGAAGGTATTGTGGGGTAAGCTTGGTACTAAATTGCTTTATTCTACTACATGTCACCCCCAAACTGATGGTCAAACTGAAGTAGTTAATCGAATCTTAGGGACTTTATTACGAGCTGTTGTGGGAAAGAACATTAGAAATTGGGAAGAATGCCTACCATTTGTTGAATTTGCATATAATAGATCTATTCATTCTACAACTGGTTATTCCCCATTTGAACTTGTTTATGGTTTTAACCCACTAACAGTACTTGATCTTGCGCCATTACCTCTTGAACACGTTATGAATTTAGATGGCGAACAGAAAGCTGAGTTGGTGAAATCCTTACATGAGAAGGCTAGACAGCGAATAGCCAAAACAAATGACGCCAACACCAACAAAGCAAACAAAGGGCGCAAACGGGTTGTACTAGAACCCGGAGATTGGGTTTGGGTCCATTTGAGGAAAGAACAATTTCCTACAAAAAGAAAGACTAAGTTGGACCCAAGGGGCGATGGGCCTTTCCAAGTACTCGAGCGGATCAACGATAATGCCTATAAAATTGATCTACCTGGTGAGTACAATGTAAGTTCTACTTTTAATGTGGCTGGCTTGTCCCCATTTGATTTTTTAGATTCGAGGACGAATCTTTTTGAGGAAGGGGGGAATGATACGAGTCATAAAGGCCCAATCCAAGTTCAAGAACGTGATGGGCTCAAATTGCCACAAGGCCCAATAACGACATCAAAGGCCCGACAAATGCGGTCCAAACTAAATGGGACGATTCAAGAGCTTGTTAGCAAGGCCTTAGATGCATACACGAGAGAACAAGAAAATCAAGATTCACTTTCTTGTTTTCAAGAAAATCAAGAAATCGAATCTTGGCCCAATTTTGCTGTTCGAAGAGATTTCAAGAATCAAGAAAATCAAGATTTCAAATCTTGAAAATCTTGGTCCAAGAAACCAATTCTTGCAGCCAAAACACATTGGATCTCCATTACGAGCGTCAACGACCCAATTTTGGTAGGAGATGGATCACGAACCCAAATTCTTGAAGGCGAGGCCCAATAACCAAAATCCAGCCCAATCAAGAAATTTCTTCATACTTAGTTGAAAATCAGGCCAAAATGTCAAAGGGCCCAATTTGTAAACATCTTACTTGTTTAATTTAATTTTTTAATCTTTAGGAGCATTACATGTAAAATTCGGCCCAAAACAGCCCATATAAGTGCACGGCCGAATTTACCTTGTTATTTTATTAATTAGGTTTAATTTTTTATTAGTTACTTGTGAGATTAGGATTTGTTGGAGGCCTATATAAGCATTGGCCAGCCACCCTTTGTAAAAACATCTTATTATTATTTTTTCTATCAAATTTCAGATTTGTTGAGTGCAGAATTTTCTTTGGGGTTTTCTCCAAGAATTCTCTCTTGAGTTTTCTTTAGAAGTTGTTTTAACAATCTTTTGATTGTGGGAGCCATCTTCAACCTTCTTCTTGCCATCGATATTCTTTGGAGGGGAGATTAGAGCCGTTTGAAGAGATTTGTGAAATCTTTCGGGATTTCAAGGATCTTTAGGACTTATCCTTTAATTCTTGCTGTTTTCGATTTCTTTCTTTACTTTTCTTTGCTTATACTTGTGCCGATTTCTCATCTAATATTTTGCTGTTCTTGTTTGTTTTCCAGCATTGATTAAACTCAAGATCTCATCGTTTAAGTTGTTCTCCTATTGGCAGCACCCATTCGAACCCAAAAATCCCCAATTCCTAGGGTTTGGCCGATTGGATTTCTTTCAATTTGGGAATCAATTGATTGCTGGAAATTGGGCATTCTTGGCCGAATCAATTCCTTGGCAGATTCGCATCTTTTCTTTCTTCTCAATTTCGTTTGATTCATCGATTCTATTTCTTTTCTTCTTGCTGCTCTTTTAATTGAATTTGGGAATTTTAAATTCAAATCTGATTCGGTTTAATCTTAATCTTTGTTTTTGATTTCAGATCTGTTCATCTAGGATCTTTCGTAGGAGTTTCTCGTGACTTGGCAACTCGATCTTGGTCCGCGTGCGTCCGTACCACATTCCTTGATCATTTTATTTGGCTATCCATAAATTTTTTGTGTCATTTTAAAAAGGTAAGGCCAACTCATATTTTTGATCCTGGCATCGATTCAGCATTCCCTTAAAGTTCAACATCTACAGTGTCACTAACCCCTTTACTTTTTGTGATGGTGATACTTTGAGAAGCGCGAGTTGTCCTTGTATTTCTCCAATATTTCAGGTTAGTTCGAGTAAAGAGCTATGACTTTACTATCTCTTCAAAGAGAGGAGGTTTACGTTGATTGACAAAGGTACTACTCAAACCGATCCACATTCATCCATTCATATGGGAAAACAAGGTGAGTTTTCTGAATCTTTTAAGATTCAACCACCCCCTTTGATCGTTGATGGAAACATTGTTGATATTTTGGTTTCTAAAATGCATTTGTACCTTAATGATGTGATCCAGCCCGGGTAGTTGAGTTGAATTCACTTAGTTGCCCGATCGTAGTCGAGAGAGTTGTTCGTGCCTCGAATTTTTAGTAATAGAAGTAAAAAAATAGAATAGGATAAGCAGAAGGTTTCAAGAAGTGTAGAATTAGCAATAGGTTCAGCTAAGGGTAGCAAAGATGGATGAAGGATAGAAGGCTCGATTTGGTTAACAAGAAAGAAATTTGAAATGGGAATGGAAAACAAACTCAACGTCAGGAATGATTCAACACTAAAAAGTGTCACCCCGATTCCTATATGGTTAAGGTGAAAAATATGGATAGATGGATAGGAGAACGCCACACCAAAGCTGGTGATAAGTTCAAACAAGATCGGTAGACGCCACTAGCACAAACTAGATAAGTCTTCGAAACTTGTACAAGATATGAGAGGAAGCAACCTCACAAGAACAATGTTCATTAACAAATTTGGCAAAAGTCCTTTTACAATGAAATCAACAAACTATTTATAGGCAATCATGTAGTAACCGAATGGACAAACTAGCTAGCTTAAAGACTAAGCAAATTCGGTCATGAATTAACTAGAATGTTCTAGAATGAAAGCATTAAGTAACTAGTCTTGATTCGGCTGATGGGGATGTGTTTGGATTGCTTCATGTATGAGCTTTAATCACTTGAATGAATGTGCACCTTTGGGAGCTCAACGGGTTGTCTAGGTTCGACCAAGGTGTGTATGAAACTTCCAAGAGGTGTCTCTTGGCCGAATAGGTGCTTAGAAAACTCCAAGGGTCCTCCCACATACATCGGCTGTACATGGAACTTGGAAGGAGGCTTGAACCTAGCCGTACATGCACTTGCATTAATTATTCTCCATTCATGCATGTGTGCCATCCAAGGAAGTGTATCTTTCAATATTCATTAACCCTCCATGTACATGAATGTAAGGTGATACGAGCTCGCCTCGACTTGAGTTGAGTCGTATGTAGATTGCCCGATCGTCTTCGAGAAACCTTCGTCAGAAATAGAAGGGATAGATAATTCGGATTGAAGTTAAATTGGTTATGTAAGTTGGGTTCAAGGATGGATAAGTAATCTTAGGTTTGGGTAAGGAAAGGGAATTAGGATATTGGTAATTTAGGTTTTAGTTCGGAAAAAGGAATAAAATATGGGAATGGTGGTCCTAAGAACAAGTTGAACCGATATTAGCCAATACCGACCTGAAACTTATGAGTTCTTAAGAAGGGATGGTTGAAACGAAATAGACCTTGACCCACTACCTAGGCAGATAGGAACCTCGGTATAAAGGGTTTTAAATGCCACACTAAAACTAGTGATAAGTTCGGTTTCATAAAGAAAGAGGTTGACGCCACACAAAAATCTTACACGAGACTTAGAGAAGAAGTTCTTACAAGAACAAAAGTTCGGTTCTATAAAATTTGGCCAAAAATTCCATTTACAAGAAATAAACAAACTATTTATAGCTGTTGTAAAGGCTAGCTGAATAGCCACTTTAGGTAGCTAAATAGCCTTTTGTTTTCTTCCTAATTAAGCTAGAAAATTCCAGATTTATTTAGGAAGTTTCCTTGAAGCTTCTTGGCTTTGGAGAACTCATTGGATGGCATTTCTAGAAGCTAGAATTAATGGCACGTTTTGGGAGCTGAAATGCATATTTAAATTCGGCATTGGAAGTTGTGAGCTTAATTAAGCTGATGCTTGGAAGAGATGAATGGCCTTAGCATTTAAATGAGCTCCTTGAGTAGTTGGCCGGCCATAAAGTGTGAAAGCAAATCAATGGACAGCCCCTCAATGTGAACGCATGGTTGTTGGTGTAAAAATCTTGAATGCCATCTTCGAAAATTGAGTAGCCATGTTGGGGAGAGTAACCATCTGCTTATGGTGATTGTTGCATTGACCGAACCATCATGGCTTTTGGGAAAACTAATTCAGCCACTTTAATTTGATTAAATGTCGTCCCATGCTTTGCACCTGCACACACAAATTAATTCAGCACATTAATTTATTTAGACACATTAATTTCGGGAGCTAAAGACACATTTAAAACTTGTAATAGCTAAGTCAAATTAATTATGCAAGGTTAAGACATGTATTAAATCGGCTGGAACTTAGACAAATTTAATAGAAAAAATCGGCTGGGCAAATTTAATGAGCAGGACATTTAAAACCGGTCTTAAACTTGACAAATTAATTAGCTATTAAATTAAGCTAGTTTAGGACACCATCATACCAAGTTATAAAGTCCAGATTTTAACCAAATAATTATTAAGACCTAATTAACTAATTTAACTAACAGCAAATTAAATGATTTTATTCCAGCAAATTAAACGTAAAAATGAAATGAGCTGAAACTAGCTCGTTGAGCTAAGTTAAGTTGAAGTTGAGCTGATTTGAGCTTGAAGGATGCATGGTTTACTTGGCTTGCTGGTCCAAGAGCTTTCAAGAAGTCCAGCAACGGTTTCACCCCAAACTCTATCAACTAAGGCTGTTGTTGCATCTTTGAATCTCTTTGCTCGAGCTCGGGTGATCGGTCCTACGGGCAATTTGAGAGGATCTTCATTGGCAGCCGACAACTCGGGAGGTGTGGTCATATCATAAGGCTTCCAAACATTGAACCGAAACATGCATGTATCTTCCCGTTCAATGAACATTCCCATACATGCACCTTGTCATGAATGAGCCTCCACATTCGGCTAACCTACATAATTAAATAACATAATTAAATAAAATAATTATTCATATAATCATAATTAAGAATATTAACTAAACAACTTAATGACAATAACTAAATTCAGACATATTAATTATAAGTCAACTATTAAATTCGGCTAGCTCAAATAATCAAAAGCACTTAGTGAGCTAAGTTGAGCTGTAGCAAACTTAGTTGAAAACAAAATCGAAACTTAGTTTATTAAAATGAAGAAGAAATGAGCTGAAATGAGCTAAATTCGAGCTCAAGCAAGCTAAATCGAGCTCAAGTGAGCTGATGGAAGCTGAATGGCGCATGGGGAGCTAGAAAGGAGCTGAGATCAGATTGCAAAAGGGTGCATGGAGTCTTCAAGGAGTGGTCCTTAGCTCCTCCAACGTCATGGACCTTGTTGTCATCCCAAATGTCCAACACCAAGGCTGATAAAGCGTCTTGAATTTTCTTGGTTCGAGCTCGAGTCATGGGGCCTTTTGGAAGCTCGAATAGATCTTGGTTTGCATTCAAGGTTGCCCCGGGTGTGCTTACATCACTTAATGAGGTTTATTATTCTTTTTTGATTAGTAATGGATGGTTTGAAAATGATGAGAACATTACTAACAAAGGTTGTGTGTGCATTCTTTGATCTATGGAAAAACCACATGTTTAAACAAGGCTATGTACATAAAACTTGTGATGTATGAGTGTTTTATTTATATGCATGCCCTATTACCGAATTTGGATATCCAACTTGAAAAGGTAAAACTTGTCAATTATTTTGAATTCGACAATCGATAAGTGCTCAAGTATGCACCAAGACTTCGAAAAGGAATTGTTCATTCTTGATTCATCATTTTATTACTCCTTGTCTTTATGACGATGACAATATTTTCTTGTGTCAAGCTGTGAATAAAATCTCTAAAAAATCCTCCTGGTTTAACCTTCATTGTATCACTAACTTGTTTTATTCTTTTGTAGGTGACAATGTGAGGTGGTACCTTCGTAAAGAGGGAGGGCTGATTTGTGATCCTGAGAAATTTTTTTCGAGCAAATGGCCGGATTTGAGGACAAATCATTTTCAAGAGGGGAGTATGATGCCATCTCGATCGCATCATCTTTCGGTACATCTCAATGACATTGAGATTGGCCTAAACTTGAGGGGCCCAAATGCAAAATGAGACCTTTAAATTCATTTATGCTGTTGGAATAAGGACTTGATTTATTTTAGTTACTTTAGTCTTTAATTATGTCTTGTTTATTAAATACATATTTTAATTATGACATGCATTATGTGTTCTGCATTTAATAAAGTCATGCATTATGTGACTCCCATTTTAGTTTAAGTCAGCTTCATTAAATTAATCTTGCATTAAGTAACTCATTTGTTCATTTAGTTTGCATTTTAAACCATGCATTTAAGCATCTTAGTTTAATAAATGAGTTGCTGGACATTTATTCAACTCATCTTAGTTTAATTAATAAGTGTTTTTGATACGAGCACGCCCCGCGAACTTTATCGAACAAGTCTGTCAAGCCGAGCATTGACATGTTGGCAAGCTGATCCCAGCTCGTTTCCAGCTCCACGAGCTCCGTCCAGCTCAAATCTAGCTTATTCAAGCTCAATCCATCTTGCCTGAGCTAAACTGAGCTCACTCCTAACTTATTTTCAGCTAACGAGCTAAACCTTAGCTCATCTTCAGCTTAGGAGTTTAGCCTCAGCTCAACTTTAGCTCACAAGCTAAAGCTTAGCTCATTTTAGTTTAAACTCGGTTTTGTCTTTAATGCATTAAATAAAAATTTGCACATATTTATTTAAGAATTAAACTTGTCTTATATTAATATTTGTTATTAATATGTCATAGTCATTACATAAATTGATTATGTTCACATAGCCGAATTAATGCATGACATTAATATGTTCACATCATGCCGAATTTATGAGTGTTCATGAGATGTCTTAATGACTTGTTTATTTCATGTAGGTACATCCCTTTGGATGGCACATGCATGTAAGGAATGTGTTCACATCATGCCGAATTTATGAGTGTTCATGAGATGTCTTAATGACTTGTTTATTTCATGTAGGTACATCCCTTTGGACGGCACATGCATGCAAGGAATTAATGCAAGGTGCATGCATAGAAAGGTTCAATGGACGGCAATCAAGAGGCATATGCATGTTCATGATGGTCATTCATGTATTTGAAGATTCATGGATCAAATTAATGATGGACCATGCATTGGACAGTTCATGTATTGATCATGTGTTCACACCTTGTGTTCACACCATGATGACCATTTGGTTGGATGTTCACACACAAGAGTCTACTCAAGCTCCTTGTTCACACCAAGTTTGATCCTTCATGAAGCCTCATTTAATTAAGCCACTCATGGTGAAACAACATGAATTAAAGGCTCCATTAAAAGAGTTCGCCAAATCTAGCCATGCATGCATGAAGAACATTTATCCAAGTGCATCAATGCATATTCATGAAGCTATCCACTCACCTCCCATTCGGCTGAACATGGACAAGAACATCATTGGACATTTTTCTAGAAGTTTCATGTTTTAATTAGGTACATTACTTAATTGTTAAGTTCATGAATGGACTATTCGGCTAGCATAAGATACTAGTATAAATAGTTGGTTATTTTCAATTGTAAGGGACTTTTGCCAAATTTCTATTGAATTTAATCTTGTGAGAATTTTCTTCTCTAAACTTTGTTTGAGACTTTGTTGACTTATCTACCTAGTAGTGGCGTCAACCCTGTTTCTTTCAAGCCTATACCAAGGTTCCTACCATCATAGATAGTGGGTCGCGGTTTTATCGTTTTTACCATCCACCTTAAGAAACTATAAGTTTTGGGTCGTCACTTTTTAGTGTCAGTTCTACTTGTTCTTAAGCTACCCAATACCATACTCTACGACCACCCTTGTCAAACATTAGCAACCAACACAACTCCATTCTTTATCGCCTAAGCCTTAAAGTTACAAACGGGACTTCTTGTTAAGACGATCGGGCAACTCAGCATACGACTCGACTCTTCCCGAGGCGGATCGTATCAGTTTTTGTTGAACTTTATTTAATAAGTGTTGCTCTTAATTAATCTAGTTCCTAGGAATATTTATTGATGCATGAGTTAAAGTTCATTTAATAATGCTTCTTTTAATTAAACTAGTTGCTGAAATAAATGATGCATAAGTGTTAGTTCATTTATTTAAGTTAGTTGTTAATTTGTTTTAAGCTTAATAATTGAATAAATGTGTAGGTTGCATGTGTTAATTGCAGGTGACTTTCCAGCTCACATCCATTACATTTAAAGGCTGTTATGCATTCAATAAGGTGACTTTTCAAGAGACTTCGGTTACAAAAGAGGGGGCTGTTACAAAGAGGCTTTATACATCATTAAGAAGTTATTTTATCAATTAAAGGAGAGCATTGTTCTTCTTTAAATTGGGCAGCATCTTTGTTTTATCTTCCATAACCATTTGCTTCATGAGTAATCACTACATGCATTCAATTTTCCATCAAAGAAGTTGGTGACTATTCAGCTAACCAAAGGACACTTCAAGAGTCACTTTTCAAGCATTCAAGGTCAATTATGTAGCTGAATTGAAGTGTATTAATGGTGGAGTTATTTAGTTCATGAATTCCAAGAGACTTGAGCTTTATTTCAGCTTTTAAGATGTGACCATTTAGCTAACCTTTTCCTAGCCTTATAAATATGTGTGTAATCAGCCTTTTGAGGGAGAACTTTTTGGACATTTTGTTAATGTTATGCTGCCAAATTTGTGAGGCAAACTTTTCTCTATTTTCGTTCAAGGATTCATTGGCTACCTAGTGTTCTAGTTGTGTCATCCGCTTTCTTTGTCGAAAACTGAACTTATCACTACTCGTAGTGTGGCGTTCAAACATACCAAGGTTCCTACTTTGCTAAGTAACGGGTTGAGGTTCTCATATTCTCCATCCGACCACCTTGAAAACTTATAAACATTTGGGTCAATATTTTCTAATATTGGTTCGTGTTTGTTTTTGAGATCATTTTCATTCCATTCCATTTCATCCTTTTGTTTCATCATAATTGAACCATCAATTCACTTCACATTCATTGTTTGTTATCCAATTACTATATTTATCTCCATCCTTTATTTTTTTCTATAACTGAACCTACAAAACTTCATATCCATAAACCCATCTTTGAACCTTTTTTTTTACATAACTTCCGCCATTATTTACTTAAAACATCCTTTGAACAAATCGAACGATACTTCTTCATAGACGATCGGGCAAACTCACATACGACTCGACTCACCCCGAGGCGGATCGTATCACCCGCAGCTCAATTCAACTCTAACCAGCTCACTTGAGCTTGTTTCAGCTCGTTTTAGCTCGTTTTAGCTTCTTTCTAGCTCGTTTCTTTTCCCATTTCAATAAACTAATTTTTAATTTTGTTTTAACTTAATTTGCTACAGCTCATGTCGAATTCCTTAGCTCAAATTAGTTCATTAATTGTTTTTGTTTATTTGAGCTAGTCGAATTTAGTATGCTAGTTAATTCTAATTTAATGTGTCTGAAATTAGTTGGTTGTTATTTAGGTTGTTAGTTGTTGTTTAATTATGATTAAATAATTTATTAAATGTGTTCATGTCTTTGTAGGTTCAGCTGAATGTGGAGGTACATTAATGGCTAGGTGCATGTACGGGTTTGTTCAATGAATGAGAAGGGTCATGCATGATTCGGTTTAATGCTTGGAGGAATTATGTTCATGTACATGGAAGATTAATTACATGCATTTGGATTGGAAGATACATCCACTTTGGACGGCACACATGCATGAATGGAGAGCATTTAATGCAAGTTCATGTATGGCCAGATTCAAGCTTCCTTCCAAGTTCCATGCATAGCTGAATGTTTGTGGGAGGACTTTTGGAGTTTCTATGCACCTATTCGGCCAAGAGACACCTCTTGGAAGCTTCATGCACCCCATGGCAGAACCTAGACAACCTATTGAGCTTCCAAGGCTTCACATTCATTCAAGGTGTTTTGCTTATACATGAAGCTGTCCAATGGAGCTCCCATCAGTCGAATCTAGCCCTAGCAAATTAAAGACTTGTTCTAGATTATTCTAATGCATTCATAGCTAAGACACTTAGCCCTTAAGTTAGTCAATGTGTCCAATTGGCTACTACATGTTAGTCTATAAATAGTTTACTCATTTCTTTGTAAAAGGACTTTTGCCAATTTGTTAATGAAACTCTATTTCTGTGAGGTTGCTTCCTCTCACATCTCATATAAGTTTCGAAGACTTATCTAGTTTGTGCTAGTGGCGTCTACCGATCTTGTTTGAACTTATCACCATTTTTGGTGTGGCGTTCACCTATCCTTCTATTCCATTTATCCACCTTAACAATATAGGAACTGGGGTGTGATACGAACTCGCCTCGGAATGATTTGAGTCGTAATAGTTGCCCGATCGTAAATTGGGTAAGTTTTGGCTTATTTGAAAAGAACGTTGAAAATGGGTTGAAAATAGGCTTAAACAAGGGGTTTAAAATGGTTAATGGAAAGATAGGGTAAATTTGGCTAACAAGAAATTAAAAGAAGGTTGATAGATGGATGGACCTTGACCCGTTACTTAGAAAAGTAAAAACCAAAGGTATAATTGAAGGGATGAATGCCACACCAGGTTGGTGATAAGTTCGGGAAAATAAAGGAGAGATTGACACCACGAGATGAAATCCCGATAAGTCAAATCAGTCCAAAAGTGAATAAAGAGAATTGAATTCTCATTAGAACAATGAAGTTCATAAAAAAACAAAGTATCAAAATGTGTAACCTTTACAAATGAAATTTAACAATATTTATAGCCTAAAACATGGTCAGCCGAATGGTCTCAAAACTAGCTGAATAGTCACTTAATTCAACCTTTAAATGAGCTGAAATTTCTAGAAAAATTCAGGAAAAGTCCAAGAAACTTCTTCAGCCTTGAGAACGTCTTTGGACAGCTTCTAAGGTGTCTACATGCAGCTGGAATTAATTGGAATGGATAGGAGCTGATTGGCCACATAGGAAACCAAATGGGCAGCTTGTGATTCAGCTAGAAGGGCTGAAACTTCCTTGAAGGTTCTTAGCAGCTTTGGGAACGCCAATGGGTAGCACTTTGCTGATTCCAATCAGCTAAAATTAAACAAAGTTAATTAAGAGGCTGAATGTGATACGACCCGCCCTTGGGAACGGCCATTGCATCAGCCTACAAGCGAGGCTCGTCGTGTTTGCAAGCTGGACGTAGCTCAATCTTATTTTGTGGAGCTTCATTTAGCTAGTTTCCAGCTCCTTTCAAGCTCAATGAGCTCGAACTAGCTCAATTTCATTAAGACCTTATTATAGTAGCTGAAATAATTATTTGAGTCATTTAATTAGTTTATTATAGCTCAATTAATATTCATTATTTATTTGGTTTAAAATCTGGTTGGATTTAATTATGCATGATTAATTGTGTTTTTCTTACATGTTATTAAGTTAAATTAAATTCCTACAGGTTATAAATAAGTCTTAATACATGTTTTAATGTGTCTTGTCCAAACTGAATTAATTAGACTTAGTTTAATTAATTGAGTTTTGTTTTAATTATTTGGATTAATGTTGTCTAAATTTCGTTTTTAATATGATTCAGCTGAATAATGATCAACTAAATTCATTTGTTCATGTTGTGTAGGTTGCCCGAATGTGGGTGGAAGCATTTAAGCTAGGTGCATGCATCATAGGTTCAATGAACGTGGCGTTACATGCATGAGGAATGTTTAGCTGATTTTAAATGATTCAAGAACCAGCATAATGCCGTTCACACATGAAGTTCACACTCTTGGCTTTTCGGTTTGGAATGTTCACACACAAAGACTCTTTGAAACCGAGTGTTCACACTTCATTTGGCCATTCAAATCCCTCTTAATGGCTGGTCACTTTTCAGCAAAAGATACAACTTAAATGAGTTCATTTATGTACATTGGCCGAATTTAACTTCTTCATGACCATTCAAAGTGACCAAGGTTCAATGGGAGTTCTAGAAGCTTGTCAAGTTCAGCCGAATCTAGCTAGCACATTCAAGTGGTTCATTTGCTTACTCCTTAAGGATTGAAAGAGACCATTCGGCTAACTTAGGAGATTATTATAAATAGCTGAATTTTTTTACTTTGTAAAGAACTTTTTGACATTTTAATTAGCGAATTGCTGCCAAATTTGTGAGGCATTTTCTCTCAAATTTCGTTCGAGGCCCGTAAGACTTATCTAAGCTTTTAGTGGCGTCTTTTCGAGTCTTTTCCGAACTTATCACTCCTTAAACCCGAGTGTGGCGTTCACCTTTGATACCTTTGGTTCATACTTTCCTAAGTATCGGGTCAAGGTCCTTTTTAACCATTTCCAATTCATTTAGGTCCTATAAGTTTCGGGTCGACACTTTTCTTTAGTGTTGGTTCATTCTTGACCTCTTTGAACCATTACCAATTCGTACCAAATACCATACCATTTCATACCAATTCCATACCATTTCGTACCAATTCCCAAATACCAAAACGTACCAAAACCAAAACCAAATACCATTTCTTAATTATCCTAAACCGAACTCTTCCATTCTATTCATACCATTTCGACTTAAACCAAATCCATATCCAACTTTGCACGAACTTATCTTACTTCTTTGTACACAAATATATTCTAACTCCTTCTCGTCTAATCTACTTCTTCGTTTAAGATCGGGAATCAAACGACTCGGAATCAACTACTAAACTGAGATCACATCAGAATGGAGCTGGTTGGCCATGCTAAATTCGGTCAAAGAGGTGAATGGCCTTTAATGAGCTGCTTTAATAAGCTGAATGGGCTGGAAGAATTTATTGGCAGCTTGAAACACTTCAATGGTCAGCTTGGGAGAAAGAAAAATAGCAGCTCTTCATGTGTCCTTTGTTGTTCATGAAAAAGGTGTTTGGAAAACTAAACCAACAGCCCCATATAAATGCCGTCCAATGTATGTAGCTGCACAATTAAAAACAAGAAATTAATGGAGTTTAAGACATCTCAAAAATCGGCAGCATTTAATTAAAACAAGACATCATTAATTCGACACATTAAACCAACAGCAAACTTAAGACATATTATCATCATGCTTGAGCTGGAACACACTAACACCTGCACATTAATTCAGCTAAAACAAAGACAAATTAAATAGTAGCAAACACATTAATACCTGCACATTAATTCGGCTAAGACAAATTAATTAGCAGCAGCTAATAAATTTGTTCTAAAACTAGACACATTAAAAATTATGTCCTCAACTAAAGACACATTAAAACTTTAATTAATTATGTCCAGATTTTTGTCACAATAAAATAAACTAATTATTTGAGCTGACTTTAACTAAATTAACTAACTTAATTAAATTATTCCAGCAACTAAAATCAAATGAACTAAAAAAATTAAAATGAACTCAAACGAGTTCAAATGAGCTCAAACAAGCTGAGTTGAGCTCCATTGAGCTGGGTAAAACTAAAATTGAGCTCATTGAGCTGAAATTAAACTTCATCTTGCACTTGGGGCCCTCAAGCTTGGGCCATTCTCGATGCTGTGGAGTTGGGTCGTAACATGATGCGACCAGGCTCGCATCAGGGTTACACTTTTTAGTGTTGAATCATTCCTGATGTTAAGTTCGTTAGTCCATCCCTATCTTTCGAATTTCTTTCTTGTTATCACCAAACCCGAACTACCTATCCAACATCCATCTTTGTTTCCTTAGCTGAACCTATCACTACCTTTTTCACTTCTTTGAACCCCTTCCACTTTAATCAAACCTATATCCATTCAATTCTACTTCCAAGACCGAGGCACGAATGACTCTTCTTGTCTACGATCGGGAAACTACGTGAACTCGACTCAAGCACTAATCAATAGGTTCGGCTAAGGAAACAAAAAAAGGATGTTGAATAGATGGTTTGGTTTTGAAACAATAATAAGGAGATAATGTAAGGTGGGGATGGAATAGTGAACTTAACGTCAGGAATGATTCAACACTAAAAAGTGTCACCTCAGTTCCTATATTGTTAAGGTGGATAAATCGAATAGAAGGATAGGTGAACGCCACACCAAAGATGGTGATAAGTTCAAACAAGATCGGTAGACGCCACTAGCACAAACTAAATAAGTCTTCGAAACTTGTACGAAATTGGAGAGGAAATTAACCTCACAAGAAATAGAGTTTCATTAAACAAATTGTCAAAAAAGTTCTTTTACAAGGAAATGAGTAAACTATTTATAGTTTAACATGTGTAGCCGAATGGAAAAATTAGCTAGCTTAAAGACTAAGTAAATTTGGCTAGGAATCAACTAGAATAATCTAGAACAAGTTATTTAATTTGCTGAGGCTAGGTTCAGCTGATGTGAACTCTATTAGATAGCTTATGTGTAAGCAAAAGTACTTTGATGAATGTGAAGTCTTGGGAGCTTAATAGCTTGTCTAGATTCGGCCATGGGATGAATGAAACATTCAAAAAGTGTCTCTTGGCTGAATTCACCCACATACATTCGACCATGCATGGAGCTAGAAGGGAGCTTGAATCTGTCCGTACATGAACATGCAATAAATGCCTTCATTCATGCATGTGTACCGTCCAAAGTGAATGTATCTTCATGATCCAATGCATGTAATTAACCTTCCATGTACATGAACTTAATTCCTCCAAGCATTGAACCAAGCCGTGCATGAATCTTCTCATTCATTGAACAAACCCGTACATGCACCTAGCCTTTAATGTATCTCCACATTCGGCTGAACCTACAAAGACATGAACACATTTAATTATAGCATTTAATCATAATTAAACAGCAACTAACAACCTAAATAACAACCAACTAATTTCAGACACATTAAATTAAAGACTAATTAGCTTATTAAATTCGGCTAGCTCAAATAAACAAAAATAATTAATGAACTAATTTGAGCTAAGGGATTCGGCATGAGCTGTAGCAAATTAAGTTAAAACAAAGTTAAAACTTAGTTTACTGGAATAGCAAAAGAAACGAGCTGGAAAGAAGCTAAATTGAGCTCAAACGAGCTAAAACAAGCTCAAGTGAGCTAATTGGAGCTGATTGAGCTGGGGGAGCTGGAGAGGAGCTGAAGTCGGTTTGTAGAAGAGTGCATTGAGTCTTCAAAGAGATGTCCACAGCTTCTCGAACGTCAAGGGGCTTTGTTTCATCCCAAATTCGAGTCAACAAAGATGTTAAAGCTTCTTGAAGTCACTTGGTACGAGCTCGAGTCATGGGACTTTTGGCAGCTCGATAGGATCTTGATTCACACTTGAGGGAGCCCCAGGCGTGCATACATCACAAGCTATGTGGATCGAGGTTGGGGAGAGCAAGAAGCCGAATCCAATAGCCGTGCATACGTCACTTGTAATTTATTGCAAGTTGAACTTGAATTTTAATAAACTCGTCTAATTTTAATAAATAAGTTGCTGGACTTTATTCAACTCATCTTAGTTTATTTTAGTTTAATTAATAGAGTTTTTGTTGAACTTCATTTAATAAGTGTTGCTCATAATTAATCTAGTTACTAGGATTATTTATGGATACATGGTTTAAGTTTAATTATTTATGTTTCTATTAATTTAACTAGTTGCTGGAATAATTGTTGCATAGGTTTTAGCCATTTATCTAAGTTAAGTGTTCAATGAGAGCATGTTCAATAAGTGTTTAAATGTGTTTAATTAGTTCAATTTAATGTGTTTAAATGTATGTAACACTTCAGCTCATAACCGTTACAATTCAAGGCTGTTACACATTCAATAAAGTGGCTTTTCAAGTCATTTTCGGTTACAAACAAGGAGGCTGTGACAAATGAGGTTTTATACATCATTTAAGGAGCTTTAAGGAGCATTATATCATCCTTTTATTTCAGAAGAAACCTTTTCATCTACCAGACATTTTTGCTACTTCAAAAATTAACTCAAAGCATTCAAAATGCTTTTAAAGAGCTTGATACGAGCAAGCCCCGCGAACTTCATCGAACAAGTCTGTCAAGCCGAGCATTGACATGTTGGCAAGCTAATCCCAGCTCATTTCCAGCTCCACGAGCTCCGTCCAGCTCAAATCCAGCTTATTCGAGCTCAATCCATCTTGCCTGAGCTAAACTGAGCTCACTCCTAGCTCATTTTCAACTCACGAGCTAAACCTTAGCTCAACTTCAGCTTAGGAGTTTAGCCTCAGCTCAACTTTAGCTCATGAGCTAAAGCTTAGCTCATTTTAGTTTAAACTCAGTTTTGTCTTCAATGCATTAAATAAAAATTTGCACATATTTATTTAAGCATTAAACTTGTCTTATATTAATATTTTTTATTAATGTCATAGTCATTACATAAATTGATTATGTTCACATAGCCGAATTAATGCATGACATTAATGTGTTCACATCATGCCGAATTTATGAGTGTTCATCAAATGTCTTAATGACTTGTTTATTTCATGTAGGTACATCCCTTTGGACGGCACATGCATGTAAGGAATTAATGGAAGGTGCATGCATAGAAAGGTTCAATGGACGGCAATCAAGAGGCATATGCATGTTCATGATGGTCATTCATGTATTTGAAGATTCATGGATCAAATTAATGATGGACCATGCATTGGACAGTTCATGTATTGTCATGTGTTCACACCTTGTGTTCACACCATGATGACCATTCGGTTGGATGTTCACACATAAGAGTCTACTCAAGCTCCTTGTCCACACCAAGTTTGATCCTTCATGAAGCCTTATTTAATTAAGCCACTCATGGTGAAACAACATGAATTATGATGTGATCTCAATCGCATCATGTTGTGGCACCACTCGTTGCTATCATGATTGGCCTAAACACGAGGGCCCCAAGTGCAAGATGAAGCTCAATCTCAACTCAACAAGCTCAATCTTAGTTTTTCCCAGCTCGATTTAGCTCACATGAGCTTAATTTAGCTCGTTTGAGCTCAATTTAGCTTACTTTAGCTCGTTTGAGCTTGGCTTAAGTTTATTTCAACTCATTTATTTTAATGTCTGAATAAATTAAGTAATTTATTAATTTAGTTTAAATTACTACAGCTCATAATTATGTTTTGACTTATTACATGTGTTAAATGTGTCTTGGCCAAATTTAATATGTCTTGTTAAGACTTTATTAAATTTGTCTAATTTAATTTATGTTTAATTAGTGTGTCTAAATTATATTAATGTTTGTTCAGCTGAATTTTATGTGATTTAATTTTGGTTCATGTGTTTTTGTAGGTGAGCTGAATTTGGAGAGTAATTAAACAAGGTTCATGCATGTTAGGTTCAATGTATGGGACGGTGCATGTAAGGCCTCTTTCAATGAATGGTGGCTTATCCATTTGGCTCCCCAAGGCACCTATTTGGCCAAAAGGTGTCCAGCAATTTAAAGCACAAGCTTGGCCGATCGTATTCCCAAGGCAGCATCTAAGCCATTCACACCTCAATTTGACCAATCAGCTCCTATACATGTATGGGTGGATTCATGAACGTCCAAAGGGAGGAAATATTACCTTAATTCATCACATTGAATGTATAATGTGCATGTACAAAGGGGAGAACGAATTTAGAAGGTACATGCTTCCATTCTTGAACCAGCCCATCATTAAAGCTTTAATTAAGAGAGATACATGACCCATGCACCTAGCATTTGTCCAAGAGGGGTTG
The DNA here is from genome assembly GCF_007990345.1 of Gossypium hirsutum. Taxonomy (NCBI): domain Eukaryota; kingdom Viridiplantae; phylum Streptophyta; class Magnoliopsida; order Malvales; family Malvaceae; genus Gossypium; species Gossypium hirsutum. Next base: position 53,341,724 of record NC_053431.1, read on the forward strand.
GATATGAATTGAAGATGCACATTCATGGAACAAGGAAGCTTTCTTATTGGTTAAGCATGCATGAACGGGTTTTGGGAAGAAACATGATTATTCAACCATGCATGAACTTACACTATCCATGAACAGAGATTTAATGCTTGAAGTGTGAACATTTTTAATTGTTGTGTGAACACATTAGTAGCTGAATTTTAATAGGCATTAGAGAGCCTATAAATAGTTTATTTTGTTTATTGTAAAAGGTTACAGAATTTGATCAATTAAACTTAATAGAACTTTTGTTCTTGTGAGGTTATCTCCTCTCTTCTTTCGTTCGAGTCTCGTTCTGACTTATCTAGCTCGCTAGTGGCGTCAACCCGACTTCTTGAACTTATCACCATCCTGGTGTGGCGTTCATCCACCTTTTTATACCTTTGGTTCCTACCTCTCTATAGGTAACGGGTCAAGGTCCATCTTCGACAATCCATTAAACCCACCTTAAGCAATATAAGTCCCGGGGCAATACTTCATATAGTATTGAATCGTTTTTTTCGCTTGAGTTCTATTTTTCCATCTCCATCAATTACCTTTTTCTAACCTACCTTGTTTCTATTCTAAACCGAATTTATCAACACCAAACCACTCATCTAAACCCTCTCAAAGCTTCCGCAACCCTTAGCCTAAATCACCCAAGTTTGACAACTCCAACTACTCCTCGTAGACGATCGGGCAACTTTGTGAAACGACTCGATTAACCTGGGCCGGATCACATCAAATTAAAGGCTCCATTAAAGGAGTTAGCTGAATCTAGCCATGCATGCATGAAGAACATTTATCCAAGTACATCAATGCATATTCATGAAGCTAACCACTCACCTCCCATTCGGTCGAACATGGACAAGAACATCATTGGACATTTTTCTAGAAGTTTCATGTTTTAATTAGGTACATTACTTAATTGTTAAGTTTATGAATGGACTATTCGGCTAGCATAAGATACTAGTATAAATAGTTGGTATTTTCAATTGTAAGGGACTTTTTGCCAAAATTTTTATTGAATTTAATCTTGTGAGAATTTTCTTCTCTAAACTTTGTTTGAGACTTTGTTGACTTATCTACCTAGTAATGGCGTCAACCTTATTTCTTTCAAGCCTATACCAAGGTTCCTATCTTCATAGATAGTGGGTTGCGGTTTTATCATTCCATCCACCTTAAGAAACTATAAGTTTCGGGTCATCACTTTTTAGTGTCGGTTCTACTTGTTCTTAAGCTACTCAATTCTATACCCTACGACCACCCTTGTCAAACATTAGCAACCAACACAACTCCGTCCTTTATCGCCTAAGCCTTAAAGTTACGAACGGAACTTCTCGTTAAGACGATCGGGCAACTCAGCATACGACTTGACTCTTACCGAGGCGGATCGTATTAGGGCTGGTGTCTATTTAGCTAGCCAAGGGACAATTCAAGAGTCATTTTTTAGGCATTTACGGTCATTCTGATGCGAGCACGCCCAACGGTTCAGCTAGTTTGAGTAAAGATCATCTGACGCTACCACAAGGCCCTATCACCCGAGCTCGAGCTAAGGCTTTCAAAGATTCTATTTTAGCTCTTGTAGCTCGAATTTGGGATGAAACTCACCCAGCCGCAGCGAGGAAGCTTATATTAACTCTTCCAGTTCACCTCGCAACTTGCTACTAGTTCAGATTCAGCTCATGTCCAGCTCCCCAGCTCAAGTCCAGCTTACGAGTCTAAACCTAGCTCGGATTTAGCTCACAAGCTTACCCCCAGCTCATCACTAGCTCATGCACCTATATCTCGTTTCAGCTCAATTGAGCTCCTTTTTATTTTTCCAGCTTTGCATTTTTAATTAATTAAATAAATTGCATGTTACTTTTAGCTCAACAAATATTAAAGTATTTAATTTGTCCAAAATCAGAACATGAAGTTAATGTGTTATGCTACAGCAATTTAAAGTGTCTAAATTAGGACGAATTTATTTCTTGTTATTTAGTGTAGCCGAATTTAATGTGTCTTAGTTCCATCATGTTTTTAATTTGTCCTAGCTTATTACATGATTTAAATGTGTCTTTGAGCTGCTGGAATTAATGTGTCTAAGTTGAATTAATGAGCTAAATTAATTTAGGTGCAGGTACATTGTGGGGATGACATTAAAGCTAGATAGCTGCTGTTTTCTCTTCTCCAAGAGGCATTGTAATATCCTGAATTAGGGCTTAATCGGAATAGTGGTTTTGTGACCATAAATCCGAGATAGAAATAATTATTTTATAATTATTTTGATGATTATGATATGATTGCATGATTGTGTGAAAATTTCGTGATGAAATTCTATGCCTAAAGTGCTTAAATTGAAAGTAGGGACTAAATCGAATAAGTTGTAAAATCTGCATTCTAGAAGTTTGTAGTATGAAATTACATTGAAATATTGATTAGGAGATCTTAAATAGCAATTTGACCAATTTTAAGTTCATGGACAAAATTAGGACATGGAAGGAATTTTTGGAAAGTTTAGTAGTAAGGGCATTTTGGTTATTTAGTTATTAAAATGAATTAAAAACAAAATTAAAAGCTAATTTTTGTCAATCTTCTTCATTAGGCCGAAATTTCAAGGGTTCTCCATAGTTAGGGTTTGTTTCAAGCTTCCAAGCTCCATAATCAAGAGAAACGAGATTCAAATCGCGATTGAGAAAAAGAAAAGATTGTGGACTAAATTGCAAAATCTTTATATTTTGGTACCAAGGTAAGTTCATGTGTAAATAATGTAGCATAATTGTTATTTTTAAGTTATTGATGTTAATTATATGATATGCTGATTTTTGTTATGAAATATATGCTTTGTGGTTATTTTCGAATAAAATGAAAATTATGTGTATTAATTGTTAAATATAAAGTCCTACCGAGTATTGGTTTTGGTATTTTACGGAAGATGGCAAGGATATGTGTTCGAGGAAAATCCCGTTTGAACCTTAGGAATAGATTAGGATACAAGTGACATGTCACTAGGATGGTTGAGCATCCGAACTCGTTGAGTTGAGTCCGAGTTCACTTAGGGGTGGGTTACATGATTTCTTGATTACACATGAGGCACTTATGTGCAAATTATCCGTGTATCCGAGTTGTATTCCGATGTGTTCAACGGGTGAAATTTCTAGTGAAATGAAAGAACACTTAAGATGCAAGCGACGTATTGGTAAGTGTTGTGAAATGGACACTTTGGACAGGTATGTTCTTAACCCTCGGGTCGATAATAGATACAACAACGATAAGGTGGTAAGATGATGAATGATGTTTAGAAATATGACATATGTTTTGGTGATACCATGCTAAAGTTGTTTGGTATATTTGTATTGTTATGTTACTTGTTATTTACATATGAACTTACTAAGCATTTATGCTTACTCCCTCCTCTTTATTTACTGTAGTTTTGAACAAGCCAGCTCGGGAATCGGGACGGGTCGAAGGTTCGATCACACTATCTAAAGGACTTTCATCTGGGTAAATGGCTTGTAAAACTGAAGTATGGCATGTATAGCAATATACTTATTTTGTGTAAATAATTTTATGATATGGCCATGATTGGTTGAGAAAATGTTTGATATTTATAAGTCATGGTGATGGTTAAATTTAGATCATGTTTGATATCATGGAAGTTTAATAGGTTATCTAGTTCATAACAACTCATGAAAAGATGAAATTCGCCTTAAAACAGAATATTGCTGCAGCAATGACATGAATTTGAAAAATCACTAAAAATAGTATAAATGGAAAAAAATGATGAGTAAGTTATGAAATTGAAGATTAATGAGTCTATTTTCATGTGGATTGAACAAAACAGGCATATAAATTATATTTTATGATATATTTAAACTTTTGTGAAATAGGGCCAGAGTGATTTCTGGATCCCCTATTCTGACTTTAAAAATTCATAATAAATTTTACAAAAATAATTAGAAGTTTTTCTTTATATTTACAGATTCCTTATTAAGTCTAGTTTTAAGAGAAACAAACCTCATAGTCATTGAAATTCTGTATAGAGAGATATCTGATTTGTAATACACAGAGTTCAGAGCAGTCAAACTCTAAAACAGGGGAGACTTTAACTAATAAACTGTACTAATTGGCCCAACCAAAAATTTTAGAAAAAAATTAGTAAATAGATATGTGAGTCTAGATTTAGGGAAAATTTACAGATTTTGATTTTGAGTTTTGTAACTCGAGATATGATTTTTGTTGTAACTGTGATGCGGGTAGCTAGAAAGCTGTGAATGTAGAAACAAATGATTTGAAGTTCTTAATTTGATAAATTATGTTCGGTAACTCCTCAAGCTCGACTCCAGCGACGGTTTCAGGTGTGGGGGCATTACATTTAGTGGTATCAGAGCAGGTTTAGTCGGTTCTCGGACTAAGTGTTGTATGTACGGATTTTGCTATACATGCCATATGTCTGAATTGTGATAGTGTGATAACTTTTGACCTTTTTAAATGATTTTTATATAGTAAATGGATCCCAATCCAGCTGTGGCATATGAAGTAGAGAGTAATGCGCCAGCTCCGGCTGAAGGGGCAGCGCCGACTGAAAACCCACCTCCTACTGTTGGTCAGGGAAGAGGAGAAAGGGATCGAGAAGCTTTTCTCCAAATGATGAGTGCATGGTACACTGAGTTCGTTCATACGAACCCAAATGTACGACCTCCCCCACCTCCCCCAATTCCTCAACCTATGCCTCCGATGCCTCAGGGAGTGGATATGATAAAATTTCACAGAACCCCCATTGACAGAATTCGTAAACAAGGGGCTGAAGAATTTAGAGCAAATATTGATGATGATGCAGAGAAAGATGATAAACCTGAGTGCCAGCAGTGTGGTAGAAATCATTTTAGTCCGTGAAGAGCAAATGAATATTTTCGATGTGGTTCTCTGGATCATTTTATTAGAGACTGCCCAGAGAGAGATGAGAAAGAAAAATTTCAGAATGTAAAAGCTAGTGGTGCAGACTCGAGAGGAAGGTATCCGAGAAAATCTGGAAGTGAAACAAGCAGTAAGAATGTAGCCAGAGATGCAGTAGTTAGATCTGAAGGAAGAGCTCCGGCTAGAACTTATGCTATTAAAGCGCGTGAAGATGCTTCCTCACCCGATGTGATTACCGGTACATTTTTTCTTTATGATATTAATGTTATTGCTTTGATTGATCCCGGTTCTACTCATTCATATGTATGCATGAAACTGGTGTCTAGTATGAATATACCTGTTGAGAACACAAAATTTATGATTAGAGTGTCGAATCCACTAGGCAAATGTGTGATAGTTGATAAAGTAAGCAAGAAATGCCCTTTAATGATTCGGGGTCATTACTTTCCGGCCAACTTGATGTTGTTGCCGTTTGATGAATTTGATGTTATTTTGGGTATGGATTGGTTGACATTGCATGATGCTATAGTAAATTGCAAAGAAAAGGTTATAGAATTAAAGTGTGAAAACGGTGAAACTTTGTGGGTTGAATCAGATAAATTAGAGGCATTGTCTAGTGTGATTTCTTCGATGTCGGCTCAGAGATATTTGAGAAAGGGTTATGAAGCTTATTTGGCATATGTAATTAACACAAAAGAAGTTGAAAAGAAAGTTGAATCAGTGCTGGTTGTGTGTGAATTTGCGGATGTATTTCTAGAAGAATTACCGGGTTTGCCTCCAGTCAGGGAAGTAGAATTTGGTATAGATTTGATACCGGGAACAGCTCCGATCTCGATTGCTCCATATAGAATGGCACCAACAGAGTTGAAAGAATTAAAGTCACAGTTGCAAGAGTTGACTGATAAAGGCTTTGTGAGACCAAGTTTTTCACCTTGGGGTGCTCCCGTGTTATTTGTGAAAAAGAAGGATGGTTCTATGACATTTTGTGTTGATTATCGGCAATTAAACAAGGTGACAATCAAAAACAAGTATCCATTGCCGAGAATTGATGATTTGTTTGATCAGTTAAAAGGAGCGACATGGTTTTCAAAGATTGACTTGAGATCTGGGTATTATCAGCTATGAGTGAAAGAGTCAGATGTGCCTAAAACTGCTTTTAGAACAAGGTACGGTCATTATGAATTTTAGTTATGCCATTCGGGTTGACAAATGCTCCTGCTGTGTTTATGGACTTAATGAATCGCATATTTCGGCCATACCTGGACAGATTTGTTGTGGTGTTTATAGATGATATTTTAATTTATTCAAAGGATGAGACAGAGCATGTTGAGCATTTGAGGATAGTTTTGCAAACTTTGAGAGATAAGCAGCTGTATGCTAAGTTTAGTAAAAGTGAATTTTGGCTCCGGGAAGTTGGATTTTTGGGTCATATTGTTTCAGGTGATGGTATACAGGTTGATCCTAGTAAAATTTCAGCCATTGTTGATTGGAAACCACCGAAAAATGTAACTGAAGTTAGGAATTTCTTGGGGCTAGCTGGGTATTATCGGTGGTTTGTAAATGAATTTTCTATAATTGCTGCTCCTATGACTAGACTACTCCGAAAGGATGTTAAATTTGAATGGACGGAAGAATGTCAACAGAGTTTCAAAGAATTGAAAAAGTTATTAACTGAAGCACCAGTGTTGATACAACCCGAATCAGGTAAAGAATTTGTGGTGTATAGTGATGCTTCTTTAAATGGTTTGGGGTGTGTACTCATGCAAGAAGGAAAACTGGTGGCTTATGCTTCGAGGCATTTAAAACCTCATGAGAGGAATTATACTACTCACGATTTGGAATTGGCTGCAGTGGTGTTTGCTTTGAAGATTTGGCGACATTATTTGTATGGTGAAAAGTGCCGAGTATATACCGACCATAAAAGTCTTAAATACTTGATGTCACACTTGAATTTGATACAGCGAAGATGGTTAGAGTTATTGAAAGATTACGAGCTTGTTATTGATTATCATCCGGGAAAAGTGAATGTGGTTGCCGATGCTTTAAGTAGAAAGTTGTTGTTTGCTTTGAGAGTTATGAACACTCAGTTGAAAATGTCAGATGACGGTTCGATTCTAGCAGAGTTAAGAGCAAGACCGATGTTTTTACAAGAGATTTTTGAAGCTCAGAAAAATGATCAAGATTTGCTAGCCAAGAGAAAACAGTGTGAAGCTGATACGGGATCAGATTTCAGAATCGGTTCTGATGGTTGTTTGATGTTTAAAAATCGGATTTGTGTACCGAAAAATGATGAGTTGATTCAAAAGATTTTATATGAAGCACATAATGGTTGTTTGTCAGTTCATCCGGGCAGTACGAAGATGTATAATGACTTAAAGAAAATGTACTGGTGGAGTGGAATGAAAAGAGATATTTCCGAGTTTGTATCAAAGTGCTTAGTTTGTCAACAAGTGAAAGCTGAACACCAAGTACCTTCGGGATTACTTCAGCCTATTATGGTTCCTGAATGGAAATGGGATCAGATTACTATGGATTTTATATCAGGGTTGCCGTTAACTCCAGGGAAGAAAAATGCCATCTGGGCAATAGTTGACAGGCTAACTAAATCGGCTCATTTTATTCCTGTACGTACAGATTATTCTCTTAATAAGTTGGCTGAATTGTATATCCGAGAGATTGTTAGACTTCATGGGATACCTTTGTCAATCATTTCGGATAGAGATCCGAGGTTTACCTCACGGTTTTGGCAAAAGTTGCAAGAGGCATTAGGTACAAAGTTAAATTTCAGCACTGCCTTTCATCCACAAACTGATGGACAATTAGAGAGAGTAATTCAGATTCTTGAAGACATGCTCAGATGTTGCGTATTGGAATTTCAAGATAGTTGGGAAAGGTACTTACCATTGGTAGAATTTGCTTATAATAATAGTTATCAGACGAATTTGAAGATGGCACCTTATGAAGCACTATATGGTTGTAAATGTCGGACGCCATTGTATTGGACTGAACTCAAGGAAAATCAGATTTATGGAGTTGATTTAATAAAAGAAACTGAAGAAAAGGTGAAAGTGATTCGAGATTGTTTGAAAGCTGCTTCAGATAGACAGAAATCTTATGCCAATTTGAAACGAAAAGAAATGGAGTTTCAAGTTGGTGATAAGGTATTTTTGAAAGTGTCTCCATGGAAGAAAGTCCTTAGATTTGGACGAAAGGGCAAGTTAAGTCCGCGTTTTATTGGACCGTATGAAATAATTGAAAAAGTTGGACCGGTAGCATATCGGCTAGGGCTACCACCTGAATTAGAGAAGATTCATGATGTGTTTCACGTATCTATGTTACGTCGGTATCGTTCGGATCCTTCACATATAATTTCACCGATAGAAGTTGAACTACGACCGGATATGACTTATGAAGAAGAACCGATTAAGATTTTAGCTCGAGAAGTCAAACAACTAAGAAATAAAAGTGTTGCACTTGTGAAAGTGTTGTGGCAAAAGCATGGGGTAGAAGAGACTACATGGGAACCTGAAGAAACTATGAAAAACCAATACCCACACCTGTTTATTGGTAAGATTTTCGAGGACGAAAATCCTTAAAAGGGGGGGAGAGTTGTAATATCTTGAATTAGGGCTTAATCGGAATAGTGGTTTCGTGACCATAAATCCGAGATAGAAATAATTATTTTATAATTATTTTGATGATTATGATATGATTGCATGATTTTGTGAAAATTTCGTGATGAAATTCTATGCCTAAAGTGCTTAAATTGAAAGTAGGGACTAAATCGAATAAGTTGCAAAATTTGCATTCTAGAAGTTTTTAGTATGAAATTGCATTGAAATATTAATTAGGAGATCTTAAATAGCAATTTGACCAATTTTAAGTTCATGGACAAAATTAGGACATGGAAGGAATTTTTGGAAAGTTTAGTAGTAAGGGCATTTTGGTCATTTAGTTATTAAAATGAATTAAAAACAAAATTAAAAGCCAATTTTTGTCCATCTTCTTCATTAGGCCGAAATTTCAAGGGTTCTCCATAGTTAGGGTTTGTTTCAAGCTTCCAAGCTCCATAATCAAGAGAAACGAGATTCAAGTCGCGATCGAGAAAAAGAAAAGATTGTGGACTAAATTGCAAAATCTTTATATTTTGGTACCAAGGTAAGTTCATGTGTAAATAATGTAGCATAATTGTTATTTTTAAGTTATTGATGTTAATTATATGATATGCTGATTTTTATTATGAAATATATGCTTTGTGGTTATTTTCGAATAAAATGCAAATTATGTGTATTAATTGCTAAATATAAAGTCCTACCGAGTATTGGTTTTGGTATTTTACGGAAGATGGCAAGGATATGTGTTCGAGGAAAATCCCGTTTGAACCTTAGGAATAGATTAGGATACAAGTGACATGTCACTAGGATGGTTGAGCATCCGAACTCGTTGAGTTGAGTCCGAGTTCACTTAGGGGCGGGTTACATGATTTCTTGATTACACATGAGGCACTTATGTGCAAATTATCTGTGTATCCGAGTTGTATTCCGATGTGTTCAACGGGTGAAATTTCTAGTGAAATGAAAGAACACTTAAGATGCAAGCGACGTATTGGTAAGTGTTGTGAAATGGACACTTTGGACAGGTATGTTCTTAACCCTCGGGTCGATAATAGATACAACAACGATAAGGTGGTAAGATGATGAATGATGTTTAGAAATATGACATATGTTTTGGTGATACCATGCTAAAGTTGTTTGGTATATTTGTATTGTTATGTTACTTGTTATTTACATATGAACTTACTAAGCATTTATGCTTACTCCCTCCTCTTTATTTACTGTAGTTTTGAACAAGCCAGCTCGGGAATCGGGACGGGTCGAAGGTTCGATCACATTATCTAAAGGACTTTCATCTGGGTAAATGGCTTGTAAAACTGAAGTATGGCATGTATAGCAATATACTTATTTTGTGTAAATAATTTTATGATATGGCCATGATTGGTTGAGAAAATGTTTGATATTGATAAGTCATGGTGATGGTTAAATTTAGATCATGTTTGATATCATGGAAGTTTAATAGGTTATCTAGTTCATAACAACTCATAAAAAGATGAAATTTGCCTTAAAACAGAATATTGCTGCAGCAATGATATGAATTTGAAAAATCACTAAAAATAGTATAAATGGAAATAAATGATGAGTAAGTTATGAAATTGAAGATTAATGAGTCTATGTTCATGTGGATTGAACAAAACAGGCATATAAATTATATTTTATGAGATATTTAAACTTTTGTCAAATAGGGCCAGAGTGATTTCTGGATCCCCTGTTCTGACTTTAAAAATTCATAATAAATTTTACAAAAATAATTAGAATTTTTTCTTTATATTTACAGATTCTTTATTGAGTCTAGTTTTAATAGAAACAAACCTCATAGTCATTGAAATTCTGTATAGAGAGATATCTGATTCGTAATACACAGAGTTCAAAGCAGTTGAACTCTGAAACAGGGGAGACTTTAACTAATAAACTGTACTAATTATCCCAACCAAAAATTTTAGAAAAAAATTAGTAAATAGATATATGAGTCTAGATTTAGTGAAAATTTACAGATTTTGATTTCGAGTTTCGTAACTCGAGATATGATTTTTCTTGTAACTGTGACGCGGGTAGCTAGAAAGCTGTGAATGTAGAAACAAATGATTTGAAGTTCTTAATTTGATAAATTATGTTCGGTAACTCCTCAAGCTCGACTCTAGCAACGGTTTCGGGCGTGGGGGCGTTACAGGCATGATGGTTTAGTTATTGCCACAGCCACCTCAACCTTCTGTTTGTTCTTTTCAAAGTGTCCGGTCAGCTCTCCAAAGTAATTTGAATGTTTTCACATTTGCTGAACATTCCTTTCACACCTATAGGCTATTCGGTTTAGTGTGTTCATACAAGGGAGGCTGCTCACATTCGGTTTCACACTTAAAGGTCTATTGAGGTGCTCCAAGTTTCCTTTAATTAGCTCAACACTTTTCAGCTAACTAAGGCTGTCCAATCAATGAAGTACACCCCCTTGGCCGAATTCAAGCTTGCCCATTTAGCTCATTTCAGCTCCTCCATAATTGTTCAGCTACTAGAAGCTTCAAGAGGCTATCCATTGACGTTTTCCATGGCTGAGAAGTTTCAAGGAATTTTCTAACTTAATTAGGCTGAAAACAAAGGCTGTTCAGCTAGCTTAAGTTGGCTATTCGGCTAGCCTTCTAAATGCTATAAATTGCTAGTTCATTTCTTTGTTTAAAAACTTTTGACTCTTTGTTAATGTTATGCTGCCAAAATTGTGAGGCAACTTTTTGATGTGATCCCGGTCGCATCATGTTTCGGTACATCTCAACAACATCGAGATTGGCCTAAACTCGAGGGGCCCAAATGCAAAATGAGACCTTTAAATTCATTTATGCTGTTGGAATAAAGACTTGATTTATCTTAGTTACTTTAGTCTTTAATTATGTCTTATTTATTAAATACATATTTTAATTATGACATGCATTATGTGTTCTGCATTTAATAAAGTCATACATTATGTGACTCCGATGTTAGTTTAAGTCAGTTTCATTAAATTAAGTCTTGCATTAAGTAACTCATTTGTTCATTTAGTTTGCATTTTAAACCATGCATTTAAGCATCTTAATTTAATAAATGAGTTGCTGGACATTTATTCAACTCATCTTAGTTTAATTAATAAGTGTTTTTGTTGAACTTTATTTAATAGTTGCTTCTTTAAATAATCTAGTTCCTAGGATAATTTATTGATGCATGAATTTAAGTTCATTTAATAATTCTTCTCTTAATTAAACTTGTTGCTGGAATAAATGATGCATAAGTGTTAGTTCATTTATTTAAGTTAGTTGTTAATTTGTTTTAAGCTTAATAAATGAATAAATGTGACGGTTACATGTGTTAATTGCTGGTGACTTTTTAGCTCCCATCTATTATTATTAAAGGCTGTTATGCATTCAATAAGGTGACTTTTCAAGAGATTTCAGTTACAAAAGAGAGGGTTGTTACAAAAAGGCTTTAAATATCATTAAGAAGTTGTTTCTATCAATTAAAGGAGAGCATTATTCTTCTTTAAATTAGGTAGAAACTTTGTTTCATCTTCCATAATCGTTTGCTTCATGAGTAATCACTACATGCATTCAATTCTCCATCAAAGAAGCTGGTGTCTTTTCGGTTGCTCATGGAGACTTCAAAAGACTTTGAAAGCAACTTAATTGAAGAAGTAAATCAAATTGAAGGCTGGAGTTACTTGGATTAGAATTTCTATAGTTGTGACTTTTCATTAGGCCTCATTATTAGCTTCATTAAAAGTGACCTTTCAGCTAGCTTTCCTTTTGACACTATAAATTCATGTAACCAGCCTTTTGAAGGAACACTACTACAGTTTTTGGAATATTTTTGTTAATAATATTCTGCCAAATTTGTAAGGCAAACTTTTCTCTGTTTTCGTTCAAAGATTTGTTGGCTACCTAGTGTTCTAGTTGTGTCATCCATTTTCTTTGTTGAAAACTGAACTTATCACTACTCGTAGTGTGGCGTTCAAACATACCAAGGTTCCTACTTTGCTAAGTAGCGGGTCGAGGTTCTCATATTCTCCATTCAACCACCTTGAAAACTTATAAACATTTGGGTCAATATTTTCTAATATTGGTTCATGTTTGTTTTTGAGATCATTTTCATTTCCATTCCATTCCATCTTTTCGTTTCATTATAACCAAACCTACAAAAACTTTATATCCATAAACCCATCTACATAAACTTCATATCCATAAACCCATCTTTGAATCCTTTTACATAGCTTCCGCCATTATTTACGTTAAAACATCATTTTGAACAAATCGAACGCTATTCCTTCGTAGACGATCGGGCAAACTCACATACGACTTGACTCATCCCGAGGCGGATCGTATCACTTTTTCTCCATTTCGTTCAAAGATTCGATTGGCTTTCCTAGCGATCTAGCTGCGTTAACCATTTTCTTTGTCGAACCCGAACTTATCACTACCCGTAGTGTGGCATTCGAACAATACCGAGGTTCCTATCTTGTTAGATAGTGGGTCGAGGTTTCCTTCACCAAACCTAAACCGAACTCAAAGGGCCTATAAACAATGGGTCGATACCATATCGGTATTGGTTCTTGTTTGCACTTTTTGTTCAATCGATATTTCTTTAAAACCCATTTCTTGTTTACCAAATCAAACCTAAACTGACCAATTCGTTCATATCCCTTTGTTCATACCATTTCATTCCTACCATTTCATTCGTACCTTTCTTTCTTCTTCGGACATTCCTTCAACTCAACTAAACCTAACATAACTTCTTGTCAACGATCGGGCAATCACTAATACGACTCGACTCACCCGAGGCGGATCGTATCACATTCATTCATTGAATTGAAGAGAATTCAAGAGTGGAGTTACTTGATTCAAGAATGTCAAAAGAATTGAACTTTATTTCAGTCTTTAATTAACACATTAATATAGATTCTTGTGACTATTCATCTAGCATATTCTAGCACTATAAATAGGAGAAATCAGTCTTTGTAAAAGAACCTTTGATGAATTTGATGATATCTTCTTACTTTGTGAGTGTTCAACTCCCATTGTTTTCCAAAGACTAAGTTGGCTTATCAAGCAACCCTTGTGGCATCAATTCTGTTTATTTTTTGAACTTATCACTTATATTCAAGTGTGGCGTTCACCATACTGAGGTTCCTATCTTTGTAGATAGCGGGTTGAGGTTTACTATTAAACAATCCTTACCATTTTCCATCACCCTTTCAGCCTAATTACTTTCTAAGTTTCGGGTCAGCACGAATCTATTGTGTTGGTTCACTCTTAAGCTTTAGCCTACCACCTATCATTGTTTCCCTAATCTTTTGAAACCTTTTCTTTTAGCTTATTCTTCAACCATTTGTAAGCCTATTTTTACAAATTGTTCATCTTACCCAATTTAAACAATCGGGCAACAACACGACTCGTGACATCCATATCCGAGTTCGTATCACAAGTGCAATTTGAGATGATCGAATGTTTCAAAACATGTGTGTTTTTTATTCAATTATGTGATAAGGCATTAACTTGTAAAAAGTTCTGTTCAATTGATTGTGACGATAATGTATGGAAGTTGCCTTTTGATATGAATCATGCATGTTCTGAACAAAAGATGTTTGGATTACATGTTTGTTTGGAAGCATTCTTAATGTATTTTGATTACCATTTGAGATTGACTCATAAACCTTTCTTTTTATCGAATATGAATAAAGTCTTGGAACATTTCTCTTGGTTTAAACTTTATTGTGTCACTAATTCATTTTATTCTTCTGTAGGTGACGATGTGAGGTGGTACCCTCTTAAATAGGGAGGGTCTGCAAATAATCTGATTTATGATCTTGAAAAATTTCTTTTGAGCAAGTGGCCCGATTTGAGGACAAATCGTCTTCAAGAGGGAGAGTATGATGCGATCCCTATGGCATCATGTTTCGATACATCTTGACAACATCGAGATTGGCCTAAACTTGAGGGGCTCAAGAGCAAAATGAGACGTTTAATTTCAGTTTGTTAATAAATTGAGTTGTTGGACTTTATTTTTAATTAAGTTGCTTGAATAAATTACTCATCTTAGTTAATTGAGTTCATCTTAGTTAATAACTCATCTTAGATTAATAAATGAGTTATTATTGAACTTCATTTAATAGATGTTTCTTTAATTAATCTAGTTAGTAGGATAATTTATTGACGCATGAGTTTAAGTTTAATTATGCTTCATTTAATTAAACTAGTTTGATACGAGCACGCCCCATGAACTTTATCGAACAAGTCAATCAAGCCAAGCATTGACATGTTGGCAAGCTGATCCCAGCTCGTTTCTAGCTCCACGAGCTCCGTCCAGCTCAAATCCAGCTTATTCGAGCTCAATCCAACTTGTCTGAGCTAAACCGAGCTCACTCCTAGCTTATATTCAGCTCACGAGCTAAACCTTAGCTCAACTTCAGCTTAGGAGCATAATCTCAGCTCAACTTTAGCTTAAGGGCTAAAGCTTAGCTCATTTTAGCTCAAACTCGATTTTAGACTTTAATGCATTAAATAAAATCTGAACATAATTATTTAAGCATCAAATTTGACTTATATTAATATTTATTTTAATATGTCATAGTTATTACATATTTTAATTATGTTCACATTTTAGCCGATTTAATGCATGACATTAATGTGTTCACATGATGTCTCATAATTTGATTTTTTTATAACTACTTAAATGATAATTACAACACAATACTCGAATCTCACGAAGTAGTTTTATATATATATATTTTGAACCTACCTTGTGAATGCTCCGATTCGAACGTCTAATGATACGAGCACGCCCCGCGAAATTCATCGAACAAGTCTGTCAAGCTGAGCATTGACATGTTGGCAAGCTGATCCCAGCTTGTTTCCAGCTCCACGAGCTCCGTCCAGCTCAAATCCAGCTTATTCGACCTCAATCCAACTTGCCTGAGCTAAACCGAGCTCACTCCTAGCTCATATTCAGCTCACGAGCTAATCCTTAGCTCAACTTCAACTTAGGAGTTTAGCCTCAACTCAACTTTAGCTCACGAGCTAAAAGCTTAGCTCATTTTAGTTTAAACTCAGTTTTGTCTTTAATACATTAATAAAAATTTACACATATTCATTTAAGCATTAAACTTGTCTTATATTAATATTTGTTATTAATATGTCATTGTCATTATATAAATTGATTATTTCACATAGCCGAATTAATGCATGACATTAATGTGTTCACATCATGCCGAATTTATGAGTGTTCATGAGATGTCTTAATGACTTGTTTATTTCATGTAGGTACATTCCTTTGGACGGTACAATGTATGGATGAAGAAACATCTCTTTTGGGCATTCCACACTCATGAATGAAGAAGTATTAAATGCTGGTGCATGTACGGGTAGATGCAATGTTTCTACAAATTCATGCATGTGTCGAATGCATGTATGGACATTAAAGGCTAGTCCATGAATGGATCAAATGCATGGGATGATAGAATGCATGAATGGCTTAAGTGCATGTATGGTGGCTGTCTCCTAACTTTCCAAGGCACTTATTCGGCCAAGAAGTAACTGCTAACTAATTCTATGTTGACCATAGAGCTCCTTGAACATGTTCACACTTTGAATTGACCTATAGGCTACTACACATGCATGGATGGGTTCAAGAACGTCCAAGGGAAGGAATTAACTCAATAATTCAACACATTGATTGAATTAAGTGCATGCACAAAGGGGAGAACGAATTTACTAGGTCCATGCTGCCATTTATGAACTTACATGCCATTAAAGTGTTTAATTATGAAGATACATGTTCCATACAAGTGCATGAACGTCCCAAGGAGATGAATGCAACCTTTTGGTGCACGTACAAGTCACTTGAAGCCTTTCTTTATGACTAAGCATTCATGCACAAACCAAGGGGGAAGAAAGTGTCCATTCAGCTAGTGCATGAATCTGCCGAATTTATCAACTATTTTAATACATTAGTGTGAACGTTTTTATTATTGTGTGAACACCTAGATGCTGAATTTGAATGGTCATCTATGTGCCTATAAGTATTTGTTTTCTTTCAATTGTAAGGGACTTTTTGCCAAATTTTTTATTGAATTTAATCTTGTGAGAATTTTCTTCTCTAAACTTTGTTTGAGACTTTGTTGACTTATCTACCTAGTAGTGGCGTCAACCCTGTTTCGTTCACCCTATACCGAGGTTCCTACTTTGTTAAGTAGTGGGTCGAGGTTCTATCATTTTCATTTTTCGCCTTGAAAGCCTATAAGCATTTGGGTCGATATTTTCTAATATTGGTTCGTGCTTGCTTTTGAGTTCCTTCTTTCCATTCTTTCATTTAATTTAAACCGAACCTTAATATTCATATTTTAAATCCTTCATTTGAACCCCTTGAATAGCTTCTGCATAATTTATTTAGAAATATCTTTTTTGAACAAACCGAACGATACTTTCTCATAGACGATCGGGCAAACTCACATACGACTCGACTCTCCCCGAGGCGGTTCGTATCATTTGGTATCAGAGCTACTAAAACGAGAAGATCGTGCGACGAAATTAATCCTGGGCTAGTCCAAGTGAACGCAAGTAAGTAGGATCCGAAAAAAAAAGTATAGAAAAAAATTTCGTATACCGAAGTTTTCTTATTTTGATTAGTTAGCTGCTGTTGCTATAAAAACAAAAATCTACGCAGCTGAAGAAAAAAAATCGTGTACAAAAAGTGTTTTATTGTATTTAGTTTGTCAATATAGTACAAAAAAAAGTTATACAAGTCAAAAAAAATTCAAAAAAAAATTCAAAAAAAATTTCAAAAAGAAAAAAAAATCTGAAAAAAAAGTGTTTAATGCAATTCGATTGTTGTTCGAATGTCAAAGCCCTTGGTTTGATATCGTTCCTAATTCATCTTCTATTCTAATCTCATCCACGCCACACTTTTTTTTTGTTACCCAATTTCCTTTTCTTTTAGCCAACCCGTAACCCCTCATATGTTATCCTTTGTAAAACCATTTGAAACTGACCCACAATACTAGAGATCAAGTCATACTAAGTCTGTTACAAGGTTATAGGAGGAGAAAGGAGCGGAAAAAGGCATGAGCGAGTGAGATCATTCGAGTGGAGGTAAAAGCCAAACGAGTGTAAACACGAGCGGAAGTGACACCTTTTTTTTTCTTCTTCTTTCCGAGCAAAATTGTGAGGTTTGTGGTGAGGTACTTAATTTTTTTATTTTGTTTTGTGATCTAACATTTTCTTTTTAGCAACAAAAATCATGTCACGCGAAGAGTTCACCGAATCGGAATACTAATACTTGGTGCAAGAAATGCGAATGGCGACTAAACAAGACCAAAGTGATCAAGTTTCTTCAAATCGTAAAACGGAACCAAGAACCCACAGAGATATACCCCCGTGATACGAGTCCTAAAGGCCCAATCCAAGTTCAAGAACGTGATGGGCTCAAATTGCCACAAGGCCCAATAACGAGATCAAAGGCCCGACAAATGCGGTCCAAACTAAATGGGACCATTCAAGAGCTTGTTAGCAAGGCCTTAGATGCATACACGAGAGAACAAGAAAATCAAGATTCACTTTCTTGTTTTCAAGAAAATAAAGAAATCGAATCTTGGCCCAATTTTGCTGTTCGAAGAGATTTCAAGAATCAAGAAAATCAAGATTTCAAATCTTGGAAATCTTGGTTCAAGAAACCAAATCTTGCAGCCAAAACGCATTGGATCTCCATTACGAGCATCAACGACCCAATTTTGGTAGGAGATGGATCACGAGCCCAAATTCTTGAAGGCGAGGCCCAATAACCAAAATCCAGCCCAATCAAGAAATTTCTTCGTACTTAGTTGAAAATCAGGCCAAAATGTCAAAAGGCCCAATTTGTAAACATCTTACTTGTTTAATTTAATTTTTTTAATCTTTAGAAGCATTACATGTAAAATTCGGCCCAAAACAGCCCATATAAGTGCATGGCCGAATTTACCTTGTTATTTTATTAATTAGGTTTAATTTTTTTTAGTTACTTGTGAGATTAGGATTTGTTGGAGGCCTATATAAGCATTGGCCAGCCACCCTTTGTAAAAACATCTCATTATTATTTTTTTCTATCAAATTTCAGATTTGTTGAGTGCAGAATTTTCTTTGGGGTTTTCTCCAAGAATTCTCTCTTGAGTTTTCTTTAGAAGTTGTTTTAACAATCTTTTGATTGTGGAGCCATCTTCAACCTTCTTCTTGCCATCGATATTCCTTGGAGGGGAGATTAGAGCCGTTCGAAGGAATTTGTGAATTCTTTCGGGAATTCAAGGGTTCTTAGGACTTTTCTTTATTTCTTGCTGTTTCGATTTGTTTCTTTATTCCTACTTGTGCCGATTCATCATCTAATAATTTGCTGTTCTTGTTTGTGTTTCAGCCTTGATTCAAACTCGAAGAACTCTTCATTTAATCGGTTCTTTTATTGGCAACATATAATCGACTCAAAATTCCCCAAAATTTAGGGTTCTTGCCGTTTTCTATTTCTTGTTGTTGGGTGAAATTCGGCTGCTGAAATTTGGGCAATTCATATTGGGTGTTCAATTGGACCGAATCGCAACTTAAATTCACTTCTTGAACCCTTCAATTTCATCTATTTCTTTCTTCTTCTTTTTTGCCGTCCAAATCCCTAATCTTCCAATTAAAAATCTGATTGTTTCAATCTACTTACTGTTTTGGTGTTCTTGGCAGATTTGGCTTGTGGGATTTCACTATTGGAGTTCGATTTCATCTTCTTGAACTCCGAATACATTTATTCATTCGTTCTTTGTTCCATGCTGCTCATTTAATTGAATTTGGGGATTTAATTTCAGATCTGATTAGTTTAATCTTGTTCTTTGTGATACGCCCCGGCCTCGTTGATGAATCCGAGTCGTTTTCGTTGCCCGATCGTCCAAACGATGAAGTTTTGTTCGTCTTGAATCAAAGAGTTATATTTGTTCAATGAAGATGTTTATGGTTCATTTAAGGTTAAAAAGGAATTGGTTGGTAAGGTATTTCGGCTAAGAAGAAGGAAAAACAAATATTAAAGGTAGGGAATTTTTTCGGTTTAAGGTGAAATGGAAAGAAAGGCTTAAAAACAAGAATGAACCAACACTAAGGAAAATGTTGACCCGAATCTTATATGTCTTTAAGGTGGATGAAACGGATGAAAAAGGACCTCGACCCACTATCTATCAAAGATAGGAACCTCGGTATCAAATGAACGCCACACTTTGGGTTGAAAGTGATAAGTTCGATTTTAGCAAAGAGCAAGGTTGACGCCACTAACTAGTAGATAAGCCAACGAGTCTTTGGACGAAATTGAGAGAAGAAAATCTCACAAATCTTCAATATATTATCAAAATGGCAAAAGTCCCTTACAATTGAAAATAACCAACTATTTATACTAGTATCTTATGCTAGCCGAATAGTCCATTCATGAACTTAACAATTAAGTAATGTACCTAATTAAAACATGAAACTTCTAGAAAAATGTCCAATGATGTTCTTGTCCATGTTCGGCCGAATGGGAGGTGAGTGGTTAGCTTCATGAATATGCATTGATGTACTTGGATAAATGTTCTTCATGCATGCATGGCTAGATTCGGCTAACTCCTTTAATGGAGCCTTTAATTCATGTTGTTTCACCATGAGTGGCTTAATTAAATGAAGCTTCATGAAGGATCAAACTTGGTGTGAACAAGGAGCTTGAGTAGACTCTTGTGTGTGAACATCCAACTGAATGGTCATCATGGTGTGAACATAAGGTGTGA
The DNA here is from genome assembly GCF_007990345.1 of Gossypium hirsutum. Classification (NCBI taxonomy): domain Eukaryota; kingdom Viridiplantae; phylum Streptophyta; class Magnoliopsida; order Malvales; family Malvaceae; genus Gossypium; species Gossypium hirsutum. The sequence goes on from NC_053431.1 coordinate 53,362,007, forward strand.
ACACATGATCAATACATGAACCGTCCAATGCATGGTCCATCATTAATTTGATCCATGAATCTTCAAATACATGAATGACCATCATGAACATGCAAATGCCTCTTGATTGCCGTCCATTGAACCTTTCTATGCATGCACCTTGCATTAATTCCTTACATGCATGTGCCGTCCAAAGGGATGTACCTTCACATTCATTGAATCTACATGCATGAATCTGCCCAATGTATCTTCAAATTCGGGTGCACCTACATAAGACAAATGAACTTAATTAAAAACATAATGTGAACATCCTAATTAATATTGTGACAACTTGAATATTAATAAACATGACACATAAATTCGGCTGGACAGATTTAATGCATGTATAAATTTAGACAAACTAAATAAAATCAAGACATCTTTAATTTAACTAGATCAAGACAAATTAATTAACTCAACTTATTAATGCCGAAAATAATAAGACACATTAAATGACTTAAAGGCACAATTAACACCTAGTTAAATTAGTTAATTAGCTTAAACTAAATTAACTAAAATTTATTCCAGCAAAATAAAAAATGCAAAACTAAAGGAAACTAAAATGAGTTTATTGAGCTAGTTCGAGCTCATTGAGGTTGTAAAGAGCTGGAAACAAGCTAATTGAAGCTCCACAAAATAAAATTGAGCTACGTAGAGCTTGCAAACACGATGAGCCTCGCTTGTAGGCTGAAACAATAGCCGTTCTCGGGGGCGGGTCGTATCACTTTGTTTTAATTTTCAGATCTGTTCGTTTAGAGCTTTCGTAGGAGTTTCTCGTGACTTGGCAACTCGATCTTGGTCCGCACGCAACGCTTTATCATTTGGTATCAGATTTTGGGCGTTTTGGGTGTTCTTGGTTGATTTCTAAACTGATCTCTATTTTTTAAAGCATAAACAGCAGTTTTACCCAGAAAAATTGTTAAAAAAATTCATTTGAGTGGGTAAACGTTATCCGATTGATCTGAAATTTTACATACATGTTTTTGGCACTGTGATTGAATATAAAAAAATTATTCCCGCAAAAAAATCAGTCAAAAAAGTCAAAAAAATCAAAAAAGACGAAATTCAATAAAAATTTAAAAAAAGGTGCGGCGGGTTGAATTTGGTGCCCAAAATTTCCAGATCAAAAATTCAATATATAAGGACACTCCAGATTTAATTTCGTGATTTTTGGAGATCGGGAACACCTCGAACGAAGTTGTCAAGTTACTCCGCAGTTTTTCGGGTTTTTCTGTTTTCAGCAATTTTTATTGATTCTTAGCTGTAGGTTTTCATTTGTTTACCTTTATTCTTCCTTACGTTATCTAACACCTTCTTGTTTCTTGTGTTAGTAGGATTTAAACGTGTGCACAACTTCTTCCTCGGTGCAACACGAATCAATTGGTGTCTCGTCAGTTTTTGGCATCCTAGTGCAAATTAGGATTCTTTGGTAGTTTGGTTCACACTCTCTAATTGGTTGATATAAACTCTGATAAAGAACTCACAAGATTGAATTCGACCTCATTGAGAATTTGATTTTTTTCTTTTTGAGTGATTAACGGTGAGGTTTGATAACTTTTATTTTTGAGTGTTGAGTGTTTATTTTTGCAGCTTTTTTGGAAGATGTCTAAAGATGACCATAATGATACACTTATGGAAGTCCAACAACAGTTAGAAGGACACGCTGCTGCAATCACACAAATAAATGCTACCCTTCAAGCATTGAATACTACTTTGAATGAGGTACGAATGAATCAAGAACTTCAATATCGAGATCCAATCAGGGAAGATAGGAATAACCAGCCCCATAGGTGCGGCCCTCGACGTGTCCCTAGAATGGATGATGATTTTCATGATCGTGGACAACCTTCTTTGGCAAAACCGAAATTCACAATTCCCCAATTTCGTGGTAAGAATGATCCTGACGCTTATTGTGAATGGGAATCTAAGATTGAACTCATGTTTCGGTATTATAAATGTCCGGATGATGAAAAGGTAGCGTTAGCAACACTGGAATTTTCTGATTATGCATTAAGTTGGTGGACTCAACTTGGGGTAAACCGCCATCGGAATTATGAAGGTGAGATTTCGACAAGGGATGAGTTGAAACAGATTATGCGTAAAAGGTTTATTCCACCTCACTACTATAGAGAAATTAAAACAAAGTTGAGAAGACTTATCCAAGGTAGTAGGACGGTGGATGAATATTTTAAAGAGATGGAGATGCTCATTCAGAGAGCTAATGTGGAGGAAGATGAAGAAACAACTATGGTTCGATTCATTGATGGTTTGAACAGGCCGATAGCTAATACATTGAGGCTATAAACTTACATTGATTTGAAAGAAGCAGTTCACAAAGCCATTGAGATCGAGCAACAATTAAAGGAACAAAGGTTTGGGTCCTTCTCTACTTCACAATATTATCGAGGTAACAATTCCAATTCTGATTTTAAGAGTTCAAAACCACCTTTTGTTACTAACAAGTCTTCTTTGAGTAATGGAAGTAAACAATCAGATTGGAAAAAAGGGGCTCCTGCAAAAACGCAAACACCGTCTAAGCAGCCCAATTTAGGTGATTCGAGTGCGAAGAGGACTCGTGAGATTGAATGCTTTAAGTGCAAAGGGCGTGGTCATTATAGTAGAGAATGCCCTAACACGAGATTACTTCTTCTAAAAGATAACGGTGAGTACACTTCCGACTCTGATAATACAGATCCAGATATGCCAGAACTTGTGGATGACAGTGATAATGGCGACGAGTTGGTCGAACCACCAAAGGAAGGGGACTTTGCTAATTTTCAATGCCTTGTAGTTCGTCGAACCCTTAACATTTAGATGAAAGATGATGAGAGCCAAAGGACCAATATTTTCCATTCTCGGTGTTTTATTAAAGGTAACTTATGTTCACTCATTATTGATAGTGGGAGTTGCTCGAATGTAGTGAGTAGTTATTTGGTGGATTCTTTAAAGTTGCCTTGTACCAAACACCCTAAGCCATATCACCTTCAGTGGCTTAATGAATGTTCCAAAGTTAAAGTTACGAAACAGTCCTTGGTCACTTTTAAACTCGGCAATTATGAGGATGACATATGGTGTGATGTAGTCCCCATGCATGCGGCACACTTGCTCCTTGGACGACCTTGGCAATTTGATCGCGATGTTACACACCAAGGTAAACTTAATCGATACTCCCTTGTATTTAAAGGCAAGAAATTCAATTTTTCTCCTTTAAATCCTACTGATGTATATAAAGATCAATTGAGGATGATAAAATTTTGTGAGGGGGTAAGGGAGAAAGAGCAAGTAAAAAAGACAGAGAGAAAAGAGGCTAATAGTAGTGGAAAAAGTCAAAATTTAAAAAGCCCAAAGGTGAGTGAATCCTCTAGTGGTAAAATGAGCGGAAAAAATCTTTTGGCAACAAAAAAAGATGTGAAGAGAGCCCTACTTAATAAACAGCCTTGTATCCTTGTGAGGTTTAGGCAAAATTATTTATCTTTATCTAACATTAACGAAAATTTGCCTAGTATGTTTCAATCTCTTTTGCAGGATTATGAGGATGTTTTTAGTGAGGCCCCTAAAGGTTTACCACCTTTACGAGGGATAGAACGTCAAATTGACTTAGTACCCGGAGCTTCAATCCCAAATCGACCAGCCTATAGATGCAATCTCGAGGAGACAAAGGAATTGCAAAGACAAGTGGAGGAATTACTAGACAAAGGGTACATTCGTGAGAGCCTAAGTCCTTGTGCTGTTCCTGTCTTATTGGTGCCAAAGAAAGATGGTACGTTTCGTATGTGTGTTGATTGTCGCCCAATCAACAAGATAACGGTAAAGTATCGACACCCAATCCCTAGACTTGATGATATGCTTGATGAATTACATGGTTCAATAATATTTACAAAAATTAATTTAAAAAGCGGTTATCATCAAATTCGAATGAGGGAAGGGGATGAATGGAAAACAACCTTTAAAACAAAATTTGGATTGTATGAATGGTTAGTTATGCCTTTCGGCCTTACTAATGCACCTAGTACATTTATGAGATTAATGAATCATGTTTTGAGGCTACATTTGGGTAAATTTGTAGTAGTTTACTTTGATGATATTTTAATTTACTCAAAGTCATTAGATGATCATGTTTTCCATGTTCGAACCGTTTTGGATATTCTACGAACTGAAAGATTATTTGCCAACCTTGATAAATGCACATTCTGTTGTGATAAACTAATATTCTTAGGTTTCATAGTTAGTGCTCAGGGTATTCATGTCGACGAGGACAAAGTTAAGGCAATTAAGGAGTGGCCGACTCCTAAATCGGTAACTGAGGTGAGATCTTTCCATGGTTTAGCCAGTTTTTATAGACGATTTGTGAAAGATTTCTCTACTATTGCTGCCCCATTGACTGACGTTATAAAGAAATCAGTGGGTTTCAAATGGGGTGAAACCCAAGAAACAGCTTTTCAAACTCTAAAAGCTAAATTATGTTCTGCTCCTTTGCTTAAATTACCTAATTTTGCTAAAACTTTTGAACTTGAGTGTGATGCTTCAAGAATTGGAATCGGCACCGTTTTAATGCAAGATAAGCAACCTATTGCTTATTTTAGAAATTGAACGGTGCACAGTTAAATTACTCGACTTATGACAAAGAACTATTGGCATTAGTTCGTGCACTTCAAGTATGGCAACATTATTTGCTGCCTAATGAGTTTGTCATACATACAGATCATGAGTCTCTTAAATGGTTAAAGGGACAAGGTAAGTTGAGTAAAAGACATGCCCGATGGGTAGAATTCATTGAAACATCCCCTTATGTGATTCAATATAAAACAGGTAAAGATAATGTAGTTGCAGATGCTTTGTCTAGACGATATACTTTAATAACTACATTGAATGCTAAAGTCTTAGGGTTTGAACATATTAAAGAGTTATATGATGATGATACTGATTTCAGCCATATCTATAAGAATTGTGGACATACTACTTTTGAAAAATTTTATCTTGTAGATGGCTTTCTTTTTCGTTTAAACAGGTTATGCATACCACCAAAGTGTTCCATGAGAGAATTGTTGATTCATGAAGCCCATAGTGGGGGACTAATGGGACATTTTGGAGTGGCCAAAACACTAGACATATTGCAAGAACACTGCCATTGGCCACATATGAAGAAGGATGTGGAAAAGGTATGTTCCAAGTGCATTACATGCAAACAAGCAAAATCTAAGGTAATGCCTCATGGCTTTTACACTCCTCTACCGATTCCTACTTCACCTTGGGTAGATTTATCCATGGATTTTATTTTAGGTTTGCCTCGAACAAAAAAAGGAAGAGATAGTATATTTGTTGTTGTTGACAGGTTTTCAAAGATGTCACATTTTATTCCTTGTCACAAAACAAATGATGCTACACATGTGGCAGACTTATTCTTTAAAGAAGTGGTAAGACTTCATGGCATCCCTAAAACAATTGTTTCTGATAGAGATGTCAAATTCCTTAGCCACTTTTGGAAGGTATTGTGGGGTAAGCTTCGTACTAAATTGCTTTATTCTACTACATGTCACCCCCAAACTGATGGTCAAATTGAAGTAGTTAATCGAATCTTAGGGACTCTATTACGAGCTGTTGTGGGAAAGAACATTAGAAATTGGGAAGAATGCCTACCATTCGTTGAATTTGCATATAATAGATCTATTCATTCTACACCTGGTTATTCCCCATTTGAACTTGTTTATGGTTTTAACCCACTAACAGTACTTGATCTTGCGCCATTACCTCTTGAACACGTTATGAATTTAGATGGCGAACAGAAAGCTGAGTTGGTGAAATCCTTACATGAGAAGGCTAGACAGCGAATAGCCAAAACAAATGATGCCAACACCAACAAAGTAAACAAGGGGCGCAAACGGGTTGTACTAGAACCCGGAGATTGGGTTTGGGTCCATTTGAGGAAAGAACGATTTCCTACAAAAAGGAAGACTAAGTTGGACCCAAGGGGCGATGGGCCTTTCCAAGTACTCGAGCGGATCAACGATAATGCCTATAAAATTGATCTACCTGGTGAGTACAATGTAAGTTCTACTTTTAATGTGGCTGACTTGTCCCCATTTGATTTTTCAGATTCGAGGTCGAATCTTTTTGAGGAAGGGGGGAATGATACGAGTCATAAAGGCCCAATCCAAGTTCAAGAACGTGATGGGCTCAAATTGCCACAAGGCCCAATAATGAGATCAAAGGCCCGACAAATGCGGTCCAAACTAAATGGGACCATTCAAGAGCTTGTTAGCAAGGCCTTAGATGCATACACGAGAGAACAAGAAAATCAAGATTCACTTTCTTGTTTTCAAGAAAATCAAGAAATCGAATCTTGGCCCAATTTTGTTGTTCGAAGAGATTTCAAGAATCAAGAAAATCAAGATTTCAAATCTTGGAAATCTTGGTCCAAGAAACCAAATCTTGCAGCCAAAACGCATTGGATCTCCATTACGAGCATCAACGACCCAATTTTGGTAGGAGATGGATCACGAGCCCAAATTCTTGAAGGCGAGGCCCAACAACCAAAATCCAGCCCAATCAAGAAATTTCTTCATACTTAGTTGAAAATCAGGCCAAAATGTCAAAGGGCCCAATTTGTAAACATCTTACTTGTTTAATTTAATTTTTTTAATCTTTAGAAGCATTACATGTAAAATTCGGCCCAAAACAGCCCATATAAGTGCATGGCCGAATTTACCTTGTTATTTTATTAATTAGGTTTAATTTTTTTTAGTTACTTGTGAGATTAGGATTTGTTGGAGGCCTATATAAGCATTGGCCAGCCACCCTTTGTAAAAACATCTCATTATTATTTTTTTCTATCAAATTTCAGATTTGTTGCGTGCAGAATTTTCTTTGGGGTTTTCTCCAAGAATTCTCTCTTGAGTTTTCTTTAGAAGTTGTTTTAACAATCTTTTGATTGTGGGAGCCATCTTCAACCTTCTTCTTGCCATCGATATTCCTTGGAGGGGAGATTAGAGCCGTTCGAAGGAATTTGTGAATTCTTTTGGGAATTCAAGGGTTCTTAGGACTTTTCTTTATTTCTTGCTGTTTCGATTTGTTTCTTTATTCCTACTTGTGCCGATTCATCATCTAATAATTTGCTGTTCTTGTTTGTGTTTCAGCCTTGATTCAAACTCCAAGAACTCTTCATTTAATCGGTTCTTTTATTGGCAACATATAATCGACTCAAAATTCCCCAAAATTTAGGGTTCTTGCCGTTTTCTATTTCTTGTTGTTGGGTGAAATTCGGCTGCTGAAATTTGGGCAATTCATATTGGGTGTTCAATTAGACCGAATCGCAACTTAAATTCACTTCTTGAACCTTTCAATTTCATCTATTTCTTTCTCTTTTTTTTGCCGTCCAAATCCCTAATCTTCCAATTAAAAATCTGATTGTTTCAATCTACTTACTGTTTTGGTGTTCTTGGCAGATTCGGCTTGTGGGATTTCACTATTGGAGTTCGATTTCATCTTCTTGAACTCCGAATACATTTATTCATTCGTTCTTTGTTCCTTGCTGCTCATTTAATTGAATTTGGGGATTTAATTTCAGATCTGATTAGTTTAATCTTGTTCTTTGTTTTAATTTTCAGATCTATTCGTTTAGAGCTTTCGTAGGAGTTTCTCGTGACTTGGCAACTCGATCTTGGTCCACGCGCAACTCTTTATCACCCCGACTACTACCAGAAAAAAAGTTCCAATTGTGACTCCTTTTCGCCATCTATGTCGAGACAAAGAGATTCATACTATGACTCATATTCATCAACGAATTCGAGAAGTGACTTCGATCAAAAGTCCTTTTCATCAAGAAATTCGAGAAGACGAGAAGCTGATTACGATTTTGATTCATTCCAAGATGGCGTTCGAAGAGAAAGACATACTCCTACTAGATCTTCAAAGAAATCTTACTCGGAGTATTCTTCACGAAGTTTTGATTGTGAATCATATGCAAATAGTTCTTCATCTTTCGAACAAGATTTGTATTCTCATTGTTCTTTTGTACATTCTTGTAAAGAGAAAACAAAGAAAAGAAAAGAAAAAGCAAAAGAAGAAAAAGAAAATGAAATAAAAAGAAAAGAGAGGCAAGAGGCAAGTAAGAGAGAAAATGAGCGAATTTTGAGAGAACTTGAAAAAGCCTTTGAAAAGCAAAAAGAAAATGAAAAAAAAATGAGATTGAAAAAGAGAACGAAAAGAAATTTGAGAGTGAAAAAGAAGATGAAAAAGAAATTGAAACAAAAGAAACGAGTGATTCAGAAGAAAAAGAATCGAGTGAGAAAACAAGTGAGCAAGTGAGGATTATTTCTACTAACCCACCTGTTCGATCTTCTTGTGAATTAACTTTTCAGGTTCCTAGAAGTTTGTGTGACCAATTCCATCTACATTACCTTCCAAATGAGAGGTGTTTTAGGTTGTTCCAAAAACGTAAGTTCACGAATGACTACCACCCACTTGCGATCGAAGGTAAGCAAGGTAAGGATTCTTTATTTATCGAATCAAAGTCACTTGATTTGGATAATTTTTGTTCACTTACTGTTGTTATCGAATTTTTTTTAAAAGGTGCCATATACAGCTTTTCTTATGACGATTACTACATTGGAAAATTTGTTGACAACATTGGATTAGTTTTCTCTAAGCGAATTTTGAACATGTTTGATCAAAGTCTGTCACGTAAAAATTCTGATGTGTTTGACCATGCAAACTTTTTGAACTCATGTGTTAAATCTTTATGTTTAAATATGCCTGCTCAATTGATTTGTGATAAATCTGCCTATTTGAAAAGTTGCATGTTCGTTAAAAATTCTTTGTTTGGCATCCATGTTAAAAGATCTTCACATGATATGTGCAATTGTGTTCTTCATGAACAATCTTTGAGTTTTTGTGTGAAATTTCCATGTAGTGATTTGCATTCCCGATTAATACTCTTGAAGTATGAACCTTTGCATTTTGGTATGCTCGGTTTTGTCAAATCAACATGTGTGTTTAAACTAGTGAAATATAATTTGTGTGGTGAGTTGATTATATGTTTTTCTAATATGTTGCTTGCTGGAATTCCTAATCAAGTTCGTGTGTTCAAGCCTGGTATTTGCTACATGAATTCATTTTATGGAAACATTAAGCACTTGGCATCATTTGTATTCAAATTATGTTTGCTTGATGTTTGAACTTTTGATAAGAAAGTGAAATTTAATGATTTGGGTTTCAATTTTGATTCGTTTACTAATCACCTTGTTTGGCCACATCTGAAATTTTCGTTCCATTTTGAGAAGGTAAGATCGACTTATGCTTTGGGACTTGAATCAAATTTCAACGATGATTTATTTTTTTTCTTTTCAATCCATACCTCCTATTGAAACTAACCTTTTACATTTTTGTGAATGTAACCCTTTAAAAAGCACGAGCTGTCATGGTGCTTCGTTACCAACCCAAGTTGATCGAGGTAAAAGGTTTGTTTTACATTATCTGCCCGAAGAGAGAAGATTTATCTTGTTTGAAAAAGGTAAAACCGATCCTAAATTTTCTTCTCTTCAAGATCGACAAGGTAAAGTTTATGAAAATTTTCAAATACCTTTACTCTATTCGAATGTTGTTGAAAATCTTTTTGATGGTTTGATGTTTGGAAATTGTTTGTACCTTGTTGTGATTAATTGTTGTCTTTGGCCTAGTAGTGATCCGTTTGTGTTGGAAAGTGATTACACAAATCATGTTGTTAATAAGCGAAAGAGTGATTTAGTTTCCAATTGGCCATGGTACACTTTGCGTGTACATTCCCATGAATTGTTATTTTTGAATAAACATATTGAAATGTTTTGGATGAGGAATAATGTGTTTAAGTGCCTGCCATCGTTTACAACCAATTATCCCTTGATCCAACTTAGTCTTCATGTTTGCAACGATGGTCTAACGAAACTCTTTGATAAATTTACGTATGCTTGCTTTGTCCAATTGAGATTTTTGGCATATGTTCGATTGAATGAATTTTTTATGAAATATCGAACACATTTGAATCTGACTCCTTTGAGTTTCTTTTTATTGGCTGTGGTAAGAATTTTTCAGGTTTGTGTGACATCTTCCATCCCATTTGACCGAGGAAAACCATGCATGAGTCAAAGTTCTCCCATGGACAAACGGCTCGACTTGAGGACAAGTCGCCTAAAAGAGGGGGAGAATGATACGAGCATGCCCCGCGAACTTCATCTAACAAGTCTGTCAAGCCGGGCATTGACATGTTGGCAAGCTGATCCCAGCTCGTTTCTAGCTCCACGAGCTCCGTCCAGCTCAAATCCAGCTTATTCGAGCTCAATCCAACTTGCCTGAGCTAAACCGAGCTCACTCCTAGCTCATATTCAGCTCACGAGCTAAACCTTAGCTCAACTTCAGCTTAGGAGTTTAGCCTCAGCTCAACTTTAGCTCACGAGCTAAAGCTTAGCTCATTTTAGTTTAAACTCGGTTTTGTCTTTAATACATTAAATAAAAATTTGCACATATTCATTTAAGCATTAAACTTGTCTTATATTAATATTTGTTATTAATATGTCATTGTCATTATATAAATTGATTATGTTCCCATAGCCGAATTAATGCATGACATTAATGTGTTCACATCATGCCGAATTTATGAGTGTTCATGAGATGTCTTAATGACTTGTTTATTTCATGTAGGTACATTCCTTTGGACGGTACAATGTATGGATGAAGAAACATCTCTTTTGGGTATTCCACACTCATGAATGAAGAAGTATTAAATGCTGGTGCATGTACGGGTAGATGCAATGTTTCTACAAATTCATGCATGTGTCGAATGCATGTATGGACATTAAAGGCTAGTCCATGAATGGATCAAATGCATGGGATGATAGAATGCATGAATGGCTTAAGTGCATGTATGGTGGCTGTCTCCTAACTTTCCAAGGCACTTATTCGGCCAAGAAATAGCTGCTAACTAATTCTATGTTGACCATAGAGCTCCTTGAACATGTTCACACTTTGAATTGACCTATAGGCTACTACACATGCATGGATGGGTTCAAGAACGTCCAAGGGAAGGAATTAACTCAATAATTCAACACATTGATTAATTAAGTGCATGCACAAAGGGGAGAACGAATTTACTAGATTCATGCTGCCATTTATGAACTTACATGCCATTAAAGTGTTTAATTATGAAGATACATGTTCCATACAAGTGCATGAACGTCCCAAGGAGATGAATGCAACCTTTTGGTGCACATACAAAGTCACTTGAAGCCTTTCTTTATGACTAAGCATTCATGCACAAACCAAGGGGGAAGAAAGTGTCCATTCAGCTAGTGCATGAATCTGCCGAATTTATGAACTATTTTAATACATTAGTGTGAACATTTTTATTATTGTGTGAACACCTAGATGCCAAATTTGAATGGTCATCTATGTGCCTATAATTATTTGTTTTCTTTCAATTGTAAGGGACTTTTTGCCAAATTTTTTTATTGAATTTAATCTTGTGAGAATTTTCTTCTCTAAACTTTGTTTGAGACTTTGTTGACTTATCTACCTAGTAGTGGCGTCAACCCTGTTTCATTCACCCATATACCAAGGTTCCTACTTTGTTAAGTAGTGGGTCGAGGTTCTATCATTTTCATTTTTTGCCTTGAAAGCCTATAAGCATTTGGGTCAATATTTTCTAATATTGGTTCGTGCTTGCTTTTGAGTTCCTTCTTTCCATTCTTTCATTTACTTTAAACCGAACCTTAATATTCATATTTTAAACCCTTCATTTGAACCCTTTGAATAGCTTCCGCATAATTTATTTAGAAACATATTTTTTGAACAAACCGAACGATACTTTCTCGTAGACGATCGGGCAAACTCGCATACGACTCGACTCTCCCCGAGGCGGTTCGTATCATCTAAGCTTCTCGTTTTAGGTAGCTCTGATACCAAATGATACGAACCGCCTCAGAGAGAGTCGATTCGTATGCTGAGTTTCCCGATCGTCTACGAGAAAGTATCGTTCAATTCGCTTTTGGAATGAAGTTGATAGGAAAATAGGACGGAAGCTATGTATAATGGTTTAATGATGGATATGGAAGAAAGGGTTCTTAAAAGCAAGCACGAACCAATATTAGAAAATATCGACCCAAATGCTTATAGGCTTTCAAGGTGGAGGATGAAAGTGATAAACCTCGACCCGCTACTTAGCAAAGTAGGAACCTCGGTATAAGGGTGAACGCCACACTCGGTTGAGCGATAATTTCAAAAAAAGAACAAGGTTGACACCAACTAAGAACTAGATAGGCCAACAAGTCTTCAACGAAATATGGGAGAAAGATCCTCTCCAAATAGTTTCATTAACAAAGAAACAATAAAACAAAGTTCAAAAAAACCTCCATACAAATGAAAGAAAACAAATATTTATAGGCACATAGATGACCATTCAAATTCGGCATCTAGGTGTTCACACAATAATAAAAACGTTCACACTAATGTATTAAAATAGTTCATAAATTCGGCAGATTCATGCACTAGCTGAATGGACACTTTCTTCCCCTTGGTTTGTGCATGAATGCTTAGTCATAAAGAAAGGCTTCAACTGACTTGTATGTGCACCAAAAGGTTGCATTCATCTCCTTGGGACGTTCATGCACTTGTATGGAACATGTATCTTCATAATTAAACACTTTAATGGCATGTAAGTTCATAAATGGCAGCATGAACCTAGTAAATTCGTTCTCCCCTTTGTGCATGCACTTAATTCAATCAATGTGTTGAATTATTGAGTTAATTCCTTCCCTTGGACGTTCTTGAACCCATCCATGCATGTGTAGTAGCCTATAGGTCAATTCAAAGTGTGAACATGTTCAAGGAGCTCTATGGTCAACATAGAATTAGTTAGCAGCTACTTCTTGGCCGAATAAGTACCTTGGAAAGTTAAGAGACAGCCACCATACATGCACTTAAGCCATTCATGCATTCTATCATCCCATGCATTTGATCCATTCATGGACTAGCCTTAATGTCCATACATGCATTCGACACATGCATGAATTTGTAGAAACATTGCATCTACCCATACATGCACCAGCATTTAATACTTCTTCATTCATGAGTGTGGAATGCCCAAAAGAGATGTTTCTTCATCCATACATTGTACCATCCAAAGGAATGTACCTACATGAAATAAACAAGTCATTAAGACATCTCATGAACACTCATAAATTCGGCATGATGTGAACACATTAATGTCATGAATTAATTCGGCTATGTGAACATAATCAATTTATATAATGACAATGACATATTAATAACAAATATTAATATAAGACAAGTTTAATGCTTAAATGAATATGTGCAAATTTTTATTTAATGTATTAAAGACAAAACCGAGTTTAAACTAAAATGAGCTAAGCTTTAGCTCGTGAGCTAAAGTTGAGCTGAGGCTAAACTCCTAAGCTGAAGTTGAGCTAAGGTTTAGCTCGTGAGCTGAATATGAGCTAGGAGTGAGCTCGGTTTAGCTCAGGTAAGTTGGATCGAGCTTGAATAAGCTGGATTTGAGCTGGACGGAGCTCGTGGAGCTGGAAACGAGCTGGGATCAGCTTGCCAACATGTCATGCTCGGCTTGACAGACTTGTTCGATGAAGCTCGCGGGGCGTGCTCGTATCAAGATTCGCTCATTTTCTCTCTTACTTGCCTCTTGCCTCTCTTTTCTTTTTATTTCATTTTCTTTTTCTTCTTTTGCTTTTTCTTTTCTTTTCTTTATTTTCTCTTTACAAGAATGTACAAAAGAACGATGAGAATACAAATCTTGTTCAAAAGATGAAGAACTATTTGCGTATGATTCACAATCAAAACTTCGTGAAGAATACTCCGAGTAAGTTTTCTTTGAAGATCTAGTAGGAGTATGTCTTTCTCTTTGAATGCCATCTTGGAACGAATCAAAATCATAATCGGCTTCTTGTCTTCTCGAATTTCTTGATGAAAAGGACTTTCGATCGAAGTCACTTCTCGAATTCGCTGATGAATATGAGTCATAGTATGAATCTCTTTGTCTCGAAGTAGATGACGAAAAGGAATCATGATTGGAACTTTTTTCAGGTAGTAGTCGGGGGTATATCTCCGTGGGGTTCTTGGTTCCGTTTTACGACTTGAAGAAATTCGATCACTTTGGTCTCGTTTAGTCGCCATTCTTCGCATTTCTTGAACCAAGTATTGGTATTCCGATTCGGTGAACTCTTCGCGTGACATGATTTTTGTTGCTAAAAAGAAAATGTTAGATCACAAAACAAAAAAAAATTAAGTACCTCACCACAAGCCTCACAATTTCGCTCGGAAAGAAGAAGAAAAAAAGGTATCACTCCCGCTCGTGTTTACACTCATTTGGCTTTACCTCCACTCGAATGATCTCACTCGCTCTAGCCTTTTACCACTCAAGCTTACTCTCGTAACCTCGTATTTTGTTTCTTTTGACTTGTCTTGGTGCCTTGGGGTCGGTTTCAAGATGGTTACAAAGGTTAGAATGTCACGGTGTACGGGTAGGCTAAAAGAAAAATAGTCTTTGGTGTAGTGTGGCGTTTTGGAAATGGGGTGCAAAGTTGATGAAAAGAACACTTTGTCGATCGGGTCAAAATATAAACAAAAGAAGAACTTGATCACTTCACTTTTTTTTATAATTTCATTTTTTTGTCCTTTTTTTTAATACTTCACAATATCACTATTACAAGAGAGAGAACGAAAATTACAACTTGAAATTTTTTTTAACAACGAACCTAGTTCGATCTTGTTACGAACGTCGGCGCCTGCCGATTTACAAGCTCTGATACCAAATGATGTGATCCGGCCTGGGTAGATGAGTCGAATTCACGTAGTTACCCGATCGTAGTTCGAGAGAGTCGTTCGTGTCTCGGATTTTAGTAATAAAAGTAAAATAATGGATTAGAATAAGTGGAAGGTTTCAAGAAGGGTAAGTTTAGTAATAGGTTTGGTTATGTGTAGCAAAGATGGGTGATGGATAAATGGGTCGGTTTGGTATAACAAGAAAATAATTCGAAAGATGGGAATGGAAAACGAACTCAACGTCAGGAATGATTCAACACTAAGAAGTGTCACCCCGGTTCCTATATTGTTAAGGTGCAAGTATGGATAGATGGATAGGTGAACGCCACACCAAGATTGGTGATAAGTTCAAACAAGACGATTGACGCCACTAGCACAAGCCAGATAAGTCTTTCGAAACTTGTACGAGATATGAGAGGAAGCAACCTCACAAGAACAAATGTTCATTAACAATTTTGGCAAAAGTCCTTTACAAATGAAAGAAAACAAATATTTATACGCACATAGATGACCATTCAAATTCGACATCTAGGTGTTCACCCAATAATAAAAACGTTCACACTAATGTATTAAAATAGTTGATAAATTCGGCAGATTCATGCACTAGCTGAATGGACACTTTCTTCCCCCTTGGTTTGTGCATGAATGCTTAGTCATAAAGAAAGGCTTCAAGTGACTTGTATGTGCATCAAAAGGTTGCATTCATCTCCTTGGGACGTTCATGCACTTGTATGGAACATGTATCTTCATAATTAAACACTTTAATGGCATGTAAGTTCATAAATGGCAGCATGAACCTAGTAAATTCGTTCTCCCCTTTGTGCATGCACTTAATTCAATCAATGTGTTGAATTATTGAGTTAATTCCTTCCCTTGGACGTTCTTGAACCCATCCATGCATGTGTAGTAGCCTATAGGTCAATTCAAAGTGTGAACATGTTCAAGGAGCTCTATGGTCAACATAGAATTAGTTAGCAGCTACTTCTTGGCCGAATAAGTGCCTTGGAAAGTTAAGAGACAGCCACCATACATGCACTTAAGCCATTCATGCATTCTATCATCCCATGCATTTGATCCATTCATGGACTAGCCTTTAATGTCCATACATGCATTCGACACATGCATGAATTTGTAGAAACATTGCATCTACCCGTACATGCACCAGCATTTAATACTTCTTCATTCATGAGTGTGGAATACCCAAAAGAGATGTTTCTTCATCCATACATTGTACCGTCCAAAGGAATGTACCTACATGAAATAAACAAGTCATTAAGACATCTCATGAACACTCATAAATTCGGCATGATGTGAACACATTAATGTCATGCATTAATTCGGCTATGTGAACATAATCAATTTATATAATGACAATGACACATTAATAACAAATATTAATATAAGACAAGTTTAATGCTTAAATGAATATGTGCAAATTTTTATTTAATGTATTAAAGACAAAACCGAGTTTAAACTAAAATGAGCTAAGCTTTAGCTCGTGAGCTAAAGTTGAGCTGAGGCTAAACTCCTAAGCTGAAGTTGAGCTAAGGTTTAGCTCGTGAGCTGAATATGAGCTAGGAGTGAGCTCGGTTTAGCTCAGGTAAGTTGGATCGAGCTTGAATAAGCTGGATTTGAGCTGGACGGAGCTCGTGGAGCTGGAAATGAGCTGGGATCAGCTTGCCAACATGTCAATGCTTGGCTTGACAGACTTGTTCGATGAAGTTCACGGGGCGTGCTCGTATCAATAAAGAAAGGCTTCAAGTGACTTGTATGTGCACCAAAGGTTGTATTCATCTCCTTGGGACGTTCATGCACTTGTATGGAACATGTATCTTCATAATTAAACACTTTAATAGCATGTAGGTTCATAAATGGTAGCATGAACCTAGTAAATTCTTTCTCCCTTTTGTGCATGCAGTTAATTCAATTAATGTATTGAATTATTGAGTTAATTCCTTCCTTTGGACGTTCTTGAACCCATCCAAGCATGTGTAGTAGCTTATAGGTCAATTCAAAGTGTGAACATGTTCAAGGAGCTCTATGGTCAACATAGAATTAGTTAGCAGTTACTTCTTAGCCGAATAAGTGCCTTGGAAAGTTAAGAGACAGCCACCATACATGCACTTAAGCCATTCATGCATTCTATCATCCCATGCATTTGATCCATTCATGGACTAGCCTTTAATGTCCATACATGCATTTGACAGATGCATGAATTTGTAGAAACCTTGCACCTAGCCATGCACGCACCAGCATTTAATACTTCTTCATTCATGAGTGTGGAATGCCCAAAAGAGATGTTTCTTCATCCATACATTATGCCGTCCTTGATCATTGTATCTAAAAAAAAATCAAATTATGAGGCATCATGTGAACACATTAATGTCATGCATTAAATTGGCTAAAATGTGAACATAATTAAAATATGTAATAACTATGACATATTAAAACAAATATTAATATAAGTCAAATTTGATGCTTAAATAATTATGTTTAGATTTTATTTAATGTATTAAAGTCTAAAATCGGGTTTGAGCTAAAATGAGCTAAGCTTTAGTCCTTAAGCTAAAGTTGAGCTGAGATTATACTCCTAAGCTGAAGTTGAGCTAAGGTGATACGAACCGCCTCGGGGAGAGTCGAGTCGTATGTGAGTTTGCCCGATCATCTACGAGAAAGTATCGTTCGGTTTGTTCAAAAAGGATGTTTCTAAATAAATTATGCGGAAGCTATTCAAGGGGTTCAAATGAAGGGTTTAAAAAATATGAATATTAAGGTTCGGTTTAAAGTAAATGAAAGAATGGAAAGAAGGAACTCAAAAGCAAGCACGAACCAATATTAGAAAATATCGACCCAAATGCTTATAGGCTTTCAAGGTGAAAATGAAAATAATAGAACCTCGACCCGCTACTTAGCAAAGTAGGAACCTCGGTATAAGGGTGAAAGAAACAGGGTTGACGCCACTACTAGGTAGATTAGTCAACAAAGTCTCAAACAAAGTTTAGAGAAGAAAATTCTCACAAGATTAAATTCAATAAAAAATTTGGCAAAAAGTCATTTACAAATGAAAGAAAACAAATATTTATAGGCACATAGATGACCATTCAAATTCGGCATCTAGGTGTTCACACAATAATAAAAACGTTCACACTAATGTATTAAAATAGTTGATAAATTCGGCAGATTCATGCACTAGCTGAATGGACACTTTCTTCCCCCTTGGTTTGTGCATGAATGCTTAGTCATAAAGAAAGGCTTCAAGTGACTTTGTATGTGCACCAAAAGGTTGCATTCATCTCCTTGGGACGTTCATGCACTTGTCTGGAACATGTATCTTCATAATTAAACACTTTAATGGCATGTAAGTTCATAAATGGCAGCATGAACCTAGTAAATTCGTTCTCCCCTTTGTGCATGCACTTAATTCAATCAATGTGTTGAATTATTGAGTTAATTCCTTCCCTTGGATGTTCTTGAACCCATCCATGCATGTGTAGTATCCTATAGGTCAATTCAAAGTGTGAACAGCTACTTCTTGGCCGAATAAGTGCCTTGGAAAGTTAGGAGACAGCCACCATACATGCACTTAAGCCATTCATGCATTCTATCATCCCATGCATTTGATCCATTCATGGACTAGCCTTTAATGTCCATACATGCATTCAACACATGCATGAATTTGTAGAAACCTTGCATCTAGCCGTACATGCACCAGCATTTAATACTTATTCATTCATGAGTGTGGAATGCCCAAAAGAGATGTTTCTTCATGCATGAGTGTGGAAACGAGCTGGGATCATGATATGAGCACGCCCCGCGAACTTTATATAGCAAGTCTGTCAAGCCAAGTAATGACATGTTGGCAAGCTGATCCTAGCTTGTTTCCAGCTCCACAAGCTCCGTCCAGCTCAAATCCAGCTTATTCAAGCTCAATTCATCTTGTCTGAGCTAAACCGAGCTCACTCCTAGCTCACTTTCAACTCACGAGCTAAACCTTAGCTCAACTTCAGCTTAGGAGTTTAGCCTCAGCTCAACTTTAGCTCACGAGCTAAAGCTTAGCTCATTTTAGTTTAAACTCGGTTTTGTCTTTAATGCATTAAATAAAAATTTGCACATATTTATTTAACCATTAAACTTGTCTTATATTAATATTTGTTATTAATATGTCATAGTCATTACATAAATTGATTATGTTCACATAGCTGAATTAATGCATGACATCAATGTGTTCACATCATGCCGAATTTATGAGTGTTCACCAGATATCTTAATGACTTGTTTATTTCATGTAGGTACATCCCTTTGGACGGTACAATGTATGGATGAAGAAACATCTCTTTTGGGCATTCCACACTCATGAATGAAGAAGTATTAAATGCTGGTGCATGTACGGCTAGATGCAAGGTTTCTACAAATTCATGCATGTGTTGAATGCATGTATGGACATTAAAGGCTAGTCCATGAATGGATCAAATGCATGGGATGATAGAATGCATGAATGGCTTAAGTGCATGTATGGTGGCTGTCTCCTAACTTTCCAAGGCACTTATTCGGCCAAGAAGTAGCTGTTCACACTTTGAATTGACCTATAAGCTACTACACATGCATGGATGGGTTCAAGAACGTCCAAAGGAATGAATTAACTCAATAATTCAACATATTGATTGAATTAAGTGTATGCACAAAGGGGAGAACGAATTTACTAGGTTCATGCTGCCATTTATGAACCTACATGCTATTAAAGAGTTTAATTATGAGGATACATGTTCCATACAAGTGCATGAACGTCCCAAGGAGATGAATGCAACCTTTGGTGCACATACAAGTCACTTGAAGCCTTTCTTTATGATTAAGCATTCATGCACACACTTAGAGGGAAGAAAGTGTCCATTCAACTAGTTCATGAATCTGCCAAATTTATGAACTATTTTAATACATTACTGTGAACGTTTTTATTATTGTGTGAACACCTAGATGCCAAATTTGAATGGTCATCTATGTGCCTATAAGTATTTGTTTTCTTTCAATTGTAAGGGACTTTTTGATACGATCCGCCTCGGGGTGAGTCGATTCGTATGTGAATTTGCCTGATCGTCTATGAAGAAGTAGCGTTCGATTTGTTCAAAAGGATGTTTTAACGTAAATAATGGCAGAAGCTATGTAAAAGGATTCAAAGATGGGTTTATGGATATGAAGTTTATGTAGTTGGGTTTATGGATATAAAGCTTTTGTAGGTTTGGTTATAATGAAACGAAAAGATGGAATGGAATGGAAATGAAAATGATCTCAAAAACAAACACGAACCAATATTAGAAAATATTGACCCAAATGTTTATAAGTTTTCAAGGTGGTCAGATGGAGAATATGAGAACCTCGACCCGCTTCTTAGCAAAGTAGGAACCTTGGTATGTTTGAACGCCACACTACGAGTAGTGATAAGTTCGGTTTTCAACAAAGAAAATGGATGACACAACTAGAACACTAGGTAGCCAACAAATCTTTGAACGAAAACAGAGAAAAGTTTGCCTTACAAATTTGGCAGAATATCATTAACAAAAATATTCCAAAAAGTAGTCTTCAAAAGGCTTGGTTACAAGAATTTATAAGGCTAAAATGAGCTAGCCGAATGGTCACATAGTAAAGTGCTATTAAAGGGCTAATTATAAATTAAAGACTTTTGAAATTCTAGAGTCAATAACTCCTCTCTTCAACTAGCTGAATTAATGTCCTTAAAGGCTTGAAAAATGACTCTTGACTTTCCCTTTGGCTAGTTGAATAGACTCCAGCCACTTTAATGAAATTTGCAATGCATAAATTGTCCATTAAGTAGGAAGAAAAACGTTGGGGTATTTGAACAAGCTGCTACCAGATTTTAAAGGACATGAAATGCTCCTTTAAACTCTCTTTTAATGATGCTTAATGCTTCCTTTATAACAGCCCCCTCTTTTGTAACCAAAATAACTTGAAAAGTCTCCTTTATTAAATGCGTAACAGCCTTTGTGAATTGAAAAGTCACCTGCAATTAAAACATATGTAACCGTCACATTTATTCAATTATTAAGCTTTAAACAAATTAACAACTACGTAAATAAATGAACACACACTTATGCATCATTTATTCCAACAACTAGTTAATTAAAAGAAGTATTTAATGAACTTTAACTCATGCACCAATAAATTAACCTAGTAACTAGATTAATTAAAGAAGCAACTCATTAAATTAAATTCATCAAATAAACTCATTTAATTAAACTAAGATGAGTTGTATTAATGAGCAGCAACTCATTTATTAAACTAAGAGGCTTAAATGCAAGTATTAAAATGCAAACTAAATGCAAAGCTAAAAGAAATAAATAAAAGTTCAATTTAGTTGGAACAGGTTCAAGAAGCGGAAATTGAGCTGAAATTAGTTTGCAAAATGTTGCAAGGACACTTTATTAAGCTGGTCCCAACTCGATCTATTTCTCCAACCAAAGCCTCGCCCCACACTTGATTAACTAAGGCCGAAATGGCCTCCTTGAATTGCTTAGCTCGAGCTCGCGTAATTGGTCCTTGAGGCAGCACCATTGAGTTCTTGCTCGAACTTGATGCACTCCAGGTCGCGATCGTATCACTTTTTGCCAAATTTTGTATTGAATTTAATCTTGTGAGAATTTTCTTCTCTAAACTTTGTTTGAGACTTTGTTGACTTATCTACCTAGTAGTGGCGTCAACCCTGTTTCTTTCACTCTTATACCAAGGTTCCTTCTTTGCTAAGTAGCGGGTCGAGGTTTATCATTTTCATCCTCCACCTTGAAAGCCTATAAGCAATTGGGTCAATACTCTCTAGTATTGGTTCGTGCTTGCTTTTGAGTTCCTTCTTTCCATTCTTTCATTTACTTTAAACCAAACCTTAATATTAATATTTTAAACCCTTTATTTGAACCCCTTGAATAGCTTCCGCATAATTTATTTAGAAACATCCTTTTTGAACAAATCGGACGATACTTTCTCATAGACGATCGGGCAAACTCGCATACGACACGACTCTCCCCAAGGCAGTTCGTATCATTTGGTATCAGAGCTACTAAAACGAGCAGATTGTGTGACAAAATTAATCCCGGGCTAGTCCAAGTGAACGCAAGTAAGTAGGATCCAGAAAAAAAAAGAGTATAGAAAAAAATTCGTATACCGAAGTTTTCTTATTTTGATTAGTTAGCTGCTGTTGCTATAAAACAAAAATCTACGCAACCGAAGAAAAAAAATCATGTACAAAAAGTGTTTTATTGTATTTAGTTTGTCAATATAGTACAAAAAAAAGTTATACAAGTCAAAACAATTCGAAAAAAAATTCAAAAAAATTTCGAAAAGAAAAAAATCTAAAAAAAAGTGTTTAATGCAATTCGATTGTTGTTCGAATGTCAAAGCCCTTGGTTTGATATCGTTCCTGATTCATCTTCTATTCTAATCTCATCCACGCCACACTTTTTTTTACCCAATTTCCTTTTCTTTTAGCCAACCTGTAACCCCTCATATGTTATCCTTTGTAAAACCATTTGAAACCGACCCACAATACTAGAGATCAAGTCATACTAAGTCTGTTACACGGTTATAAGAGAAGAAAGGAGCAGAAAAAGGCATGAGCGAGTGAGATCATTCGAGTGGAGGTAAAAGCCAAACGAGTGTAAACACGAGCGGGAGTGACACCTTTTTTTTCTTCTTCTTTCCGAGCAAAATTGTGAGGTTTGTGGTGAGGTACTTAATTTTTTTTTATTTTGTTTTGTGATCTAACATTTTCTTTTTAGCAACAAAAATCATGTCACGCGAAGAGTTCACCGAATCGGAATACCAATACTTGGTTCAAGAAATGCGAAGAATGGCGACTAAACAAGACCAAAGTGATCGAGTTTCTTCAAGTCGTAAAACGGAACCAAGAACCCCACGGAGATATACCCCCGACTACTACCTGATAAAAAGTTCCAATCATGACTCCTTTTCGCCATCTACGTCGAGACAAAGAGATTCATACTATGACTCATATTCATCAATGAATTCGAGAAGTGACTTCGATCGAAAGTCCTTTTCATTAAGAAATTCGAGAAGACGAGAAGCCGATTACGATTTTGATTCGTTCCAAGATGGCATTCGAAGAGAAAGACATACTCCTACTAGATCTTTAAAGAAATCTTACTCGGAGTATTCTTCACGAAGTTTTGATTGTGAATCATATGCAAATAGTTCTTCATCTTTCGAACAAGATTTGTATTCTCATCATTCTTTTGTACATTCCTGTAAAGAGAAAACAAAGAAAAGAAAAGAAAAGAAAAGGCAAAAGAAGAAAAAGAAAAAGAAATAAAAAGAAAAGAGAGGCAAGAGGCAAGTAAGAGAGAAAATGAGAGAATCTTGAGAGAACTTGAAAAAGCCTTTGAAAAGCAAAAAGAAAATGAAAAAGAAAATGAGATTGAAAAAGAGAACAAAAAGAAATTTGAGAGTGAAAAAGAAGATGAAAAAGAAATTGAAACAAAAGAAACGAGTGATTCAGAAGAAAAAGAATCGAGTGAGAAAACAAGTGAGCAAGTGAGGATTATTTCTACTAACCCACTTGTTCGATCTTCTTGTGAATTAACTTTTCAGGTTCCTAGAAGTTTGTGCGACCAATTCCATCTACATTACCTTCCAAACGAGAGGTGTTTTAGGTTGTTCGAAAAAGGTAAGTTCTCGAATGACTACCACCCACTTGCGATCGAAGGTAAGGAAGGTAAGGATTCTTTGTTTACCGAATCAAAGTCACTTGATTTGGATAATTTTTGTTCACTTACTGATACGATCACGGCTTCCCATAAGTCAAGTCCAAGCCGAGATCCGATGGTGCTACCTCAAGGGCCGATCACAAGGGCTCGTGCAAAACAATTTAAAGAAGCCATTATAGCTTTAGTTCAGCATGTGTAGGATGATGTCAATGCTAGTGATACGACCATGCCCCGGGCACACTTTTGGATCAGCTCCCTAAGCATTGTTTGCAAATCCATGCGAGCTGAATTAGTTCAATTTCATTTCGTTAAGCTCCGTTTAGCTCGTTTCCAGCTCACTCGAGCTCAAGTCAACTCATTCAAGCTCAATTCAGCTCAATCTTAACCTAATGAGCTTATTTTTAGCTTTCTTTAGCTTGCATTTATTTTGCTGAAATAAACCATTTAATTTGTCATTAGTTAAATTAGTTGTTTATCTTAAGTTAGTTAATTTGTTAAAATCTGGACAAATAATTAATTAAGTGTTTTAATTATATCTAAATTAAATACTTAATAAATTATGATGTTTTAAATATGTCTGAAATTGTTAATATGTATGGCCAAATTTAATGTGCAAATTATTGAGTTCATATGCTGCTAATTTAATGTGTTTGAAATGCATTTAACTTGCTGATTTAATTTGCTGCAGGTTCATGAATGGATTGGTGCAATGTATGGGAGTGTGCATGCACAATTGAGGTTCAATGGATGGCATTTAAAGGAGCACATGCATTTGGGACGTTCATGTAAGAGGGAGTTGCTGAAAGTTCATGTATTTGAAGATTCATGGATCATATTTATGGGGGAAAATACATGGGATGTTTCATGCATGATTCATGCATTTTCAAGATGACCATTCAAGTATTTTAGGCACATTAATGCCTCATTCAGCCAAGGGAGATGTAGGATCATTAAAGAGCTGCACATTCATGGAATTATGGAGATTCTTCAAGGCTAAGCATTCATGGAATTATGGAGATTCTTCAAGGCTAAGGATGCATGAATGCATCAAGTGAAGCATCATGATGGTTCGGCCAATTCATGTACCATCTTCAAGCATGAACTGGATTTTAATGCTATTTGTGTGAACATGTTAAATACCTGTGTGAACAGAATTTAAGTTAGTGTGAACAACATAGATGCCGAATATCAATAGGCATTTTAGGCTTATAAATAGCTTACTTGTTTATTGTAAAAGGTTACAGACATTTCTGATTATTAAACTTATTGTGAGGTTACCTCCAATCCGATTTCGTTTGAGTCTCGTCTGACTTATCTAGCTCGCTAGTGGCGTCAACTCGACTTCTTGAACTTATCACCATCCTGGTGTGGCGTTCATCCACCTTTTTATACCTTTGGTTCCTACCTCTCTATAGGTAACGGGTCAAGGTCCATCTTCGACTTCCATTAAACCCACCTTAAGCAATATAAGTCCCGCGGCAATACTTTACATAGTATTGAATCGTTCTTCGCTTGAGTTCAATTTCCATTCCATTTTATCTATCTACTTAAACTTTATTTTCTTTGTTAAATCGAATCATCCATTCTCCAAACCAAGCCATTTTTTGAACCCTTTTAATTACTTCTGCTTAAAACAACTCCATAAAGTTATCTCCATTCGACATCAACCACTACTTCTCGTCAACGATCGGGCAACTTAAGTGAACTCGACTCCATCAACTGAGCCAGATCACATCATTTGGTATCAGAGCTACTAAAACGAGAAGTGTCGACATTCGTATCAAGCTCGGAGTAGGTTCGTAATGCAAAAAAAAAGTCAAAAAAAATCAAAAAAAAATTTGAGTTGGAATTTAATTTTTTTCTCTTCCTTGTATTTTGTTTACTATTGTATTGGATTTAAAAAAAAGAGAAGAAATTCAAAAAAAAATTCAAAAAAATCGAAAAAAAAGAAAAAAAAGAAGTGACAAAAAAATCGAGTTAAAAAAAGAAGAAAAAAAAGTGAAAAGTCTTGCGAGTTTTTATCATTATCACTTATTACTCCGATCATCAAGTTTCCCTTCCTACCATTATTTACCCATCCCAATGCCACACTTTAAACCAATTTTCTTATTTATTCAGCCTACCCTACACCCGACATTATCCCTTGTAACCCATTTTGAAACCGACCCTCAAGCAGCAAATTAAGTCTATCGAGACGAATTACGAATTTGTGAGACGAGGTCGAGTGGTAAAAGGCAAGAGAGCGTGAGTTCATTCGAAAAAAAGCCTAAAAGAGAGTTCAAACTCGAGAGTGAGTGAATTTTTCTTTTTGAGCGAATTTGTGAGGTTTGTGGTAAGGTATTTATTTTCTTTATTTTTTTAACATTTTCTTTTCCATTACTTAATCATGTCTCGAGAAACATTTTTTGAATCAGAATTCCAATATTTGATGCAAGAGATGCGTAGAATGGTGAAATCAAAATTTGATAAGTTGCATGATCGATTGGATCGAGTGGAGGAAAGAGCCCGATGGAAGCCAAACTCACCGGGTCAAGAGACGAAGACAAGATCATCACGAAAGCACACATCCAATGATTACTCGAGAAGAGATTCATACCATGATTCCTATTCAATGAGGAACTCAAGACGAAGCAAAGCAAGTTTTGAGTTTGAAGCTTTTCAAGGTGACGAACGAGAAATCATAAGTAGTCATTCGTATGCACCAAGATATTCATCTGCCAAGAATCAATCTCGAAGAGGTGATCATTTTTTGTATGAAAGTCGATCCAA
Organism: Gossypium hirsutum; assembly: GCF_007990345.1. Lineage (NCBI taxonomy): Eukaryota > Viridiplantae > Streptophyta > Magnoliopsida > Malvales > Malvaceae > Gossypium > Gossypium hirsutum. The sequence goes on from NC_053431.1 coordinate 53,388,340, forward strand.
TTATACCCAACAAGAGTCATTTAGTGCTGATTCATTTGTAACATCTCCATCCTATAATGAAGGAGCGAGGCAAAAAGAAAAAGAAATAAGAAGAAAAGAAAGACAAGAAATGTTGATGAGAGAAAATGAGCATATATGGAATGAAATCGAGAGACGAAAAAAGAAATGAAAGAAAAGGAACAAGAAATCAAAAAAGTGAGAGAAAAAGAAAATGAAGAGAAAGAATTCGAAAAAGAAATTGAGATTGAACAAGAGTGCAAGCGAGAAAGAGAAATCGAAAGAAAAGAAGAAAAGATTGAAAAAGAAAAAGAAATCCAAAAAGGGAGTGAGGTCAAAAATAAAATTGAAAATGAGAGAGGAAATGAAAAGAGAAAAAAAGAAGTTGAGATTAGAAAAGAGTTTGAAAAGAGAAGAGTGAAAAGGGAGAAAGCAATCGAGAAAAAGTGAGGAATGTTCTAACTAACCCATTTGCAAGTTTGCCGTGTAAATTTTCTTCTTTCCAGGTTTCCAAGGAACCGATTGACAAGTTTCGACTTCAATACCTTTCCATGGATAGAAGGTTCACTTTGGCTGAAAAAGGTAGTGTTCTCAACGATCCTAGTTCGCCTATGCCAAAAGGTAAGCAAGGTATGAGTCTTGAAATTTTTAAAGCACCTCTGCCTTTTTCGATTGTTGATGGGTCCTTTGTTGATGATTTGGTCTTTAGAAAGAATCTAAACTTTGACGTGGCTACTTGTCATTCTTTGATTGATGATGACCCATTTGTTTTGTCTGATGATAAAAAGATTCTTGCTTTTGAAAAATATTATTTTCTTGATGATATTAGTTGTTTGTCTTTAACTTGCAATGGAATACATGTTTTGGATCCGCAAGATGAAAGTCCATATAAAATGGTCATTCTCACTGATCATGTTGAAAAGGAATGGAAATGTATTGATGAATACGCCATTGGCAAGATTTTTGATGAAGAGCGAATAAATCAGCACCAACAAAATCTGGAATTGTGTGATCAAAAGTTGACATATCATCTACTTGGTTGTGTTGATCATGAGGATTATCTAATTTTTGGTGTGAAATTTCCATGTTTTTGTAAATCTTTTCGAATGAAATTTAAAGGGTTTGCTTGTTTGAATTTGAGTATGCTAACACCCTCGTTGTTTAATTTGTGTAAATTGTTGGAGATAAAAGGACTCTTTTTGCCATTTGGATCGAGTAGTCAAAATCATGTCTTTAATCCTGGAGTTTGCTATTATGAATCATCCATGAAAGAAAGCAAGCATCGTAAATTTTGTTTGAATGAATGTGTAAACAATCTTTGTTTGTATGATACTTTGTCTTTAAGTTTGAAAATGAGCCATGTGAATCTTGTTGGTTTGTTAAGTCAAAATCAAAATTTTGTTTTCGGAGGATGTTCTCAACTGTGGACTAAAAGATCCGAACATGTTTTGAATGATAATGATTTTGAGTTGCTTAGTGCTCTTTCTATGAAGTCGGTCATGAAATTGCCAAATCAAATTGAAATGGCAAGAGAAAATTTTGTCTTTGACCCCGGTGAACACCATTCTATATCATTGCCTAAGGTAATCAAACCATGGAAAGTTGACTTCCAAAACCATAGCTATCAAATGCCTTGTGATTTATGTTTGTTTCCATCAAATAAAAAGGTAAGAACGATTTATATTTTTGACCCCGGTATTGGATTATTTGTTCAAACTGTGAATCAAATCTCAAAAAGTTCCTTTGTGTTTAATCTTCATCGTGTCACTAATTCGTTTTATTCTTTTAAAGGTGACAATGTGAAGTGGTACCCTCCTAAAGAGGGAGGGCATGCGAATGAGCTTCTTTTGATCCGAGTTAATTGTGGCTTTCAGAATCTTCAACGATTTTTCGCGAGTAAATGGCCCGATTTGGGGACAAATCGCTTTAAAGAGGGAGGGGATGATACGACCATGCCCCGGGCACACTTTTGGATCAGCTCCCTAAGCATTGTTTGCAAATCCATGCGAGCTGAATTAGTTCAATTTCATTTCGTTAAGCTCCGTTTAGCTCGTTTCCAGCTCACTCGAGCTCAAGTCAACTCATTCAAGCTCAATTCAGCTCAATCTTAACCTAATGAGATTATTTTTAGCTTTCTTTAGCTTGCATTTATTTTGCTGAAATAAACCATTTAATTTGTCATTAGTTAAATTAGTTGTTTATCTTAAGTTAGTTAATTTGTTAAAATCTGGACAAATAATTAATTAAGTGTTTTAATTATATCTAAATTAAATACTTAATAAATTATGATGTTTTAAATATGTCTGAAATTGTTAATATGTATGGCCAAATTTAATGTGCAAATTATTGAGTTCATATGCTGCTAATTTAATGTGTTTGAAATGCATTTAACTTGCTGATTTAATTTGCTGCAGGTTCATGAACGGATTGGTGCAATGTATGGGAGTGTGCATGCACAATTGAGGTTCAATGGATGGCATTTAAAGGAGCACATGCATTTGGGACGTTCATGTAAGAGGAAGTTGCTGAAAGTTCATGTATTTGAAGATTCATGGATCATATTTATGGGGGAAAATACATGGGACGTTTCATGCATGATTCATGCATTTTCAAGATGACCATTCAAGTATTTTAGGCACATTAATGCCTTATTCAGCCAAGGGAGATGTAGGATCATTAAAGAGCTACACATTCATGGAATTATGGAGATTCTTCAAGGCTAAGGATGCATGAATGCATCAAGTGAAGCATCATGATGGTTCGGCCAATTCATGTACCATCTTCAAGCATGAACTGGATTTTAATGCTATTTGTGTGAACATGTTAAATACCTGTGTGAACAGAATTTAAGTTAGTGTGAACAACATAGATGCCGAATATCAATAGGCATTTTAGGCTTATAAATAGCTTACTTGTTTATTGTAAAAGGTTACAGACATTTCTGATTATTAAACTTATTGTGAGGTTACCTCCAATCCGATTTCGTTTGAGTCTCGTCTGACTTATCTAGCTCGCTAGTGGTGTCAACTCGACTTCTTAAACTTATCACCATCCTGGTGTGGCGTTCATCCACCTTTTTATACCTTTGGTTCCTACCTTTCTATAGGTAACGGGTCAAGGTCCATCTTCGACTTCCTTTAAACCCACCTTAAGCAATATAAGTCCCGGGGCAATACTTTACATAGTATTGAATCGTTCTTCGCTTGAGTTCATTTCCATTCCATTTTATCTATCTACTTAAACTTTATTTTCTTTGTTAAATCAAACCATCCATTCTCCAAACCAAGCTATTTTTTGAACCCTTTTAATTACTTCCGCTTAAAACAACTCCATAAAGTTATCTCCATTCGACATCAACCACTACTTCTCGTCGACGATCGGGCAACTTAAGTGAACTCGACTCCATCAACCGAGCCGGATCACATCAGCTAGACCTATCGAACCAGTTAGTGGCCATTTTGGAAATCCATGCCGAACTTTTCTACAAGTTCAGTTCAGCTCACCGAGCTCACCTTCAGTTCAAGTTAGCTCCCATGTAGCTCCACACCAGCTCATTAGCTCAAGACCAGCTCATTATCAGCTCACGAGTTTAAGCCTAGCTCGAGTTTAGCTCATGAATTAACCATCAGCTCGTGGAGTTCACTTTGAATTCATTTGACTACTATTGAATTTTTAATTAATAAGTTCAATAATTAGTTAATTAATATCCTACATATTAAATTTAGTTCACATTAGTTATATTAAGTATGTCTTAAAAGTGTTTATTGATGATAATTAAATTTGTTATAACCGAATTTAATGTTGATATTTGTGTTCACATTAGTTTGAATTAATTCTGTTCATATTTCTTGTAGAAACGCAATGGACATATGGAGATTAAAAGCAAGCATGAATTTTGAAGGTGCATGGACGGTTGGGGGACTTGAATCTCTTGGGTGCATGTTCGGCCAAGTGCATGTATGACCATATTCAATGTCTTTAAGGTTCATGAATATTTCCATTCATGTATGGTGTGCTATCTCTTCATTCTCCAAGGTGACCATTCGGCCAAAGGACACTCACACATGCATGAAGATAGCTTGGCCAATTAGCTTCCCCATGACTCTCCTTAATTTGTTCACACCTATGTTTATATGGCAAGACTATTCGGTTCACCTTGTTCACATTAGAAGACTCTTCAACATTCGGTTTCACACACATGATGGCCCCTGGAGTGTCCACAATTAATTCATACTTTTTGGCCAAACATTGCTTCATTTAACAAGGTTGGCCGAACCTACAAGTGACCATTGGACATCATGCATTCACTTTGAGTTTTCTTAAGCATGAAGATTCATTCATTTCCTATTACCATAGCCGAATCTAGACATGCACATTAAGGGTCATTTTTCTAGAATTTTCTTTAATTAATATGTAAGCATGAAAGGCCAACCGGCTACCTAGACTTAGGCCTATAAATACTTGTTCAATTTTCATGTAAAAGACTTTTGAAACTTATGTTAATGTTATGCTGCCGAAATTGTGAGGCAAACTTTTCTTATATTTCGTTCAAAGATTCGTTTGGCGTTCCTAGCATTCTAGTTGTGTCAACCGTGTTCTTTGTTGTACCCGAACTTATCACTATTCATAGTGTGGCATTAACATACCGAGGTTCCTATCTTGTTAGATAGTGGGTCGAGGTTTTCCCTTACCAAACCTATAACCGAACTCAAAAGGCTTAATCAACGGGTCGATACCATTTCGGTATTGGTTCTTGAAAGTACCTTTAGTAGTTCAAACCCGTTCTCTTCTTTACCTAATCGAACCTAAACCGACCAATTTGTTCATATCCTTTTGTTCCTACCCTTTCATTCCTACCATCCCATTTGTACCCCTCTTTCTACTTTGACCATACCTTCAACTCAACTAAACCTAACGTAACTTCTCGTAGACGATCGGGCAATTTACATACGACTCGACTCTTCCCGAGACAGTTTGTATCATCTGGTATCAGAGCTACCTAAAACGAGAAGCTTAGACGTTCGAAGCGGAGCATTCCCGAGGTAGGTTCAGAAAAAAAAATTTTGTATACCGAAGTTTTCTCATTTCGATTAGTTTGTTATTGTTGCTATAAAAACAAAAATCTACGCAGCCGAAGAAAAAAAATCGTGTACAAAAGTGTTTTTATTGTATTTAGTTTGTCGATATAGTGCAACAAAAAAAGTTATACAAGTTAAAAAAATCAAAAACAATTTCGAAAAAAAATTTGAAAAAAAATAAAAAAAATAAAAAAAAGTGATTTATGCAATTCAATTGTTATTTGATCGTCAAGCTTTGATCTGATATAGTTCCCGACCCTTCTTCTATTCTACTCTCCCTAATTCACCACATTTTTACCCAATTCCCTATCCTTTTAGCCTACCCTATATCGAATACATCAATCACTTTGATACGAGCATGCCCCGCGAACTTCATCGAGCAAGTCTGTCAAGCCGAGTATTGACATGTTGGCAAGCTGATCCCAGCTCGTTTCCAGCTCCACGAGCTCCGTCTAGCTCAAATCCAGCTTATTCAAGCTCGATCCAACTTGCCTGAGCTAAACCGAGCTCACTCCTAGCTCATATTTAGCTCACGAGCTAAACCTTAGCTCAACTTCAGCTTAGGAGTTTAGCCTCAGCTCAACTTTAGCTCACGAGCTAAAACTTAGCTCATTTTAGTTTAAACTCGATTTTGTCTTTAATACATTAAATAAAATTTGCACATATTCATTTAAGCATTAAACTTGTCTTATATTAATATTTGTTATTAATATATCATTGTCATTATATAAATTGATTATGTTCACATAGCCGAATTAATGCATGACATTAATGTGTTCACATCATGCAGAATTTATGAGTGTTCATGAGATGTCTTAATGACTTGTTTATTTCATGTAGGTACATTCCTTTGGACGGTACAATGTATGAATGAAGAAACATCTCTTTTGGGCATTCCACACTCATGAATGAAGAAGTATTAAATGCTGGTGCATGTACGGCTAGATGCAATGTTTCTACAAATTCATGCATGTGTCGAATGCATGTATGGACATTAAAGGCTAGTCCATGAATGGATCAAATGCATGGGATGATAGAATGCATGAATGGCTTAAGTGCATGTATGGTGGTTGTCTCTTAACTTTCCAAGGCACTTATTCAGCCAAGAAGTAGCTGCTAACTAATTCTATGTTGACCATAGAGCTCCTTGAGCATGTTCACACTTTGAATTGACCTATAGGCTACTACACATGCATGGATGGGTTCAAGAACGTCCAAGGGAAGGAATTAACTCAATAATTCAACACATTGATTGAATTAAGTGCATGCACAAATGGGAGAACGAATTTACTAGGTTCATGCTACCATTTATGAACTTACATGCCATTAAAGTGTTTAATTATGAAGATACATGGTCCATACAAGTGCATGAACGTCCCAAGGAGATGAATGCAACCTTTTGGTGCACATACAAGTCACTTGAAGCCTTTCTTTATGACTAAGCATTCATGCACAAACTAAGGGGGAAGAAAGTGTCCATTCAGCTAGTGCATGAATCTGCCGAATTTATGAACTATTTTAATACATTAGTGTGAACGTTTTTATTATTGTGTGAACACCTAGATGCCGAATTTGAATGGTCATCTATGTGCCTATAAATATTTGTTTTCTTTCATTTGTAAAGGACTTTTGACTTTTGATCATTTGAATGAACTTTGTTCAAAGAGTGAGTTTTCTCCTCTCTAAATTCGTACGAGTTTCGATCTGACTTATCTAGCGTGCTAGTGGCGTCTATCGTTCTCTTTTGAACTTATCACCTTGCTTTGGTGTGGCGTTCAACCTTCTACAATTCCGCAATCCCACCTTGAACCGAATAGAAATTGGGGTGACACTTTTAGTGTTGAATCGTTTCTGGTGTTTAAGCTCATTTATCCATTCCACCGACTATCCTAGATTTTACCCAACTTTAATATCTTTTTACAAAACCGAGCCTTCATTTATCAACTTCCATTTTTCTTATTTTTATACTTAAATCGAGCCTACTACCCTTATAAATTTACCATCACCTTAGCCAACCTTTAAACCATTTGAAAGCTTCCGCATCTTTAGCCTTATTTTATCCTATTTCCGATAACTGAACTATTCCTCGTCGACGATCGGGCAATCAAGTGAATCGACTCAATCAACCGAGTCGGATCACATCACACTTGTTATCCCTTTTGAACCGACCACCTAGACCAAGGACCGAGCCTATTACTAATTTGTTTTTTAGGGAAATTGTACGACTGCATGGATTACCAAGAACAATTGTTTCCAATCGAGATACAAAGTTCTTGAGTCACTTTTGGCGGACATTATGGGGAAAACTTGGGACGAAGTTATTGTTTTCAACCACTTGTCATCCCCAAACGGATGGCCAAACTGAGGTGGTAAACCGAGTTTTGTCAACTTTGTTGCGAGCGTTGGTACGAAAGAACCTCAAGACGTGGGAAGAATGCTTACCCCACATCGAGTTCGCTTATAATCGCTCTGTTCACTCGGCAACCAAATTCTCTCCTTTTGAGACTGTCTATGGATTTAATCCTCTTACTCCTCTTGATTTATTACCTTTTCCTGTTGATCAATTTGTCCATACAGATGCAAGGAAAAAGGCTAAATTTGTCAAGGAATTACATAGGAAAGTCTGAGAGAATATTGAATCTCAAACCGAGCAATACGTCCAACGAGCCAACAAAGGACGAAAACGAGTTGTATTTGAACCCGGAGACTGGGTCTAGGTGCACATGAGAAAAGAAAGGTTTCCGGCTCAACGAAGATCTAAGTTGTTGCCGCGAGGAGACGGCCCCTTCCAAGTCATCGAGCGAATCAATGAAAATTCGTATAAGCTTGACTTACCAGGTGAGTACAATGTTAGTGCTAGTTTTAATGTTTCTAACTTGACTCCTTTCAATGTAGATACTGACTTGAGGACAAGTCATTTTCAAGAGGGGGAGGATGATACGATCACAGCTTCCCATAAGTCAAGTCCAAGCCGAGATCCGATGGTGCTACCTCAAGGGCCGATCACAAGGCATGCAAAACAATTTAAAGAAGCCGTTATAGCTTTCGTTCAGCATGTGTGGGATGATGTCAATGCTAGACCTATCGAACCAGTTAGTGGCCATTTCGGAAATCCATGCCGAACTTTTCTACAAGTTCAATTCAGCTTACCGAGCTCACCTTTAGTTCAAGTTAGCTCCCATGTAGCTCCACACCAGCTCATTAGCTCGGGACCAGCTCATTATCAGCTCACGAGTTTAGGCCCAGCTCGGGTTTAACTCATGAATTAACCATCAGCTCATGGAGTTCACTTTGAATTCATTTGACTACTATTGACTTTTTAATTAATAAGTTCAATAATCAGTTAATTAATATCCTACATATTAAATTTAGTTCACATTAGTTATATTAAGTATGTCTTAAAAGTGTTTATTGATGATAATTAAATTTGTCATAACCGAATTTAATGTTGATATTTGTGTTCACATTAGTTTGAATTAATTATGTTCACATTTCTTGTAGGAACGCAATGGACATATGGAGATTAAAAGCAAGCATGAATTTTGAAGGTGCATGGATGGTTGGGGGCTTGAATCTCTTAGGTGCATGTTCGGCCAAGTGCATGTATGACAATATTCAATGTCTTTAAGGTTCATGAATGTTTCCATTCATGTATGGTGTGCTATCTCTTCATTCTCCAAGGTGACCATTCGGCCAAAGGGCACTCACACATGCATGAAGATAGCTTGGCCAATTAGCTTCCCCATGACTCTCCTTAATTCGTTCACACCTATGTTCACATGGCAAGACCATTCGGTTCACCTTGTTCACACTAGAAGACTCTTCAACATTCGGTTTCACACACATGATGGCCCTTGGAGTGTCCATAATTAATTCATACTTTTTGGCCAAACATTGCTTCTGATACGACCCTGGCCAAGGATGCCCTTGATTTCAGCTTGAATTCAGCTCCTCAAGCTCCATTTAGCTTGGTTCAGCTCACCGAATTTTATTTTAGCTCACATGAGCTTAATTCAGCTCGTTTGAGCTTGGTTTAAATTCAATTCAGCTCATTATTAGCTCTTTAGCTAAATTAATTTTATTTGCTGGAATAAATTAATTATTTAAGTTAATTAGTTAATTTAGTTACAGCTCTTAATTACTTGTTAGCTTATTACATGTTATAATTATGTTGTGTTAGCCGAATTTAATTAGGTGGCTGGATTATATTTAATTTGTCTTAATACCATTTAGTTCAGCCGAATATACATTTGCACTTAATTTAGTTCATGTTTTTTTCTTGTAGGATGGCTGAATGCATGAAGGAGCATTAAAGTCCAAGTGCATGAATGGTTCAATACAACGTATGGGATTATACATGAATGGCTGAATACATGAATGGTTGGATTCATGGATATGGCTCATTTTATGATAATTCAAGGTGTTAATTCAGCCAAGAAGAGCAACTAAATTCATTCTCCAAAAGCTGGCCGATGCACTTCCCAAAATAGCACCTATGCGTTCACATTTGGAGTTCACACCAAGGACCATTTGGCTGATCATTGTTCACACTTCCAAAGACTTTTCCAACTCCTTTTTCACACCTTCAAGGCTGTTCACATTCACCTTTAATGCTGGTCTCTTTTCAGCCAAGAATTACATTTTAATGAGCTCATTTAAGCTCAATTGGCTGAACCTAGCCGCTGCCATTTCTCCAAGTGCATTTGCTCTTCTAGAAATCATCCCTTGAGCTTCAAATTCAGCTGAATTTAGGTCCAGCAATTTAGGTTTTTATTTCCAAAATTTTCTAGCATTTTTCTAGCCTAATTAATTACTTAGACATTAAGTCTTTGTTTTGGCCATTCGGCTACCTAGCTGAACACTATAAATAGTTGTTCATTTTCATTGTAAAAGGACTTTTGACTTTTGATCATTTGAATGAACTTTGTTCAAAGAGTGAGTTTTCTCCTCTCTAAATTCGTACGAGTTTCGATCTGACTTATCTAGCGTTGATATGAGCTCGCCCATGAAGATAGGTGCCGAATCCATGGAGTTGCCTTTGGGGCCAATTACTCGAGCACGTGCCAAGAAGTTCCAAGATGCTGTAGCAAGCTATATTGCTCGATTGTGGAGTGATGGATTGATTGCCCATAAAACGCCCAGCTCAACTAGCTTGATTCGCAATTTCCTACAAGCTAATTTTAGCTTGTGTCAGCTCAATTTAGCTCAATTCGGCACTTAATTAGTTCAAGGAGCTGATTAAATTTATTTTTAATAAATTTAATTAGTTGTGTTAGTTTAGAATCAGCTCAAATCATTTAATTAAATAAATGTGTCTTAATCTGGACATTTTTAATTCAGCTTATTAAATATGTTTTATATTAGTACATGCCTTTAATATGTCCATATTAAGTCATAAATTAAATGTGTTTAGTTTAAATACAAAGTTTTAATGTGTCTTGACTAAGACAAATTTATTAGTGGCTGCTAATTAATTTGTCTTAGCCGAATTAATGTGCAGAATTTTAATATGTCCAGCTGCTGATTTCATGAGTATTAAACTTGTCCTAATCACATTTATTTGATGTTTTTTTCAGCTAGCTTAATGGCAAAGAAAGCTCATAAAGAAGGAGCATGTATTTGGGCACATGCATGGACGGCATTTAAAGTGCAGCTGCCTTGTGTTTCCAGCTGACTTTTCGTGCAGCTCAATGGACTTCTAGCTGTTATTTTTGAGCTTCTCCAAGGGCCAATTTCGTGGAGAGCAATGGCCAAAGAGTGTATCATAAATTCCAGCAGCCAATTCACTTGGTGGCTACTCATATTCGGCCAAAGAAGCATAATTTTTGAAGCTGTCCATTTCTCTTCTCCATAGCAGCAATTAAGCTATTTTAAAACATTAGTTGAATGTGAATTATCATCATTAAAAGGGCCAGCCGAATCATCTCTTCTAGAAGGATAAGATTCAGATTTTTGTTCATCAATGTATTTGGGAAATTTCTAGGAAGTTTCCTATAGAAACTTAAGGCATAAGAATCTGATTAATAGGCTATTCGGCTGCCTTAGTCCAGCCTATAAATAGACCATGTAATTCACATTTTGGAGGTTAATGAACAATTTGATAGCTTTGCTAAATTGTGAGGTTGTTTTCAACTCTCGTTATTCTCCAAAAACTTGTGAGACTTATCAAACATCTTTGTGGCGTCAAACTTGTTTTTGTTTCTTCCCGAACTTATCACTTTAATCCCAAAAGTGTGGCGTTCGATTCATACTAAGGTTCCTATCACCATTGATAGTGGGTCGAAGTTTCTTTCCATTTAACAAACCTTCCATCCATCCTTACCAACCTAAGCATTCTCCTAAGTTACGGGTTAACACATTCCTATTGTGTTAGTTCAGCTTTCTAATCCTTAGCCAAATTGCTTCCATTGTTTTCTAATTCATTTCCTAAACCAACAAAACCTTTTTGAGCCTAAATAGACCTCTTTCTTCTAGCCTATTTTGTAAAGCCTCAATTTACTCCTAATTCACGATCGGGCGATCTTTACGACTCAATTCGATCTCAAGGTGAGGGCGTATCAAGTTGATATCAGAGCTAGCTGAATTGGAGTAAGAATCGTCGTCTTCGGTATTACGAGATTGTAAAAAAAAATTCAAAAAAAAAAGTTTGTATTCAATTTATTTATTTTTTTCTTCTTTTTCTTTGTGTATTCAGTATTAAAAAAAATTCGAAATTAAAAAAAAAGAAAAAAAAGAGAAGTGATTAAAATTCATTTTGAGCTTGTAAAAGCATTGCTTGCTGCCCGAAGGACCACATCTATACAGCCACACTAATTTCCTTCTATTTTCTTTGATTGTTAGCCTACCCGATCCTAAAATATTACCATACCAAGCCTTATCTATTTTGTAAGCCGACCCCAAACGATTTTGATTTGTCAAACTTAGTTTGCGGAGAATTTTGGGAAGTGAAAATTGAGTGGTAAAAGGCAAGAGAGATTAGTGAGACTATTAAAGAGTAGAAAAGCCAAAGTGAGTGTTTATTCTTGTGAGTGATTGGTGAGTTCTTGTTGTGATTCTTTAAAGAATTTTTTTTTTTAAAAAAAAATGTCACGGAGCCCGGAAAGGAATCCAAATGAGGGAGGTGGATTTCGTCCAATAAGAAACGTCGGAAGGGGAGTGCCGGATCTCACTTTGCAAGCCATTATGCAAGAAATGGAGCGAATGTTTGATCGCAAGCTTGAACCAATCGAAGACCGCCTATATCGAGTCGAAACCCGAAGGCAACGCGAAGTGACTCCGGAAGATGCAAGGCGAGGACGAGAGCAACCAATTGAAAACCATGATGAAGAAGAATCTGAAGGTGATCACTTATCTGAACAAGGAAACCCTCAACGGTTCCAACGAAATCGAGTCCCAAGAAATCGAGACCGTTCGGATGACAATCTCAAAAATATTAAGATGTCTATTCCGCCGTTTTAAGGGAAGAATGATCCCGAATCTTACTTGGAGTGGGAAAAGAAAATGGAACTCGTCTTTGAGTGCCATAACTATTCAGAAAATAAAAGGTAAAGCTCGCTGCCATTGAATTCTCGGATTATGCGATCGTGTGGTGGGATCAATTGGTGACTAGCCGAAGGAGGAATGGGGAGAGGCCTATCTCTACGTGGGCCGAAATGAAGGCTGTTATGCGCAAGCGTTTTGTTCCCTCCTATTACCATCGGGAGTTGTACCAACGATTGCAAAATCTCACACAAGGCAACCGAACTGTCGAGGACTACTATAAAGACATGGAAATCGCTATGATAAGAGCCGACGTGGAGGAGGATCGTGAAGCAACAATGGCGAGATTTTTAGCCGGCCTAAATCGGGATATTGCCAATATCGTCGAGCTTCAACACTATGTAGAAGTTATGGACATGGTGCATATGGCAATAAAAGTTGAAAAACAATTGAAACGGAAAGGACCCATGCGGACATATCCAACGGCTTCTACCAACAAGTGGACTCAAGGGACTAGCAAAGCTCCCAATTGGCCTAAGGAGCCTTTCGTTGCTGGCAAACCCAATCAAGTAAGTGCCGATGCTAGCAAAAATAAAAACGAGGCTGTCTCGAATCATTTTCGCGATATCAAGTGTTTCAAGTGTCAAGGAAGAGGCCACATTGCGAGTCAATGTCCTAATCGACGAGTGATGGTGGTTCGTTCAAATGGCGAGATTGAGTCCGAAGATGAACAAGAGAAGGAGCCTGAAATTCCCATGGAGGAAGGTGAAGAGCTCGAGCTACCCGTTGAAGGAGAATTACTTGTTGTCAAAAGGAGCTTGAATATCCAAGTAGCCGAGGAAGAACAACAACGAGACAACATCTTTCACACTCGTTGCCATGTTCAAGGTAAGGTGTGCAGTTTAATTATTGACGGAGGTAGTTGCACCAATGTCGCAAGTTCTTTGCTGGTTGAAAAACTTGGTTTAGCCACCACAAAGCATCCAACTCCTTACAAGTTACAATGGCTAAATGACGGAGGCGAACTCAAGGTGACGAAGCAAGCAAGGGTGGCGTTTTCCATAGGCAAGTACCAAGATGAGGTGGTTTGTGATGTCGTACCAATGCACGCGGGACATTTGCTATTGGGGCGTCCTTGGCAATTTGACCGGCGAGTAGTCCACGACGGCTATACAAACCGATATTCATTTAAGCACCTTGGAAGGAATGTTACATTAGCTCCTCTCACACCGAAGCAAGTGCATGAAGACCAACTCAAGATGAAGCAATCTATTGATCGAGAAAAAGAAAAAGAGAAAAACAAAAAGAGTGAAAAGAAAAAGAAAGAAAAGAATGAGGAGAGTGAGATAAAAACAAGAGTGACAAAAGAAAAAGAGCAAGTGAAAATAAAAAAATAAGTGTTTTTGCTAGAAAAAGAGAGATTCGAAAATTGATGTTGGCAAGGCAACCTATCTTTGTACTTATGTATAAAGAGTGTTTATTGGAAACTAACGAACTTGACAATACTTTGCCTACTCCTATCATTTCTTTGTTGTAGGAATTCGGAGATGTTTTTCCTGAAGAAGTGCCAAATGGCCTACCTCCCATTCGAGGAATCGAGCACCAAATCGATTTTGTGCCCGGTGCTGCAATTCCAAATAGGCCAGCATATAGAAGTAATCCTGAGGAAACGAAGGAACTAGAAAAGCAAGTAGCCGAATTAATGGAGAAGGGCTACATCCGTGAAAGCTTAAGTCCGTGCGCGGTTCCGGTATTGTTGGTTCCTAAAAAGGATGGATCCTGGCGAATGTGCGTTGACTGCCGCGCTATCAACAAAATCACAATAAAATATCGCCATCCTATTCCCCGCCTCAACGACATGCTTGATGAACTTAGTGGAGCCCAATTATTTTCGAAGATCGATTTAAAAAGTGGGTATCATCAAATTAGAATGCGGGAGGGAGACGAATGGAAAACTACGTTCAAAACTAAATATGGTTTGTATGAATGGTTGGTCATGCCATTCGGACTTACCAACGCTCCGAGTACTTTCATGCGTCTCATGAATTATGTTTTACGTTCGTTCATTGGAAAATTCTGTGTTGTGTATTTTGATGATATTTTAGTCTATAGCAAGAGCTTGGAAGATCATATTCAACATCTACGTGCCGTGCTTGAAGTCTTACGAAAAGAGGTACTTTATGCCAATTTAAAGAAATGTTTTTTTTGCACTAATGAAGTTGTTTTTCTAGGCTTTGTGGTAAGTGCTCGTGGATTAGAAGTTGACCAAGAAAAGGTCAAGGCGATCAACGAATGGCCGCGTCCAACGAACATCAGCCAAGTGAGGAGTTTTCACGGGTTGGCAAGCTTCTATCGAAGGTTTGTGCCTAATTTTAGTTCTGTAGCTGCCCCCTTGACAGGTATAATTAAGAAAAATTCTCCTTTTGTGTGGACTGATGAACAAGAAAATTCTTTTAATAAGCTTAAGGAATGTCTAACTAATGCACCATTGTTGTCTTTACCTGATTTTAACAAAACATTCGAGATAGAGTGTGATGCTTCAAGTATCGGCATTGGCGCTGCTTTGATGCAAGATGGACGGCCTATTGCATACTTTAGTGAAAAGCTTAACGGAGCTACGTTGAATTATCCAACGTATGATAAGGAACTATATGCATTGGTCCGAGCTCTCGAAACATGGCAACACTATTTATGGCCGAAGGAATTCGTAATTCATTCGGACCACGAGGCTCTAAAGCATTTGAAGGGACAAACCAAGCTCAATAAACGTCATGCCAAGTGGGTGGAGTATTTGGAGTCATTTCTATACGTGATCAAGTATAAAAAGGGTAAGGAAAATGTTGTAGCCGACGCCCTATCACGAAGGTACGCACTTGTCAATTTAATGGATTCTAAATTGCTTGGTTTCGAATTTATCAAAGATCTTTATAAATCTGATGCTGACTTTGGTGAAATTTATGAGTCTTGTTCGCATGGTGCTTGTGAAAAGTATTTTCAGCATGAGGGCTATTTATTTCGTGAAGGCAAGCTTTGTGTGCCTCAAAGTTCTGTGAGAAACGTCCTTGTAGAAGAAGCTCATAGCGGAGGACTTATGGGCCACTTCGGAATTGCTAAAACTTTAGCAATATTGCATGAACATTTCTATTGGCCCAAAATGAAACGTGACGTAATAAGGAAATGTGATCGTTGCATCACTTGTAAGAAGGCAAAGTCACGAATCAAACCGCATGGATTATACACCCCGTTGCCTATTCCTGATGCTCCGTGGGTAGACATTTCAATGGACTTCGTTCTGGGCCTTCCAAGAACCAAAAGAGGGAGAGATTCAATATTTGTTGTTGTAGACCGTTTTTCAAAAATGGCCCATTTTATACCTTGTAATAAAACTGATGATGCTACTAACGTTGCTAGTCTGTTTTTCAAGGAAGTTGTTAGGTTGCATGGGATCCCTCGAACCATTGTCTCTGATCGCGACACAAAGTTTCTAAGTCATTTTTGGAGGACGTTGTGGGGGAAATTGATGTGAGCATGCCCCAAGCCCCATCAAGTTCTCGTCTTGATTCCCTCGAGCTTCCAAAGGGACCAATGACCCGAGCTAGGTCCAAGTGATTTCATGAAGTTGTTTCAGCTTTGTTGTTCAAGTTTTGGAAGGAGAATCAGCTTGTTGAAGATGAGGAAGCTCGATCCAACTCCTTGAAGAAACCATGCACCTTAGTGCAAGCTAATTTCAGCTCCATTTTAGCTTTTCTAGCTCGTTTCAACTCCGACCAGCTCAATTGAGCTCATTTCAGCTCAATCGAGCTCAATTTAGCTACAATTCAGCTCATTTTTTTATTGGTTGAATAATTAAAGTATTTTATTAACTTAGTTTAAGTTATTACAGCTCATAATTATGTTTTGATTTATTTCATGTTTTTAAAGTTATCTTAGCCGAATTTAATATGTTTAGCTTAAGACTTTATTAAATTTGTCTATTTTAAATTTGTGTTAATTAATATATCTATTTTTAATTAATTTGTTCATGTTTCATGTAGGTACAGCCGAATGTGGAGATTCATTCAAGCTAGGTGCATGAACGTCTACTTACAATGCATGATGTGGGAACACAATTAAAGATGATTCATGAATGGGCTGGTTCAATGAACGTAAGGATGATGCATGAATGATTTAATACAATGAATGGAAGAATGCATGAATATTCACTTACATGCATCGGTTGCTGTCCATTGATCTCCTAAGTACCTATTCGGCCAAAAGGCATCTCTTGGAGTGTCCATTCACACCTTGGCCGAACCTAGACATGTCCATTGCTCTCCCATACATTCACCAAGCCTTCAAGTTTATTTCCTTAGCCATGAAGCTGCCCATTGAAGTACCATTCAGCCGAATTTGGACATAGCCTTTAAAGATACATTTCTAGATTAGTTTAATTTAATTAAAGCCGAATTTACTTAGTCTATTTGGCTATCTAATGTAATCTATAAATAGTTCTTTTCTCTTTGTAAAAAGGTTACAAAATTTGATTATTGAAAACTTGATTGTGAGGTTTCCTCCTATCCTATTTCGTACGAGTCTCGTTCTGACTTATCTAGCTCGCTAGTGGCGTCAACCCGACTTCTTGAACTTATCACCATCCTGGTGTGGCGTTCATCCACCTTTTTATACCTTTGGTTCCTACCTTTCTATAGGTAACGGGTCAAGGTCCATCTTCGACAATCCATTAAACCCACCTTAAGCAATATAAGTCCCGGGGCAATACTTCATATAGTATTGAATCGTTCTTCGCTTGAGTTCTATTTTTCCATTCCATTTTAACTATTAAATTATAAACAATATTTCTTTATTTCACCGAGCCTATCAAACATCTACCCAAACCATCTTTTGAACCCATTTTCTCAACTTCCGCTATAAAAAATCATCTAACTCCATCTATCTACAAAATCGAACAAACTTCTCGTCGACGATCAGGCAATCAAGTGAATCGACTCAATCAACCGAGCCGGATCACATCATTTGGTATCAGAGCTACTAAAACGAGGAATGCCGACGTTCGTACCAAGCTCGGAGTAGGTTCGTAACGTGAAAAAAAATTTAGGTTGTAATTTTTTTCTCTTCTTCCTTTGTATTTCAGCATATTGTAATTGAAAAAAAAATCAAAAAAAAAAAGAGAAGAGGAAATTTGAAAAAAAATTCAAAAAAAAATTCAAAATTTTTTTTTTTTGAAGTATAAAAAAAAGTGAAAAGTCTTGTGAGTTTTATTTTGTTTCTTGTTGCTTCCAAGCATCCATTCATTCTACCATTTCCTCTACCCCCCAAAACGCCACACATACTTTGATTTTTATTTTCTTTGTTTAGCCTACCCTACACCCGACGTTATCCCTTGTAACCCATTTGAAGCCGACCCTCTAAGCCGCAATAAGTCTTCTTAAAACAAAATACGAATTCACGAGAGTGAGACGAGTGGTAAAAGGCAAGAGAGCGTGAGTTCATTCGAAAAAAAAGCCTAAAAGAGAGTTCAAACACGAGTGAGTAAATTTTTCTTTTTGAGCGAACTTGAGAGATTTGTGGTGAGAATTATTTTTCTTTCTAATTTAACTTTTGTTTTCTAATATTTTGTTAAAGCATGTCTGAAGAATTTTCTGAATTTGAATTCCAAAAGTGGAGACAAGAAATGCAAAGGATAATGCGATCTGAATTTCGACAATTCGACAAAGATAAAGAAGATTTGACATCTACTATCGTTGACATCAAGATTAGTGCAATCCTTCAAAGATTGGAAAATGAGCCACAATGTGAAGATATGTTTCACACGCGTTGCCGTGTCCACGATAAAGTTTGTTGCCTCATTATTGATGGTGGAAGTAGGTCAAACATGGCTAGTATTCGAACGGTAAAAAAACTTGGCTTGGCCACTACCAAGCATCCACAACCCTATCAACTGCAAGGACTTGTAGTTGAAGGTAAATTTGAAGTTACTCAACAAGTGCGTGTTGCATTTTCCATCGGAAGATACCAAGACGAAGTCCTTTGTGATGTTGTGCCTATTCAAGTTTGCCATTTGTTGCTAGGAGAACCATGGCAATCGGATCGCAAGGTCATTCACGATGAACGTACCAATAGGTATTCCTTCAAGCATCAAGGAAGGAAAATCACTTTAGCGCCGCTCACACCGGAACAAGTGCAAGAAGACCAATTCAAAATGAAGCAATCCATTGAGCGAGAAAAGGAGAAAGAGATTGAAAAAGAAATTGAAAGAAAACAAAAAGAAAATGAAGAAGAAAAAGAAATTGCAAAAGAAAAAGCGAAAAAAGAATTTGAAAAAGAGTTTGAAAAAGAGAAGAGTGAAAAAGGAGAAAGTAATCGAGCAAAAGTGAGGAATGTTCTAACTAACCCATTTGCAAGTTTGCCGTGTAAATTTTCTTCTTTCCAGGTTTCCAAGGAATCGATTGACAAGTTTCGACTTCAATACCTTTCGAAAGAGAGAAGGTTCACCTTGGTTGAAAAAGGTAACATTCTCAATGATCGTAGTTCACCTAAGCCAAAAGAGGAGCAAGGTATGAATGTTGAAAATTTTAAAGCACCTCTGCCTTATTCGATTGTTGATGGAAACCTTGTTGATGATTTGTCCTTTAAAAATGATCTGAATTTTGATGTGGTTACTTGCCATTCTTTGATTGATAATATCATATTTGCGTGGAATGATGGCAAGAAGAATAATGTTTTTGGAAATTGTGATGCTGATGAGTTTGTTATTGAAATAATAAATATTCGGCATTTGCAAGATAAGAAAACATATAAGCCATTCCATCTGCTTGATTTGAGTAAAAATGTGCACTCATTGATCTTTTATGAGAAACTACTTTGTCTAAACAAGAATGTACGTATGAGAGTTGAGATGCATGAATGCTTGAAAACATGCATGTCTTTGATTTGTTTGTTTGATACGCGGATGACATGTAAAATGGTTAGTGCACTTAAAGTTGAAGATGGTGTCTCAAATCTGCCTTGTTGTATAAATTTTGCATGTTTGAAAAAGCCTTTGCTGTTTTTAACAAAGAATGACCAAAACCGTGTGTTTAAGCCCGGAGCAAGTTATCTTAAGTTGTTGATAAATAAAGGTGAGTACTCTAATTTTGTTTGGAATAAATATGTTGAATCTTCTCATCTTTTCCGAATCTTATCGCTATGTGTGAATAGATGTGTGAACCATTTGTGCTTGCTTGATGTTATGACTTTAAATTTGAAAACGAAGTTGTTGAACTATGACAAGTTGCAAACGCTAAATCGAAGCTTTGGCTCTACATCATTGTTCAAAGTTTTTAAGTCATGGATTTTTGTTGTCCAAAATTATAATTCCCGAATGCTTCTTGTTTTTGGTATATCTCCAACGAAGAAATTCTTAACTCATTGCGGAAAGGTAAAATCAACTTTCACTTTTGATCCCGGCATTGGTTCATTTGTTCAATTTTTGCATAAGATCTTAAGAAGACCTTTTGAACTTATAAACCATGGTGTCACTAATCTATTTAATTTTTGTGTAGGTGACACTTCGAAGTGGTTCCCTCCTAAAGAGGGAGGGTATAAACATAAATTGTGTCCTACTCAAGGCATGTCTGATTTGCAGGTTTTTGGGAGCAACTATGCCAATTCCATCGACAAAAGGGCTGGTGACGATGTAAAATTTTTTTCGAGAAAATGGCCCGATTTGGGGACAAATTGCTTTAAAGAGGGAGGGAATGATGTGAGCACGCCCCAAGCCCTATCAAGTTCTCGTCTTGATTCCCTCGAGCTTCCAAAGGGACCAATGACCCGAGCTAGGTCCAAGCGATTTCATGAAGTTGTTTCAGCTTTGTTGTTCAAGTTTTGGAAGGAGAATCAGCTTGTTGAAGATGAGGAAGCTCGATCCAACTCCTTGAAGAAACCATGCACCTTAGTGCAAGCTAATTTCAGCTCCATTTTAGCTTTTCTAGCTCGTTTCAACTCCGACCAGCTCAATTGAGCTCATTTCAGCTCAATCGAGCTCAATTTAGCTACAATTCAGCTCATTTTTTTATTGGTTGAATAATTAAAGTATTTTATTAACTTAGTTTAAGTTATTACAGCTCATAATTATGTTTTGATTTATTTCATGTTTTTAAAGTTATCTTAGCCGAATTTAATATGTTTAGCTTAAGACTTTATTAAATTTGTCTATTTTAAATTTGTGTTAATTAATATATCTATTTTTAATTAATTTGTTCATGTTTCATGTAGGTACAGCCGAATGTGGAGATTCATTCAAGCTAGGTGCATGAACGTCTACTTACAATGCATGATGTGGGAACACAATTAAAGATGATTCATGAATGGGCTGGTTCAATGAACGTAAGGATGATGCATGAATGATTTAATACAATGAATGGAAGAATGCATGAATATTCACTTACATGCATCGGTTGCTGTCCATTGATCTCCTAAGTACCTATTCGGCCAAAAGGCATCTCTTGGAGTGTCCATTCACACCTTGGCCGAACCTAGACATGTCCATTGCTCTCCCATACATTCACCAAGCCTTCAAGTTTATTTCCTTAGCCATGAAGCTACCCATTGAAGTACCATTCAGCCGAATTTGGACATAGCCTTTAAAGATACATTTCTAGATTAGTTTAATTTAATTAATGCCGAATTTACTTAGTCTATTTGGCTATCTAATGTAATCTATAAATAGTTCTTTTCTCTTTGTAAAAAGGTTACAGAATTTGATTATTGAAAACTTGATTGTGAGGTTTCCTCCTATCCTATTTCGTACGAGTCTCGTTCTGACTTATCTAGCTCGCTAGTGGCGTCAACCCAACTTCTTGAACTTATCACCATCCTGGTGTGGCGTTCATCCACCTTTTTATACCTTTGGTTCCTACCTTTCTATAGGTAACGGGTCAAGGTCCATCTTCGACAATCCATTAAACCCACCTTAAGCAATATAAGTCCCGGGGCAATACTTCATATAGTATTGAATCGTTCTTCGCTTGAGTTCTATTTTTCCATTCCATTTTAACTATTAAATTATAAACAATATTTCTTTATTTCACCGAGCCTATCAAACATCTACCCAAACCATCTTTTGAACCCATTTTCTCAACTTCCGCTATAAAAAATCATCTAACTCCATCTATCTACAAAATCGAACAAACTTCTCGTCGATGATCGGGCAATCACGTGAATCGACTCAATCAACCGAGCCGGATCACATCAGAAATTGGGCACCAAACTTCTATTTTCGACGACATGCCACCCTCAAACGGATGGCCAAACTGAAGTAGTCAACCGTGTGCTATCAACTTTGCTTCGAGCTATTTTGAAAAAGAATTTGAAGATGTGGGAAGATTGCTTACCTCATGTGGAGTTCGCATACAATCGAACCGTTCATTCTGCTACGAAATTTTCTCCTTTTGAGGTAGTATACGGTTTTAAACCCATTACTCCTTGATTTGATTCCTATGCCTTCTAATGAATTAGTACATGTAGATGGCAAAAAGAAGGCTGAATTTGTTAAGCAATTGCACAAAAATGTTAAGGATAAGATTGAGAGGAGAACCGAACAATATGTTCGAGGGGCAAATAAAGGGCGCAAACGAGTCGTGTTCGAACCCGGTGACTGGGTTTGGATCCACATGCGCAAGGAACGGTTTCCCGATCAAAGGAAATCCAAGCTTCAATCAAGGGGTGATGGCCCTTTTCAAGTATTGGAACGGATCAATGACAACGTCTACAAGATTGACCTACCGGGTGAGTATGCAGTGAGTGCAAGTTTTAACGTTGCGACCTTTCTCCTTTTGATGTAGGTGACGATTCGAGGACGAATCGCTTCGAAGAGAGGGAGGATGATATGAGCTCGCCCATGAAGATAGGTGCCGAATCCATGGAGTTGCCTTTGGGGCCAATTACTCGAGCACGTGCCAAGAAGTTCCAAGATGCTGTAGCAAGCTATATTGCTCGATTGTGGAGTGATGGATTGATTGCCCATAAAACGCCTAGCTCAACTAGCTTGATTCGCAATTTCCTACAAGCTGATTTTAGCTTGTGTCAGCTCAATTTAGCTCAATTCGGCACTTAATTAGTTCAAGGAGCTGATTAAATTTATTTTTAATAAATTTAATTAGTTGTGTTAGTTTAGAATCAGCTCAAATCATTTAATTAAATAAATGTGTCTTAATCTGGACATTTTTAATTCAGCTTATTAAATATGTTTTATATTAGTACATGCCTTTAATATGTCCATATTAAGTCATAAATTAAATGTGTTTAGTTTAATTACAAAGTTTTAATGTGTCTTGACTAAGACAAATTTATTAGTGGCTGCTAATTAATTTGTCTTAGCCGAATTAATGTGCAGAATTTTAATATGTCCAGCTGCTGATTTCATGAGTATTAAACTTGTCCTAATCACATTTATTTGATGTTTTTTTCAGCTAGCTTAATGGCAAAGAAAGCTCATAAAGAAGGAGCATGTATTTGGGCACATGCATGGACGGCATTTAAAGTGCAGCTGCCTTGTGTTTCCAGCTGACTTTTCGTGCAGCTCAATGGACTTCTAGCTGCTGTTTTTGAGCTTCTCCAAGGGCCAATTTCGTGGAGAGCAATGGCCAAAGAGTGTATCATAAATTCCAGCAGCCAATTCACTTGGTGGCTACTCATATTCGGCCAAAGAAGCATAATTTTTGAAGCTGTCCATTTCTCTTCTCCATAGCAGCAATTAAGCTATTTTAAAACATTAGTTGAATGTGAATTATCATCATTAAAAGGGCCAGCCGAATCATCTCTTCTAGAAGGATAAGATTCAGATTTTTGTTCATCAATGTATTTGGGAAATTTCTAGGAAGTTTCCTATAGAAACTTAAGGCATAAGAATCTGATTAATAGGCTATTCGGCTGCCTTAGTCCAGCCTATAAATAGACCATGTAATTCACATTTTGGAGGTTAATGAACAATTTGATAGCTTTTCTAAATTGTGAGGTTGTTTTCAACTCTCGTTATTCTCCAAAAACTTGTGAGACTTATCAAACATCTTTGTGGCGTCAAACTTGTTTTTGTTTCTTCCCGAACTTATCACTTTAATCCCAAAAGTGTGGCGTTCGATTCATACTAAGGTTCCTATCACCATTGATAGTGGGTCGAAGTTTCTTTCCATTTAACAAACCTTCCATCCATCCTTACCAACCTAAGCATTCTCCTAAGTTACGGGTTAACACATTCCTATTGTGTTAGTTCGGCTTTCGAATCCTTAGCCAAATTGCTTCCATTGTTTTCTAATTCATTTCCTAAACCAACAAAACCTTTTTGAGCCTAAATAGACCTCTTTCTTCTAGCCTATTTTGTAAAGCCTCAATTTACTCCTAATTCACGATCGGGCGATCTTTACGACTCAATTCGATCTCGAGGTGAGGGCGTATCAAGCGTGCTAGTGGCGTCTATCGTTCTCTTTTGAACTTATCACCTTGCTTTGGTGTGGCGTTCAACCCTTCTACAATTCCGCAATCCCACCTTGAACCGAATAGAAATCGGGGTGACACTTTTTAGTGTTGAATCGTTTCTGGCGTTTAAGCTCATTTATCCATTCCACCGACTATCCTAGATTTTACCCAACTATAATATCTTTTTACAAAACCGAGCCTTCATTTATCAACTTCCATTTTTCTTATTTTTATCCTTAAATCGAGCCTACTACCCTTATAAATTTACCATCACCTTAGCCAACCTTTAAAACCATTTGAAAGCTTCCGCATCTTTAGCCTTATTTCATCCTATTTTCGATAACTCAACTATTCCTCATCGATGATCGGGCAATTACGTGAATCGACTCAATTAATCCGGGCCGGATCACATCATTTGGTATCAGAGCTACTAAAACGAGGAGTGCCGAATTCGTATCAAGCTCGGAGTAGGTTCGTAATGTAAAAAAAAGTCAAAAAAATCCAAAAAAAATTGAGTTGGAATTTAATTTTTTTCTCTTCCTTGTATTTTGTTTACTATTGTATTGGATTTAAAAAAAAAGAGAAGAAATTCAGAAAAAAAATTCAAAAAAAAGGAAAAAAAAGAAGTGACAAAAAAAATTGAGTTAAAAAAAAAGAAAGAAAAAAAAAGTGAAAAGTCTTGTGAGTTTTTATCATTATCACTTATTACTCCGATCATCAAGTTTCCCTTCCTACCATTATTTACCCATCCCAACGCCACACTTTAAACCAATTTTCTTCTTTATTCAGCCTACCCTACACCCGACATTATCCCTTGTAACCAATTTGAAACCGACCCTCAAGCAGCAAATTAAGTCTACCGAGACAAATCACGAAATTGTGAGAAGAGGTTGAGTGGAAAAAGGCACGAGTGGTGAGTACATTAGAGCGAGCAAAAGCCATTAAACAAGTGTAAACACGAGTGGAGTGTTATCCAATTTTCTTTGTGAGTGAAACGTGAGATTTTTGTGGTGAGGTATTTAATTTTTGTTTTGTTTTAATCATTTTTTTTAGTAATTAAATCATGTCTCAAGAAGAATTCTCTACTGATGAATTTCAATACTTGGTGAACGAGATGGGCCGAATTTTGGAGGAAAAACTAAGCCCATTAAAAAGACGTTTGAACCGAGTGGAGGAAAAGTCCCAACGGAAACAAAATCCACCAAGTCGAGAAACGGAGTCGAGATCATCACGGCAATACGCGTCCAAAGACTACTCGCTAAGAGATTCTTATCGGGATTTCTATTCAACGAGGAACTCAAGACGAAGCACAGCAAGTTTTGAGTTTGAAGCTTTTCAAGGTGACGAACGAGGAATCACAAGTAGTCCTTCATATGCACCAAGGTATTCGTCCGCCAAGAATCAATCTCGAAGAGGTGATCATTTTTTGTATGAAAGTCATTCTAATTATACCCAACGAGAGTCATTTTGTGCTGATTCTTTTGCAACATCTCCATCCTATAATGAAAGAGCGAGGCAAAAAGAAAAAGAAATAAGAAGAAAAGAAAGACAAGAAATGTTGATGAGAGAAAATGAGCATATATGGAATGAAATCGAGAGACGAAAAAAAGAAATGAAAGAAAAGGAACAAGAAATTAAAAAAGTGAGAGAAAAAGAAAATGAAGAGAAAGAATTCAAAAAAGAAATTGAGATTGAACAAGAGTGCAAGCGAGAAAGAGAAATCGAAAGAAAAGAAGAAAAGATTGAAAAAGAAAAAGAAATCCAAAAAGAGAGTGAGGTCGAAAATAAAATTGAAAATGAGAGGGGAAATGAAAAGAGAAAAAAAGAAGTTGAGATTAGAAAAGAAACGAGAGAAAAAGAGATAAACGAACCAGAAAAAGTGAGGAGCATTTCGACTAATCCATATGAAACTTGTTCTTGTTCTGTTTCTTCTTTCCAGGTGCCCGAGATATCAAACGATAATTTTCAACTTCACTACCTTTCCGATGAAAGACATTTTCATATGGTCAGTATAGGTAAGGTTGAAGATGAAAACGTACCCCAAGAGTTCAAAGGTAAGAGAGGTGAGGAAATGTTAACGATCGAGTCACGACCACCAGGTTTGAAAATTGTTGAAATACTTTTTAGTGACTTAATTTCTAAACGCTCTCCTTATTTTGGTCTGATTAATTGCTACTCCCTGAATGTGGTTGATTTTTGTTCCAATCAACAAACCAAAGATTTAATTTCGCGTGATGACGATTTTTCACGAAAGGCGATTAAATTTTTCATTTGTGACAATTTTGTACACCAATTAACGCTTCGTGGAAAATCCATGAATTTGTGCAAGTATGAATTGATGAATGTAAAAAGTTTTAATTGTTTGTCCCTGTGTATGCAAAAATCCCATTGGTTTAACGTGTTTGGTTTAATGAAATTTTTGCTACATTTTGGCATGAATACTCAAAATCAAGTTTTTAAACCCGGAATCTATTTTGGTTCGTTTTATGGGAAAGTCAAGCTTCATCAATTTTGTGTGAACAATTTCTATTGTTTTGATAATTGGGTGTTGAATAAGGAACTGAGGTATGAAAAATTTGATTTCAATTTAAATTCATTCCTTAATCCATTTTTGTGGTTGTACTTGAAGTTCGTATTTCATTTCGTTAAGGTTAATTCAGCCGCAGAGATTCGACTAGACTACATTTCCGAGGAGAGAAGATTTATGATGATCGACAAAGGTAAAAATGATCCTTGCTTTTCCATCCCTCGAGGTAAACAAGGTATGACTTACGATAACTTTAAAATTTCTCTGCCCTATTCGGTTGGTAATAAAATTTTTGTTGAAGAATTGGTTGTTGCAAGGAATTTAAATTGTGATGTGTTTAACTGTTCAGCTTTATTTAAAAATGAATCATCTATTTTATTGATGCTGATGATGCGATTTTGGAAGAACCAATCGTTCAATTTCCATTGCAAGGTTTTACTGTGCATTCATCTGTTTGTGATAAAAATTTGTGTTCAATAAGTTGTGGTGAGGAGTTTATCTGCTTGATCGATGAACGGATTAAGTTGAATGTGTCCACATGTCTCTTGAAAATTTTTGGTAAGATTCTCCTTGATGACAAGTTTGTTGAAAAGGTGAAAGATCAATGGCCACTGTTAAGCTTAACTATGCAAGATTTAAGCCGATTAAGTGGTAAAATCATAACTTGCAAAAAGCTTTGTTCAATCGATTGTGGGTATGAAATTTGGAAAATACCTTCTTGCAAGGATTATGAATGTTCTACCCAAATGGTACTTGGGCCACATATTTGCTCAAATGAATTCTTGATGATTTGTGATTACTCATTTAAACTAATTCCTTCGTTTGATGAGACTTTGTATGGTGAAGATGTAACAAAACAGTTTGGTGGTTTATTTTATTTGTGTTCGATTCCGTTTGATCGAGGAAAGATGAGTACGCGGAGCTATGATCGAGTGAACCAACGGCTCGACTTGAGGACAAGTCGTTCTAAAGAAGGGGGAAATGATACAACCCTGGCCAAGGATGCCCTTGATTTCAGCTTGAATTCAGCTCCTCAAGCTCCATTTAGCTTGGTTCAGCTCACCGAATTTTATTTTAGCTCACATGAGCTTAATTCAGCTCGTTTGAGCTTGGTTTAAATTCAATTCAGCTCATTATTAGCTCTTTAGCTAAATTAATTTTATTTGCTGGAATAAATTAATTATTTAAGTTAATTAGTTAATTTAGTTACAGCTCTTAATTACTTGTTAGCTTATTACATGTTATAATTATGTTGTGTTAGCCGAATTTAATTAGGTGGCTGGATTATATTTAATTTGTCTTAATACCATTTAGTTCAGCCGAATATACATTTGCACTTAATTTAGTTCATGTTTTTTCTTGTAGGATGGCTGAATGCATGAAGGAGCATTAAAGTCCAAGTGCAT
Source organism: Gossypium hirsutum (assembly GCF_007990345.1). Lineage (NCBI taxonomy): Eukaryota > Viridiplantae > Streptophyta > Magnoliopsida > Malvales > Malvaceae > Gossypium > Gossypium hirsutum. The sequence continues at coordinate 53,416,278 of NC_053431.1, forward strand.
GAATGGTTCAATACAACGTATGGGATTATACATGAATGGTTGGATTCATGGATATGGCTCATTTTATGATAATTCAAGGTGTTAATTCAGCCAAGAAGAGCAACTAAATTCATTCTCCAAAAGCTGGCCGATGCACTTCCCAAAATAGCACCTATGCGTTCACATTTGGAGTTCACACCAAGGACCATTTGGCTGATCATTGTTCACACTTCCAAAGACTTTTCCAACTCCTTTTTCACACCTTCAAGGCTGTTCACGTTCACCTTTAATGCTGGTCTCTTTTCAGCCAAGAATTACATTTTAATGAGCTCATTTAAGCTCAATTGGCTGAACCTAGCTGCTGCCATTTCTCCAAGTGCATTTGCTCTTCTAGAAATCGTCCCTTGAGCTTCAAATTCAGCTGAATTTAGGTCCAGCAATTTAGTTTTTTATTTCCAAAATTTTCTAGCATTTTTCTAGCCTAATTAATTACTTAGACATTAAGTCTTTGTTTTGGCCATTCGGCTACCTAGCTGAACACTATAAATAGTTGTTCATTTTCATTGTAAAAGGACTTTTGACTTTTGATCATTTGAATGAACTTTGTTCAAAGAGTGAGTTTTCTCCTCTCTAAATTCGTACGAGTTTCGATCTGACTTATCTAGCGTGCTAGTGGCGTCTATCGTTCTCTTTTGAACTTATCACCTTGCTTTGGTGTGGTGTTCAACCCTTCTACAATTCCGCAATCCCACCTTGAACCGAATAGAAATCGGGGTGACACTTTTTAGTGTTGAATCGTTTCTGGCGTGTAAGCTCATTTATCCATTCCACCGACTATCCTAGATTTTACCCAACTATAATATCTTTTTACAAAACCGAGCCTTCATTTATCAACTTCCATTTTTTTATTTTTATCCTTAAATCGAGCCTACTACCCTTATAAATTTACCATCACCTTAGCCAACCTTTAAAACCATTTGAAAGCTTCCGCATCTTTAGCCTTATTTCATCCTATTTTCGATAACTCAACTATTCCTCGTCGACGATCGGGCAATTACGTGAATCGACTCAATTAATCCGGGCCGGATCACATCAGCTTCATTTAACAAGGTTGGCCGAATCTACAAGTGACCATTGGATATCATGCATTTCACTTTGAGTTTTCTTAAGCATGAAGATGCATTCATCCACCATTCCCAAAACCGAATCTGGTCATGCATATTAAGAGTTATTTTTCTAGAATTTTCTTTTAATTAATGTGAAGTATGAAAGGCCATTCGGCTACCTAGACTTAGGCTTATAAATACTTGTTCAATTTTCATGTAAAGGACTTTTGAAACTTATGTCAATGTTATGCTGCCGAAATTGTGAGGCAAACTTTTCTTATATTTCGTTCAAAGATTCGTTTGGAGTTCCTAGCGTTCTAGTTGTGTCAACCGTGTTCTTTTTCGTACCCGAAATTATCACTATTCATAGTGTGGCGTTCAACATACCGAGGTTCCTATCTTGTTAGATAGTGGGTCGAGGTTTTCCCTTACCAAACCTATAACCGAACTCAAAAGGCTTAATCAACGAGTCGAAACCATTTCGGTATTGGTTCTTGAAAGTACCTTTAGTAGTTCAAACCCGTTCTCTTCTTTACCTAATCGAACCTAAACCGACCAATTTGTTCATATCCTTTTGTTCCTACCCTTTCATTCCTACCATTCCATTCGTACCCCTTTTTCTACTTTGACCATACCTTCAACTCAACTAAACCTAACGTAACTTCTCGTAGACGATCGAGCAATTTACATACGACTCGACTCTTCCCGAGACGGTTCGTATCACTTACTGTTGTTAATGAATTTGTTTTAAAAGGTGCCATATACAGCTTTTCTTATGACGATTACTACATTGGCAAATTTGTTGACAACATTGGATTAATTTGCTCTAAGCAAATTTTGAACATGTTTGATCAAAGTCTGTCACGTAAAAATTCTGATGTGTTTGACCCTGCAAACTTTTTGAACTCATGTGTTAAATCTTTATGTTTAAATATGCCTGCTCAATTGATTTGTGATAAATCTGCCTGTTTGAAAAGTTGCATGTTCGTTAAAAATTCTTTGTTTGGCATCCATGTTAAAAGATCTTCACATGATATGTGCAATTGTGTTCTTCATGAACAATCTTTAAGTTTTTGTGTGAAATTTCCATGTAGTGATTTGCATTCTCGATTAATATTCGTGAAGTATAAACCTTTGCATTTTGGTATGCTCGATTTTGTCAAATCAACATGTGTGTTTAAACTAGTGAAATATAATTCGTGTGGTGAGTTGATTATATCTTTTTCTAATATGTTACTTGTTGGAATTTCTAAACAAGTTCGTGTGTTCAAGCCTGGTATTTGCTACATGAATTCATTTTATGGAAACATTAAGCACTTTGCATCATTTGCAATCAAAATATGTTTGCTTGATGTTCAAACCTTTGATAAGAAGGTGAAATTCAATGATTTGGGTTTCAATTTTATTCATTTATTAATCACCTTGTTTGGCCACATCTGAAATTTTTGTTTCATTTCGAGAAGGTAAGGCCAACCTATGTTTTTGGAATTGAATCAAATTTCCATGGTAACTTTCCTTTTCCATTTAAGTCCATAGTTTTCGATAATACTAACCAGTCTTATTTTTGTGAATTCCACCCCTCGAGGAGCAAGACATGTCATGGTGCGTCACCACCTATTCAAATTTATCGGAGTAATAGGTTTGTCTTACGTTATCTATCCAAAGAGAGAAGATTCATTTTGACTGAGAAAGGTAAACCCAATCCTCAATTGTCTTCTCTTCATATTCGTCAAGGTAAGTCATCTGAAAATTTTCAAATATCTTTGCTCAATTCGATTGAAGTTGAAAATTCCATTGATTGGTTGTTTGGAAATTATTTATACTTTGATGTGATGGATTTTTCCTTTTGGCATTGTGATGATGTGATTATTACGTTAGAATTTGGAGACTCCCCTCATGTTGTTCAAAAACGAAAGGAAGAGTTAGCATACCTTTGGCCATGGCATACCTTGCATGAGCAAGACAAGGGACCAAATGAGTTACTATATTCGATTAAAGAAATTAAAATGTTTTGGATGAGGAATAATGTGTTTAAGTGCCTACCATCATTTTCAACCAATTATCCCTTGATCCAACTTAGTTTTCATGTTTGTAACGATGGTCTAACGAAACTCTTTGATAAATTTACGTATGCTTGCTTTGTCCAATTGAGATTTTTGGCATATGTTTGATTGAATGAATATTTTATGAACTATCGAACAAATTTGAATTTGACTCCTTTGAGTTTCTTTTTACCGGCTGTGGTAAGAATTTTTCAGGTTTGTGTGACATCTTCCATCCCATTTGATCGAGGAAAACCATGCATGAGTCAAAGTTCTCCCATGGATAAACAGCGAGACTTGAGGACAAGTCGCCTAAAAGAGGGGGGAATGATTGAGCACGCCCCGCGAACTTTATATAGCAAGTCTGTCAAGCCGAGCAATGACATGTTGGCAAGCTGATCCTAGCTTATTTCCAGCTCCACAAGCTCCGTCCAGCTCAAATCCAGCTTATTCGAGCTCAATCCATCTTGTCTGAGCTAAACTGAGCTCACTTTCAACTCACGAGCTAAACCTTAGCTCAACTTCAACTTAGGAGTTTAGCCTCAACTCAACTTTAGCTCACGAGCTAAAGCTTAGCTCATTTTAGTTTAAACTCGGTTTTGTCTTTAATGCATTAAATAAAAATTTGCTCATATTTATTTAAGCATTAAACTTGTCTTATATTAATATTTGTTATTAATATGTCATAGTCATTACATAAATTGATTATGTTCACATAGCTGAATTAATGCATGACATTAATGTGTTCACATCATGCCGAATTTATGAGTGTTCATTAGATATCTTAATGACTTGTTTATTTCATGTAGGTACATCCCTTTGGACGGTACAATGTATGGATGAAGAAACATCTCTTTTGGGCATTCCACACTCATGAATGAAGAAGTATTAAATGCTGGTGCATGTACGGCTAGATGCAAGGTTTCTACAAATTCATGCATGTGTTAAATGCATGTATGGACATTAAAGGCTAGTCCATGAATGGATCAAATGCATGGGATGATAGAATGCATGAATGGCTTAAGTGCATGTATGGTGGCTGTCTCCTAACTTTCCAAGGCACTTATTCGGCCAAGAAGTAGCTGTTCACACTTTGAATTGACTTATAAGCTACTACACATGCATGGATGGGTTCAAGAACGTCCAAAGGAAGGAATTAACTCAATAATTCAACACATTGATTGAATTAAGTGTATGCACAAAGGGGAGAACGAATTTACTAGGTTCATGCTGCCATTTATGAACCTACATGCTATTAAAGAGTTTAATTATGAGGATACATGTTCCATACAAGTGCATGAACGTCCCAAGGAGATGAATGCAACCTTTGGTGCACATACAAGCCACTTGAAACCTTTCTTTATGATTAAGCATTCATGCACACACTTAGGGGGAAGAAAGTGTCCATTCAACTAGTTTATGAATCTGCCAAATTTATGAACTATTTTAATACATTAGTGTGAATGTTTTTATCATTGTGTGAACACCTAGATGCCGAATTTGAATGGTCATCTATGTGCCTATAAGTATTTGTTTTCTTTCAATTGTAAGGGACTTTTTGCCAAATTTTGTATTGAATTTAATCTTGTGAGAATTTTCTTCTCTAAACTTTGTTTGAGACTTTGTTGACTTATCTACCTAGTAGTGGCGTCAACCCTGTTTCTTTCACTCTTATACCAAGGTTCCTACTTTGCTAAGTAGCTGGTCGAGGTTTATCATTTTCATCCTCCACCTTGAAAGCCTATAAGCAATTGGGTCAATAATCTCTAGTATTGGTTCGTGCTTGCTTTTGAGTTCCTTCTTTCCATTCTTTCATTTACTTTAAACCGAACCTTAATATTCATATTTTAAACCCTTTATTTGAACCCCTTGAATAGCTTTCGCATAATTTATTTAGAAACATCCTTTTTGAACAAACCAGACGATACTTTCTCGTAGACGATCGGGCAAACTCGCATACGACACGACTCTCCCTGAGGCGGTTCGTATCAGATCAGCTTGCCAACATGTCAATGCTCGACTTGACAGACTTGTTCGATGAAGTTCGCGGGGCGTGCTCGTATCAGTGTCTCTTCAGCTCACAACCGTTACAAATTCAATAAAGAGGTTTTTCAAGTGTTTTCGGTTACATGTTGTTACACATTCAACGAAGTGGCTTTTCAAGTCATTTTTGGTTTTAAGCAAAGGGCTGTTACAAAGAAGATTTAACACATCATTTAAAAGAGCTTAAAGAGTGGATTATTGATTCTTTAAATTTGGCAACAAGCTTTTCAACTTCCAATCGTTTTGCTACTTCAAAAGATTAATTCAAACATTCAAAACACCATTAAGGTGCTGGTGACTATTTGTCTAACCAAAGGACACTTCAAGAGTCACTTTTCAAGCATTCAAGGTCAATTATGTAGCTGAATTGAAGTGAATTAAATGGTGGAGTTATTTGGTTCAAGAATTCCAAGAGACTTGAGCTTTATTTCAGCTTTTAAGATGAATACTAAATATGCGTGTAATCAGCCTTTTGAAAATGATATTCTTGGCTGAATATTTGAAACATATTTGAATTGTGAGTTGTCTAATTCTCTGTGTCCTTTTGGAATTGATTTGACTTATAAACCTTAGCTTGTGGCGTCTATCCTTTCCTTGTTACCGAACTTATCACTTCTAAAGTGTGGTGTTCATATACCTTTGATTCCTATTATCCATTGATAGAGGGTCAAGGTTCATTTATACCAAGGTTCCTATCAACCATTGATAGTGGGTCGAGGTTAGTTTTTAAATTATCTTATCTTTCAACAATTTTAAAACCCAGGTGCTTGTCTAAATTTTTAGTCAACACGTCCAATTGTGTTGGTTCACTTTTTAACCCTTAGCTGAATCTCATTCTTTGCTTCCATAACCATTTCAAACTATTCCATTTGAACCTATCTTTCATCATTTTAAGTCTTTTTTGCCAAGCCGTTCAGATTTACTCAAATTCATGATCAGGCAACATTACGGCTCGAACCATTCTGAGATGAGTTCGTATCACAAAGAAAGTACTTGTATCCTTTACCATTGGAAAATATACGGATGAAGTACTTCACTGATACGATCCGCCTCGGGGTGAGTCTAGTCGTATGTGAGTTTGCGCGATCGTCTATGAAGAAGTAGCGTTCGATTTGTTCAAAAGGATGTTTTAACGTAAATAATGGCGGAAGCTATGTAAAAGGATTCAAAGATGGATTTTTGGATATGAAGTTTATGTAGATGGATTTATGGATATAAAGTTTTTGTAGGTTTGGTTATAATGAAACGAAAAGATGGAATGGAATGGAAATGAAAATGATCTGAAAAAACAAACACGAACCAATATTAGAAAATATTGACCCAAATGTTTATAAGTTTTCAAGGTGGTCAGATGGAGAATATGAGAACCTCGACCCGCTACTTAGAAAAGTAGGAACCTTGGTATGTTTGAACGCCACACTACGAGTAGTGATAAGTTCAGTTTTCAACAAAGAAAATGGATGACACAACTAGAACACTAGGTAGCCAACAAATCTTTGAACGAAAACAGAGAAAAGTTTGCCTCACAAATTTGGCAGAATATCATTCAAAAATGTCCAAAAAGTAGTGTCCCAAAAGGCTTGGTTACAAGAATTTATAAGGCTAAAATGAGCTAGTCGAATGGTCACATAGTAAAGTGCTATTAAAGGGCTAATTATAAATCAAAGACTTTTGAAATTCTAGAGTCAATAACTCCTCTCTTTAACTAGCTGAATTAATGTCCTTAAAGGCTTGAAAAATGACTCTTGATTTTCCCTTTGGCTAGTTGAATAGACTCCAGCCACTTTAATGAAATTTGCAATGCATAAATTGTCCATTAAGTAGCAAAAAAAACGTTGGGGTATTTGAACAAGCTGCTACCAGATTTTAAAGGACATGAAATGCTCCTTTAAACTCTCTTTTAATGATGCTTAATGCTTCCTTTATAACAGCCCCCTCTTTTGTAACCAAAATAACTTGAAAAGTCTCCTTTATTGAATGCGTAACAGCCTTTGTGAATTGAAAAGTCACCTGCAATTAAAACATATGTAACCGTCACATTTATTCAATTATTAAACTTTAAACAAATTAACAACTACGTAAATAAATGAACACACACTTATGCATCATTTATTCCAACAACTAGTTAATTAAAAGAGGTATTTAATGAACTTTAACTCATGCACCAATAAATTAACCTAGTAACTAGATTAATTAAAGAAGCAACTCATTAAATTAAATTCATTAAATAAACTCATTTAATTAAACTAAGATGAATTGTATTAATGACCAGCAACTCATTTATTAAACTAAGATGAGTTGTATTAATGACCATCAACTCATTTATTAAACTAAGAGGCTTAAATGCAAGTATTAAAATGCAAACTAAATGCAAAGCTAAAAGAAATAAATAAAAGTTCAATTTAGTTGGAACGGGTTCAAGGAGCGGGAATTGAGCTGAAATTAGTTTGCAAAATGTTGCAAGGACACTTTATTAAGCTGGTCCCAACTCGATCTATTTCTCCAACCAAAGCCTCGCCCCACACTTGATTAACTAAGGCCGAAACGGCCTCCTTGAATTGCTTAGCTCGAGCTCGCGTAATTGGTCCTTGAGGCAGCACCATTGAGTCCTTGCTCGAACTTGATGACTCCAGGTCGCGATCGTATCATTCGCGATGTTGTTCCTATGCACGCGGGTCACTTATTGCTCGGGAGTGATACGATCGCGACCTGGAGTGCATCAAGTTCGAGCAAGGACTCAATGGTGCTGCCTCAAGGACCAATTACGCGAGCTCGAGCTAAGCAATTCAAGGAGGCCATTTTGGCCTTAGTTAATCAAGTGTGGGGCGAGGCTTTGGTTGGAGAAATAGATCGAGTTGGGACCAGCTTAATAAAGTGTCCTTGCAACATTTTGCAAACTAATTTCAGCTCAATTTCTGCTCCTTGAACCCGTTCCAACTAAATTGAACTTTTATTTATTTCTTTTAGCTTTGCATTTAGTTTGCATTTTAATACTTGCATTTAAGCCTCTTAGTTTAATAAATGAGTTGCTGGTCATTAATACAACTCATCTTAGATTAATTAAATGAGTTTATTTGATGAATTTAATTTAATGAGTTGCTTCTTTAATTAATCTAGTTACTAGGTTAATTTATTGGTGCATGAGTTAAAGTTCATTAAATACTTCTTTTAATTAACTACTTTTTGGAATATTTTTGTTAATGATATTCTGCCAAATTTGTGAGGCAAACTTTTCTCTGTTTTCGTTCAAAGATTTGTTGGCTACCTAGTGTTCTAGTTGTGTCATCCATTTTCTTTGTTGAAAACCGAACTTATCACTACTCGTAGTGTGGCGTTCAAACATACCAAGGTTCCTACTTTGCTAAGTAGCGGGTCGAGGTTCTCATATTCTCCATCCGACCACCTTGAAAACTTATAAACATTTGGGTCAATATTTTCTAATATTGGTTCGTGTTTGTTTTTGAGATCATTTTCATTTCCATTCCATTCCATCTTTTCGTTTCATTATAACCAAACCTACAAAAACTTCATATCCATAAACCCATCTTTGAATCCTTTTACATAGCTTCCGCCATTATTTACATTAAAACATCCTTTTGAACAAATCGAATGCTATTCCTTCGTAGATGATCGGGCAAACTCACATACGACTCGACTCACCCCGAGGTGGATCGTATTGAACAAATCGAACGCTATTCCTTCGTAGACGATCAGGCAAACTCACATACGACTCGATCGTCTACGAAGGAATAGCGTTCGATTTGTTCAAAAGGATGTTTTAACGTAAATAATGGCGGAAGCTATGTAAAAGGATTCAAAGATGGGTTTATGGATATGAAGTTTTTGTAGGTTTGGTTATAATGAAACGAAAAGATGGAATGGAATGGAAATGAAAATGATCTCAAAAACAAACACGAACCAATATTAGAAAATATTGACCCAAATGTTTATAAGTTTTCAAGGTGGTCGGATGGAGAATATGAGAACCTCGACCCGCTACTTAGCAAAGTAGGAACCTTGGTATGTTTGAATGCCACACTACGAGTAGTGATAAGTTCGGTTTTCAACAAAGAAAATGGATGACACAACTAGAACACTAGGTAGCCAACAAATATTTGAACGAAAACAGAGAAAAGTTTGCCTCACAAATTTGGCAGAATATCATTAACAAAAATATTCCAAAAAGTAGTTAATTAGAAGAAGTATTTAATGAACTTTAACTCATGCACCAATAAATTAACCTAGTAACTAGATTAATTAATGAAGCAACTCATTAAATTAAATTTATCAAATAAACTCATTTAATTAAACTAAGATGAGTTGTATTAATGACCAGCAACTCATTTATTAAACTAAGAGGCTTAAATGCAAGTATTAAAATGCAAACTAAATGCAAAGCTAAAAGAAATAAATAAAAGTTCAATTTAGTTGGAACGGGTTCAAGGAGCGGAAATTGAGATGGTCCCAACTCGATCTATTTCTCCAACCAAAGCCTCGCCCCACACTTGATTAACTAAGGCCGAAATGGCCTCCTTGAATTGCTTAGCTCGAGCTCGCGTAATTGGTCCTTGAGGTAGCACCATTGAGTCCTTGCTCGAACTTGATGCACTCCAGGTCGCGATCGTATCATTCCCCCCCTCTTTTAGGCGACTTGTCCTCAGGTCGAGCCGTTTGTCCATGGGAGAACTTTGACTCATGCATGGTTTTCCTCGGTCAAATGGGATGGAAGATGTCACACAAACCTAAAAAATTCTTACCACAGCCAATAAAAAGAAACTCAAAGGAGTCAGATTCAAATGTGTTCGATAGTTCATAAAAAATTCATTCAATCGAACATATGCCAAAAATCTCAATTGGTCAAAACAAGCATACGTAAATTTATCAAAGAGTTTCGTTAGACCAACGTTGCAAACATGAAGACTAAGTTGGATCAAGGTATAATTGGTTGTAAACGATGGCAGGCAAGAAAACACATTATTCCTCATCCAAAACATTTCAATATGTTTATTCAAAAATAACAATTCATGGGAATGTACACGCAAAGTGTACCATGGCCAATTGGAAACTAAATCACTCTTTCGCTTATTAACAACATGATTTGTGTAATCACTTTCCAACACAAACGGATCACTACTAGGCCAAAGACAACAATCAATCACAACAAGGTACAAACAATTTCCAAACATCAAACCATCAAAAAGATTTTCAACAACATTCGAATAGAGTAAAGGTATTTGAAAATTTTCGTAAACTTTACCTTATCGATCTTGAAGAGAAGAAAATTTATGTTCAGTTTTACCTTTTTCAAACAAGATGAATCTTCTCTCTTCAGACAGATAGTGTAAAACAAACCTTTTATCTCGATCAACTTGGGTGGGTGACGAAGCACCATGACAGCTTGTGCTTTTTAAAGGGTTACATTCACAAAAAATGTAAAAGGTTAGTTTCAATAGGAAGTATGGACTGAAAAGAAAAAAATAAATCATCATTGAAATTTGATTCAAGTCCCAAAGCATAAGTCGATCTTACCTTCTCAAAATGGAACGAAAATTTTAGAAGTGGCCAAACAAGGTAATTAGTAAACGAATCAAAATTGAAACCCAAATCATTGAATTTCACCTTCTTATCAAAAGTTCGAACATCAAGCAAACATAATTTGAATGCAAATGATGCAAAGTGCTTAATGTTTCCATAAAATGAATTCATGTAGCAAATACCAGGCTTGAACACACAAAATTGGTCATTTGATTTAGTAGGCAACATGTTAAATAAGGAAAATATAATCAACTCATCGCATGATTCAAATTTCACTCGTTCAATTAGACTTGAAAAATTGGCACAACCAAGCATATTCATTTTATCACCAAAGAAACGATGCAACATGTTATCATGGAAGTAAATCAAAGGAAACTTAAACATGCAAATACTCGAACAATCTTGCATCGTAATTTCTACTCGAACAGATAGATCAAAGCATGGAAATCTTGCACAAAATTTCAGAGATTTATCTTGAAGAACAAAGTCAAACAGATCAATTATTTCATGCAAAAAACTTTTAACGCATATATCGAGCAAAGAAGTTGTGATCATGCGACCTTTCAAAAATTCAAATCCATCACAAATCATTTGAATAGGCACGTTTAAACAGAAAGATGAATTCAAAGAATTTTTATAATCAAACAAATGGGTTCAAAGGATGGGTTTTGGTTTGATGAAAGATAGGTTCGATTTAACAAAGAATTAAGTTACAAAGATGATAAATAAATGGAAATGGATAAAGAACTCAAACTTTAAGAATGATTCAATACTAAAAAGTATTGCCCCGAGTCTTATATTGCTTAAGGTGAATTTTGATGAAGGATAGAAGCGGACCTTGACCCGTTACCTATATGGAGGTAAGAACCAAAGGTATAGGAAGATGGTTGAACGCCACACCGATTCGGTGATAAGTTCAATGGAGTTCGGATTGACACCACTAGCAAGCTAGATAAGTCGCTTCGAGACTCGAACGAAAGAAGAGGGGAGGTAACCTCACAAGAACAAAAGTTCTATTAAGTTTAATTGATCAAATTCTGTTCACACAGGTATTTAACATGTTCACACAAATAGCATTAAAATCCAGTTCATGCTTGAAGATGGTACATGAATTGGCCGAACCATCATGATGCTTCACTTGATGCATTCATGCATCCTTAGCCTTGAAGAATCTCCATAATTCCATGAATGTGCAGCTCTTTAATGATCCTACATCTCCCTTGGCTGAATGAGGCATTAATGTGCCTAAAATACTTGAATGGTCATCTTGAAAATGCATGAATCATGCATGAAACGTCCCATGTATTTTCCCCCATAAATATGATCCATGAATCTTCAAATACATGAACTTTCAGCAACTCCCTCTTGCATGAACGTCCCAAATGCATGTGCTCCTTTAAATGCCATCCATTGAACCTCAATTGTGCATGTACAAAGGGGAGAACGAATTTACAAGGTACATGCTTCCATTCATGAACCAGCCCATCATTAAAGTTTTAATTAAGAGAGATGCATGACCCATGCACCTAGCATTCGTCCAAGAGGGGTTGGATATGAATTGAAGATGCACATTCATGGAACAAGGAAGCTTTCTTATTGGTTAAGCATGCATGAACGGGTTTTGGGAAGAAACATGATTATTCAACCATGCATGAACTTACACTATCCATGAACAGAGATTTAATGCTTGAAGTGTGAACATTTTTAATTGTTGTGTGAACACATTAGTAGCTGAATTTTAATAGGCATTAGAGAGCCTATAAATAGTTTATTTTGTTTATTGTAAAAGGTTACAGAATTTGATTATTGAAAACTTGATTGTGAGGTTTCCTCCTATCCTATTTCGTACGAGTCTCGTTCTGACTTATCTAGCTCGCTAGTGGCGTCAACCCGACTTCTTGAACTTATCACCATCCTGGTGTGGCGTTCATCCACCTTTTTATACCTTTGGTTCCTACCTCTCTATAGGTAACGGGTCAAGGTCCATCTTCGACAATCCATTAAACCCACCTTAAGCAATATAAGTCCCGGGGAAATACTTCATATAGTATTGAATCGTTCTTCGCTTGAGTTCTATTTTTCCATTCCATTTTAACTATTAAATTATAAACAATATTTCTTTATTTCACCGAGCCTATCAAACATCTATCCAAACCATCTTTTGAACCCATTTTCTCAACTTCCGCTATAAAAAATCATCTAACTCCATCTATCTACAAAATCGAACAAACTTCTCATCGACGATCGGGCAATCAAGTGAATTGACTCAATCAACCGAGCCGGATCACATCATTTGGTATCAGAGCTACTAAAACAAGGAGTGCCGACATTCGTATCAAGCTCAGAGTAGGTTCGTAATGTAAAAAAAAGTCAAAAAAAATCAAAAAAAATTTGAGTTGGAATTTAATTTTTTTTCTCTTCCTTGTATTTTGTTTACTATTGTATTGGATTTAAAAAAAAAAAGAGAAGAAATTCAAAAAAAATTCAAAAAAAAATCAAAAAAAAGAAAAAAAAAGAAGTGACAAAAAAATCAAGTTAAAAAAAAGTGAAAAGTCTTGCGAGTTTTTATTTTCTTCTCTTATTTACTTCGATCATCAAGTTTCCCTTCCTACCATTATTTACCATCCCAACGCCACATTTTAAACCAATTTTCTTCTTTATTCAGCCTACCCTACACCCGACATTATTCCTTGTAACCCATTTTGAAACCGACCCTCAAGCAGCAAATTAAGTCTATCGAGACAAATTACGAATTTGTGAGACGAGGTCGAGTGGTAAAAGGCAAGAGAGCGTGAGTTCATTCGAAAAAAAAGCCTAAAAGAGAGTTCAAACACGAGTGAGTGAATTTTTCTTTTTGAGCGAACTTGAGAGATTTGTGGTGAGAATTATTTTTCTTTCTAATTTAACTTTTGTTTTCTAATATTTTGTTGAAGCATGTCTGAAGAATTTTCTGAATTTGAATTCCAAATGTGGAGACAAGAAATGCAAAGGATAATGCGATCTGAATTTTGATAATTCGACAAAGATAAAGAAGATTTGACACCTACTATCGTTGACATCAAGATTAGTGCAATCCTTCAAAGATTGGAAAATGAACCACAATGTGAAGATATGTTTCACACGCGTTGCCGTGTCCACGATAAAGTTTGTTGCCTCATTATTGATGATGGAAGTAGGTCAAACATGGCTAGTATTCGAACGGTAAAAAAACTTGGCTTGGCCACTACCAAGCATCCACGACCCTATCAACTGCAAGGACTTGGTGTTGAAGGCAAATTTGAAGTTACTCATCAAGTGCGTGTTGCATTTTCCATCGGAAGATACCAAGACGAAGTCCTTTGTGATGTTATGCCTATTCAAGTTTGCCATTTGTTGCTAGGAGAACCATGGCAATCGGATCGCAAGTTCATTCACGATGAACGTACCAATAGGTATTCCTTCAAGCATCAAGGAAGGAAAATCACTTTAGCGCCGCTCACACCGGAACAAGTGCAAGAAGACCAATTCAAAATGAAGCAATCCATTGAGCGAGAAAAGGAGAAAGAGATTGAAAAAGAAATTGAAAGAAAACAAAAAGAAAACGAAAAAGAAAAAGAAATTACAAAAGAAAAAGAAATCGAAAAAGTGAGAGAAAAAGAAAATCAAGAAAAGAAAATTGAAAAAGAAAAAGCGAAAAAAGAAATTGAAAGAGAGCTTGAAAAGAAATCAAGTGAAAAAGAAAGAGAGTCTATAAAAGAAACGAGTGAAGTGAGTAATCACGAAAAAGAGAGGAATTCTTTTGCTAACCCCCATTCGAAATTACCTTGTGATTTTTCTTTGTTTCAGGTTTGCAAGATTCCATCCACGGATTGGTTCCAACTTCATTACCTTTCTACCGAGAGACGTTTTCAATTGATTGAAAGAGGTAAGTTGGAAGATAAAAATGATTGTCACATTTCTAATGGTAAGCAAGGCAAGGGTTCCTTGTTGAGCGAGTTTCATCTCATTTACTCACATGTTTATGACAAGATTGCTGAAAATTATTTTTGCGAAAGGGTTTTCCCTATTGAATTGGTTAATTTTCGTTCATCTATTATTTATGATTTTGTTTCAACTAGTGCTTTGAAAAGTTTTTTCTATGATAAGTTTGTTGCTGGCAATTTTATTGAAGGCGTTCGATTAGATCAGCATGAACAAAGTGTGATAGTGTGCGATAAAGATTATTCACATACAAAGTTCGATTTGTTTGATTATCATATTCTGAATGATGGTGATTACACCTTCCATAGTGGTAAGAAGTGTTTTCCTATTGATGAGTATGGTATTGGCAAGAATTTTACTGAAGTACGAATAAATCCGCACAAACAAATTTTGAACTCCTGTGATAAAAAGTTGGCATGTGAAACGCCTAGTCTACTTGTGTGTGGTGATAATTTGAATTTTCTATTTTTTTGCGTAAATTCCCCATGTTTGAACAAGTCTATTCGAATGAGATTTACGATGTATGAATGTTTGAACATATGCATGCTCAAATTCTTTTTGTTCCACTTGTGTGAATTGTTGGTGATTAAGAAATTCACACTGCATTTTGGAACGAGTGAACAATATCGTGTGTTCAACCCTGGAGTTCGCTATTTTGGTTCATCTTTGAGAGAAGGCAAGCATTGTAAATTTTGTTTGAATGACCAAGTAAACAATCGTTGCTTGTATGATGCTTTGTCACTAAGTTTGAAAACGAGACGTGTGAATCTTGTTGGCTTGTTAAGACACTATCAAATTTTTTATTGTGGAGAATGTTGTTTATTTTTGTTTAACAGAATCGAGACATATGAATGTTTAAAGGCATGCTTGTTTAATTTTCTTTTGATCCGAATATGTGATAACACGATGGCATGTAAAATGGTTAGTGCATTTGAATTTGAAGATGGTGTCTCAAATCTGCCTTGCTATATAAATTCTGCATGTTTAAGTAATGTTGATCGAGTGGAACTTAGATTACATGATCATTTGGAGGACTCCTTGATAAATTTTGATTATAAATTTGATTTGATTCTGATGCATCATTTATTACCAAGTATGGAAAACCATTGTGAACAGGTAAGATCCACTTCTACATTTGATCCCGGCATTGGATTATGCATTCTAATTTTGAATAAGATTCTGAAAAGATCGTTTGAGTTTATAAATTTTAGTGTCACTAATTCGTTCCATTTCTATGTAGGTGACACTTTGGAATGGTTTCCTCCTAAAGAGGGAGGGCATGGAACTAAATCATTTTCTTTTCAAACCATTTGTGGTTCCTGGAGTTTTAAAAACAATACTTTTCGGATCATGAACAAAAGGGCTTGTGATCTCGAAAAATTTTTCGCGAGCAAGTGGCCTGATTTGAGGACAAATCGTCTTCAAGAGGGAGGGTATGATGTTGATACGCACTCACCTCGAGATCGAATTGAGTCGTAAAGATCGCCCGATCGTGAATTAGGAGTAAATTGAGGCTTTACAAAATAGGTGATACGGGGTTGCGCGCGGACCAAGATCGAGTTGCCAAGTCACGAGAAACTCCTACGAAAACCCTAAACAATTAGATCTGAAACGAAACAGAAAATTAAAAGATTAGATTTTTGAATTTTCAGATCTGAAATAAAATCCCCAAATCAGCAAAGAATCAAATTGAGAATAGAAATAAGTGTTAGGGTTCTTGAAACCCTCAAGGAGATTGTGATTCTGCCCAATTGAACACCAAGATAGTTTTCCCCAAATTTCGACAATCTAATTTCACCCAAAAAGAGTATGGAAAACCCTAGAAATTGGGGATTTTTGGGCTGATTCCTTAAGATAGAAAAAGGCTGAAAACACAATAAGAACATAAAATAGATTAGATAATGATTCAGCACAAGTAGAAATAAAGAAAGAATTGACAGTAAGAAATTAAAAGATAAGTCCTAAGAAGCCTTGAAATCTCGAAAGATCTCACAACTCCCTTCAAACGGCTCTAATCTCCCCTCCAAAGAATATCAATGGCAAGAAGAAGGTTGAAGATGGCTCCCACAATCAAAAAGATTGTTAAAACAACTTCTAAAGAAAACTCAAGAGAAAATCCTTGAAGAACTCAAAGAGAATTTTCACTCAAATCAAATCTGAAATTTTCAATGTAATTGTAATGTAATGTAGGGTGGCTGGCCAAGCCATATAAATAGGCCTTTCAAATGTTTTCCTAATTTAATTAGAACACTAAAACTAAAACTAAAAAAAAACTCCTAATTATTTTAATATGGAAATTCGGCCAAGGGTCTTTTATTTGGGACTCTTGGACTGAATATAAAAATTTAAACTAAGTAAAATAAATAAATAAATAAATAAAAATAAAACTTTACAACTTGGGCCACTTTGACAATTTGGCCTGATTTTCAACTAAGTATGGATGGATTTCTTGATTGGGCTGGGAATTTGCTTATTGGGCCTCGCCTTCAAGAATTTGGGCTTTTTTGACTCGTATCATTCCCCCCTTCCTCAAAAAGATTCGTCCTCGAATCTGAAAAATCAAATGAACTCGACTTTCCTCTATCGAACGGGAGTAATGGCAATTGAGTCCACTGAAAAGAATAGCCATGAAATAGTAAATAGCAACGGAAACAAGCTTGTAGTCCAATCATAAGCATAACAGAACAGGTATAACGCATGTGAATGGACAGATTCAGATTACCATGCAAACAATCTAATTTACTCACCACTGCCTCGTCAAATATTTGAAACAAAGATGGACATGTTTTAAGGCATTCAGTCGTCTCACATTGTTCCCACAAACCATGAATAAATTGCGAGTAATAAATCAAATGGTAAACATAATCGTCACAAGTAGGTATTTGAAAAGATTCACATGGTTCACAGAGTTGCATAATCATACCATGCATTAATCGACGGTCTATAGATTCACTCACACATGCATTATCAAACACAAGAATATTTTTATCAACCATCAAAATAGATATATCATCAATAAATAAAATAGGACAGTCAAGCACGTTTCGATCTAAGTGTTCATCAACACGATCTTTATCACTATCCGAGGAGTACAAAAGTGTTTCAAAGGTTTCAAGCATCTTACCTCGATAAGCAGAAGAATAAGGGTCGATTTTACCTTTTTCATTTAAAACAAACCTTCGCTCATCGGGGGCATAGTGTAGTTGAATCTCCGTTGTTGAGTTAACCTTTGTCAAATGGAACTCAAACTTCATGTACAACCACATAAACTGTTTAAGGCACGAATATAAATTGAAAACAAATTTGGAAAATTTCGTTACCTTATTCTCCAAAACAGATTTGGACAAATTCGAGGATTTTACACAAGGTAAATCAAGAGAATAACAAATCACGCTTCTTTTCGTAATGACTTTATCAACCACAATCGAAGAGTAACAATTAATCGGATCAAAATGAGGGGATCTTTTAAGAACTAAGTCACCAAAAGTTTTATCAATAATTTTCAAATCTGCAATGGACTCGGTTTCTAAAATTTCCTTACCTCGCTTACCTTCGGGATCATGTAGTGTGATTTCATCTTTGCCTAAGTTGATCGTATGAAAGCGTCTTTCATTTGAGAGGTATTGAAGTTGAAAGTTATCTTTCGATCTTTCAGGAACCTGAAAAGTAGCAACACAAGAAAAATTCATATCTTGGTTAGTGGAAACATTCCTCACTAGCCTTTCCTCGTCTTTTTCTTTTGTTTCTTTTTCTAACTCATTTTCTCTTCTTTCTTCAACTTCTTTTTCAAATTTCTTTTCTGTTTCACATTCCTTTTCACTCTCAATCTCTTTTTGCTCTTTTTCATTCTCTTTTTCTTTTTCCTCACTTGTTTTAACAGAATTTCTCAGTTTGATTTGGTCCTCATGGACTTGTTCCGGAGTGAGCGGCACTAAGGTAAGTTTCTTTCCTTGATGCTTGAAGGAATACCTATTGGTACGACCATCGTGAGTGACTTTTCGATCCAGTTGCCACGGTTCTCCTAGCAACAAATGGCAGGCTTGAATAGGCATTACGTCGCACACAACTTCGTCTTGATACTTACCGATAGAAAATGCGATGCGCACTTGTTGAGTGACCCTAAATTGGCCTTCGTTGCTAAGCCCTTGTAGTTGATAAGGTTGTGGATGCTTGGTAGTGGTTAAGCAAAGCTTTTCCACCATCGTCGTGCTGGCTATGTTCGAGCAACTTTCACCATCAATAATAACTCTACAAAGCTTACCTTGTACGTGGCAGCGAGTATGAAAGAGATGTTCTCGTTGCTGCTCGCTCTTTGGTTTTGCCAAAGATGATTGTCCACGATCATGAAAATCATCATCCATTCTAGTGACACGTCGAGGGCCGCGCCTCTGGGGTTGGTTATCCCTATCTTCTTTGATTGGATTTCGATATTGAGGTTCTTGATTCAATTGCACCTCATTGATGGTAGCAGTCAAAGCTCGAAGAGCAGCAGCCTGTTCATCCAACTGTTGTTGGAATTTTTTAAATATGTCACTATTATTATAACCTGTAGACATTTTTTTTAAAACCTGCAAAACACTCAACACTCAAAAATAAAAGTTATCAAACCTCACCGTTAATCACTCAAAAAGAAAAAATCAAATTCTCAATGAGGTCGAATTCAATCTTGTGAGTTCTTTATCAGAGTTTATATCAACCAATTAGAGAGTGTGAACCAAACTACCAAAGAATCCTAATTTGCACTAGGATGCCAAAAACTGACGAGACACCAATTGATTCGTGTTGTACCGAGGAAGAAGTTGTGCACACGTTTAAATCCTACTAACACAAGAAACAAGAAAGTGTTAGATAACGTAAAGGAAGAATAAAGGTAAACAAATTAAAACCTACAGCTAAGAATCAATAAAAATTGCTGAAAACAGAAAACCCGAAAAACTGCGGAGTAACTTGACAACTTCATTCGAGGTGTTCCCGATCTCCAAAAATCACAAAATTAAATCTGGAATGTCTTCAAATATTGAATTTTTGATCTGGAAAATTTGGGCACCAAATTCAACCCGCTGAATATTTTTTTAATTTTTTATTGGATTTCGTCTTTTTTCAATTTTTTGACTTTTTCGACTTATTTTTTTGCGGGAAATATTTTTGTATATTCAATAACAGTGCCAAAAATATGTATGTAAAATTTCAGATCAATCAGAAAACGTTTACCCACTCAAATGAATTTTTTTCGAAAATTTTTCTGGGTAAAACTGCTGTTTGTAATTTAAAAAATAGAGATCAGTTTAGAAATCAACCAAGAACACCCAAAACGCCCAAAATCTGATACCAAATGATACGGGGTTGCGCGCGGACCAAGATCGAGTTGCCAAGTCACGAGAAACTCCTACGAAAACCCTAAACAATTAGATCTGAAACGAAACAGAAAATTAAAAGATTAGATTTTTGAATTTTCAGATCTGAAATAAAATCCCCAAATCAGCAAAGAATCAAATTGAGAATAGAAATAAGTGTTAGGGTTCTTGAAACCCTCAAGGAGATTGTGATTCTGCCCAATTGAACACCAAGATAGTTTTCCCCAAATTTCGACAATCTAATTTCACCCAAAAAGAGTATGGAAAACCCTAGAAATTGGGGATTTTTGGGCTGATTCCTTAAGATAGAAAAAGGCTGAAAACACAATAAGAACAGAAAATAGATTAGATAATGATTCAGCACAAGTAGAAATAAAGAAAGAATTGACAGTAAGAAATTAAAAGATAAGTCCTAAGAAGCCTTGAAATCTCGAAAGATCTCACAACTCCCTTCAAACGGCTCTAATCTCCCCTCCAAAGAATATCAATGGCAAGAAGAAGGTTGAAGATGGCTCCCACAATCAAAAAGATTGTTAAAACAACTTCTAAAGAAAACTCAAGAGAAAATCCTTGAAGAACTCAAAGAGAATTTTCACTCAAATCAAATCTGAAATTTTCAATGTAATTGTAATGTAATGTAGGGTGGCTGGCCAAGCCATATAAATAGGCCTTTCAAATGTTTTCCTAATTTAATTAGAACACTAAAACTAAAACTAAAAAAAAACTCCTAATTATTTTAATATGGAAATTCGGCCAAGGGTCTTTTATTTGGGACTCTTGGACTGAATATAAAAATTTAAACTAAGTAAAATAAATAAATAAATAAATAAAAATAAAACTTTACAACTTGGGCCACTTTGACAATTTGGCCTGATTTTCAACTAAGTATGGATGGATTTCTTGATTGGGCTGGGAATTTGCTTATTAGGCCTCGCCTTCAAGAATTTGGGCTTTTTTGACTCGTATCAATAGGCTAGAAGAAAGAGGTTTATTTAGGCTCAAAAAGGTTTTGTTGGTTTAGGAAATGAATTAGAAAACAATGGAAGCAATTTGGCTAAGGATTCGAAAGCCGAACTAACACAATAGGAATGTGTTAACCCGTAACTTAGGAGAATGCTTAGGTTGGTAAGGGTGGATGGAAGGTTTGTTAAATGGAAAGAAACTTCGACCCACTATCAATGGTGATAGGAACCTTAGTATGAATCGAACGCCACACTTTTGGGATTAAAGTGATAAGTTCGGGAAGAAACAAAAACAAGTTTGACGCCACAAAGATGTTTGATAAGTCTCACAAGTTTTTTGGAGAATAACGAGAGTTGAAAACAACCTCACAATTTAGCAAAGCTATCAAATTGCTCATTAACCTCCAAAATGTGAATTACATGGTCTATTTATAGGCTGGACTAAGGCAGCCGAATAGCCTATTAATCAGATTCTTATGCCTTAAGTTTCTATAGGAAACTTCCTAGAAATTTCCCAAATACATTGATGAACAAAAATCTGAATCTTATCCTTCTAGAAGAGATGATTCGGCTGGCCCTTTTAATGATGATAATTCACATTCAACTAATGTTTTAAAATAGCTTAATTGCTGCTATGGAGAAGAGAAATGGACAGCTTCAAAAATTATGCTTCTTTGGCCGAATATGAGTAGCCACCAAGTGAATTGGCTGCTGGAATTTATGATACACTCTTTGGCCATTGCTCTCCACGAAATTGGCCCTTGGAGAAGCTCAAAAACAGCAGCTAGAAGTCCATTGAGCTGCACGAAAAGTCAGCTGGAAACACAAGGCAGCTGTACTTTAAATGCCGTCCATGCATGTGCCCAAATACATGCTCCTTCTTTATGAGCTTTCTTTGCCATTAAGCTAGCTGAAAAAAACATCAAATAAATGTGATTAGGACAAGTTTAATACTCATGAAATCAGCAACTGGACATATTAAAATTCTGCACATTAATTCGGCTAAGACAAATTAATTAGCAGCCACTAATAAATTTGTCTTAGTCAAGACACATTAAAACTTTGTAATTAAACTAAACACATTTAATTTATGACTTAATATGGACATATTAAAGGCATGTACTAATATAAAACATATTTAATAAGCTGAATTAAAAATGTCCAGATTAAGATACATTTATTTAATTAAATGATTTGAGCTGATTCTAAACTAACACAACTAACTAAATTTATTAAAAATAAATTTAATCAGCTCCTTGAACTAATTAAGTGCCGAATTGAGCTAAATTGAGCTGACACAAGCTAAAATCAGCTTGTAGGAAATTGCGAATCAAGCTAGTTGAGCTGGGCGTTTTATGGGCAATCAACCCATCACTCCACAATCGAGCAATATAGCTTGCTACAGCATCTTGGAACTTCTTGGCACGTGCTCGAGTAATTGGCCCCAAAGGCAACTCCATGGATTCGGCACCTATCTTTATGGGCGAGCTCATATCATCCTCCCTCTCTTCGAAGCGATTCGTCCTCGAATCGTCACCTACATCAAAAGGAGAAAGGTCAGCAACGTTAAAACTTGCACTCACTGCATACTCACCCGGTAGGTCAATCTTGTAGACGTTGTCATTGATCCGTTCCAATCCTTGAAAAGGGCCATCACCCCTTGATTGAAGCTTAAATTTCCTTTGATCGGGAAACCGTTCCTTGCGCATGTGGATCCAAACCCAGTCACCGGGTTCGAACACGACTCGTTTGCGCCCTTTATTTGCCCCTCGAACATATTGTTCGGTTCTCCTCTCAATATTATCCTTAACATTTTTGTGCAATTGCTTAACAAATTCGGCCTTCTTTTTGCCATCTACATGTACTAATTCATTAGAAGGCATAGGAATCAAATCAAGAGGAGTAATGGGATTAAAACCGTATACTACCTCAAAAGGAGAAAATTTCGTAGCAGAATGAATGGTTCGATTGTATGCGAACTCCACATGAGGTAAGCAATCTTCCCACATCTTCAAATTCTTTTTCAAAATAGCTCGAAGCAAAGTTGATAGCACACGGTTGACTACTTCGGTTTGGCCATCCGTTTGAGGGTGGCATGTCGTCGAAAATAGAAGTTTGGTGCCCAATTTCCCCCACAACGTCCTCCAAAAATGACTTAGAAACTTTGTGTCGCGATCAGAGACAATGGTTCGAGGGATCCCATGCAACCTAACAACTTCCTTGAAAAACAGACTAGCAACGTTAGTAGCATCATCAGTTTTATTACAAGGTATAAAATGGGCCATTTTTGAAAAACGGTCTACAACAACAAATATTGAATCTCTCCCTCTTTTGGTTCTTGGAAGGCCCAGAACGAAGTCCATTGAAATGTCTACCCACGGAGCATCAGGAATAGGCAACGGGGTGTATAATCCATGCAGTTTGATTCGTGACTTTGCCTTCTTACAAGTGATGCAACGATCACATTTCCTTATTACGTCACATTTCATTTTGGGCCAATAGAAATGTTCATGCAATATTGCTAAAGTTTTAGCAATTCCAAAGTGGCCCATAAGTCCTCCGCTATGAGCTTCTTCTACAAGGACGTTTCTCACAGAACTTTGAGGCACACAAAGCTTGCCTTCACGAAATAAATAGCCCTCATGCTGAAAATACTTTTCACAAGCACCATGCGAACAAGACTCATAAATTTCACCAAAGTCAGCATCAGATTTATAAAGATCTTTGATAAATTCGAAACCAAGCAATTTAGAATCCATTAAATTGACAAGTGCGTACCTTCGTGATAGGGCGTCGGCTACAACATTTTCCTTACCCTTTTTATACTTGATCACGTACGGAAACGACTCCAAATACTCCACCCACTTGGCATGACGTTTATTGAGCTTGGTTTGTCCCTTCAAATGCTTTAGAGCCTCGTGGTCCGAATGAATTACGAATTCCTTCGGCCATAAATAGTGTTGCCATGTTTCGAGAGCTCGGACCAATGCATATAGTTCCTTATCATACGTTGGATAATTCAACGTAGCTCCGTTAAGCTTTTCACTAAAGTATGCAATAGGCCGTCCATCTTGCATCAAAGCAGCGCCAATGCCGATACCTGAAGCATCACACTCTATCTCGAATGTTTTGTTAAAATCAGGTAAAGACAATAATGGTGCATTAGTTAGACATTCTTTAAGCTTATTAAAAGAATTTTCTTGTTCATCAGTCCACACAAAAGGAGAATTTTTCTTAATTATACCTGTCAAGGGGGCAGCTACAGAACTAAAATTAGGCACAAACCTTCGATAGAAGCTTGCCAACCCGTGAAAACTCCTCACTTGGCTGATGTTCGTTGGACGCGGCCATTCGTTGATCGCCTTGACCTTTTCTTGGTCAACTTCTAATCCACGAGCACTTACCACAAAGCCTAGAAAAACAACTTCATTAGTGCAAAAAGAACATTTCTTTAAATTGGCATAAAGTACCTCTTTTCGTAAAACTTCAAGCACGGCACGTAGATGTTGAATATGATCTTCCAAGCTCTTGCTATAGACTAAAATATCATCAAAATACACAACACAGAATTTTCCAATGAACGAACGTAAAACATAATTCATGAGACGCATGAAAGTACTCGGAGCGTTGGTAAGTCCGAATGGCATTACCAACCATTCATACAAACCATATTTAGTTTTGAACGCAGTTTTCCATTCGTCTCCCTCCCGCATTCTAATTTGATGATACCCACTTTTTAAATCGATCTTCGGAAACAATTGGGCTCCACTAAGTTCATCAAGCATGTCGTCGAGGCGGGGAATAGGATGGCGATATTTTATTGTGATTTTGTTGATAGCGCGGCAGTCAACGCACATTCGCCAGGATCCATCCTTTTTAGGAACCAGCAATACTAGAACCGCGCACGAACTTAAGCTTTCACGGATGTAGCCCTTCTCCATTAATTCGGCTACTTGCTTTTCTAATTCCTTCGTTTCCTCAGGATTACTTCTATATGCTGGCCTATTTGGAATTGCAGCACCGGGCACAAAATCGATTTGGTGCTCGATTCCTCGAATGGGAGGTAGGCCATTTGGCACTTCTTCAGGAAAAACATCTCTGAATTCCTGCAACAAAGAAACGATAGGAGTAGGCAAAGTATTGTCAAGTTCGTTAGTTTCCAATAAACACTCTTTATACATAAGTACAAAGATAGGTTGCCTTGCCAACATCAATTTTCGAATCTCTCTTTTTCTAGCAAAAACACTTATTTTTTTTTATTTTCACACTCTTGCTCTTTTTCTTTTGTCACTCTTGTTTTTATCTCTGATGTGATCCGGCCCAGGTTAATTGAGTCGTTTCACGTAATTGCCCGATCGTCGACGAGGAATAGTTGAGTTATCGAAAATAGGATGAGATAAGGCTAAAGATGCGGAAGCTTTTCAAATGGTTTTAAAGGTTGGCTAAGGTGATGGTAAATTTATAAGGGTAGTAGGCTCGATTTAAGGATAAAAATAAGAAAAAAAATGGAAGTTGGTAAATGAAGGCTCGGTTTTGTAAAAAGATATTATAGTTGGGTAAAATCTAGAATAGACGGTGGAATGGATAAATGAGCTTAAACACCAGAAACGATTCAACACTAAAAAGTGTCACCCCGATTTCTATTCGGTTCAAGGTGGGATTACGGAATTGTAGAAGGGTTGAATGCCACACCAAAGCAAGGTGATAAGTTCAAAAGAGAACGATAGACGCCACTAGCACGCTAGATAAGTCAGATCGAAACTCGTACGAATTTAGAGAGGAGAAAACTCACTCTTTGAACAAAGTTCATTCAAATGATCAAAAGTCAAAAGTCCTTTTACAATGAAAATGAACAACTATTTATAGTGTTCAGCTAGGTAGCCGAATGGCCAAAACAAAGACTTAATGTCTAAGTAATTAATTAGGCTAGAAAAATACTAGAAAATTTTGGAAATAAAAAAAACTAAATTGCTAGAGCTAAATTCAGCTGAATTTGAAGCTCAAGGGACGATTTCTAGAAGAGCAAATGCACTTGGAGAAATGGCAGCAGCTAGGTTCAGCCAATTGAGCTTAAATGAGCTCATTAAAATGTAATTCTTGGCTGAAAAGAGACCAGCATTAAAGGTGAACGTGAACAGCCTTGAAGGTGTGAAAAAGGAGTTGGAAAAGTCTTTGGAAGTGTGAACAATGATCAGCCAAATGGTCCTTGGTGTGAACTCCAAATGTGAACGCATAGGTGCTGTTTTGGGAAGTGCATCGGCCAGCTTTTGGAGAATGAATTTAGTTGCTCTTCTTGGCTGAATTAACACCTTGAATTATCATAAAATGAGCCATATCCATGAATCCAACCATTCATGTATTCAGCCATTCATGTATACTCCCATACGTTGTATTGAACCATTCATGCACTTGGACTTTAATGCTCCTTCATGCATTCAGCCATCCTACAAGAAAAAAACATGAACTAAATTAAGTGCAAATGTATATTCGGCTGAACTAAATGGTATTAAGACAAATTAAATATAATCCAGCCACCTAATTAAATTCGGCTAACACAACATAATTATAACATGTAATAAGCTGACAAGTAATTAAGAGCTGTAACTAAATTAACTAATTAACTTAAATAATTAATTTATTCCAGCAAATAAAATTAATTTAGCTAAAGAGCTAATAATGAGCTGAATTGAATTTAAACCAAGCTCAAACGAGCTGAATTAAGCTCATGTGAGCTAAAATAAGATTCGGTGAGCTGAACCAAGCTAAATGGAGCTTGAGGAGCTGAATTCAAGCTGAAATCAAGGGCATCCTTGGCCAGGGTCGTATCATTCTCCCCTTCTTTAGAACGACTTGTCCTCAAGTCGAGCCGTTGGTTCACTCGATCATAGCTCCGCTTACTCATCTTTCCTCGATCAAACGAAATTGAACACAAATAAAATAAACCACCAAACTATTTTGTTACATCTTCACCATACAAAGTCTCATCAAACGAAGGAATTATTTTAAATGAGTAATCACAAATCATCAAGAATTCATTTGAGCAAATATGTGGCCCAAGTACCATTTGGGTAGAACATTCATAATCCTTGCAAGAAGGTATTTTCCAAATTTCATACCCACAATCGATTGAACAAAGCTTTTTGCAAGTTATGATTTTACCACTTAATCGGCTTAAATCTTGCATAGTTAAGCTTAACAGTGGCCATTGATCTTTCACCTTTTCAACAAACTTGTCATCAAGGAGAATCTTACCAAAAATTTTCAAGAGACATGTGGACACATTCTGATGTGATCCGGCTCGGTTAATTGAGTCGTTTCACGTAATTGCCCGATCGTCGACGAGGAATAGTTGAGTTATCGGAAATAGGATGAGATAAGGCTAAAGATGCGGAAGCTTTCAAATGGTTTTTAAAAGGTTGGCTAAGGTGATGGTAAATTTATAAGGGTAGTAGGCTCGATTTAAGTATAAAAATAAGAAAAATGGAAGTTGATAAATGAAGGTTCGGTTTTGTAAAAAGATATTATAGTTGGGTAAAATCTAGGATAGTCGGTGGAATGGATAAATGAGCTTAAACACCAGAAACGATTCAACACTAAAAGTGTCACCCCGATTTCTATTCGGTTCAAGGTGGGATTGCAGAATTGTAGAAGGTTGAACGCCACACCAAAGCAAGGTGATAAGTTCAAAAGAGAACGATAGACGCCACTAGCACGCTAGATAAGTCAGATCGAAACTCGTACGAATTTAGAGAGGAGAAAACTCACTCTTTGAACAAAGTTCATTCAAATGATCAAAAGTCAAAAGTCCTTTACAAATGAAAGAAAACAAATATTTATAGGCACATAGATGACCATTCAAATTCGGCATCTAGGTGTTCACACAATAATAAAAACGTTCACACTAATGTATTAAAATAGTTCATAAATTCGGCAGATTCATGCACTAGCTGAATGGACACTTTCTTCCCCCTTAGTTTGTGCATGAATGCTTAGTCATAAAGAAAGGCTTCAAGTGACTTGTATGTGCACCAAAAGGTTGCATTCATCTCCTTGGGACGTTCATGCACTTGTATGGACCATGTATCTTCATAATTAAACACTTTAATGGCATGTAAGTTCATAAATGGTAGCATGAACCTAGTAAATTCGTTCTCCCCTTTGTGCATGCACTTAATTCAATCAATGTGTTGAATTATTGAGTTAATTCCTTCCCTTGGACGTTCTTGAACCCATCCATGCATGTGTAGTAGCCTATAGGTCAATTCAAAGTGTGAACATGTTCAAGGAGCTCTATGGTCAACATAGAATTAGTTAGCAGCTACTTCTTGGCCGAATAAGTGCCTTGGAAAGTTAAGAGACAGCCACCATACATGCACTTAAGCCATTCATGCATTCTATCATCCCATGCATTTGATCCATTCATGGACTAGCCTTTAATGTCCATACATGCATTCGACACATGCATGAATTTGTAGAAATATTGCATCTAGCCGTACATGCACTAGCATTTAATACTTCTTCATTCATGAGTGTGGAATGCCCAAAAGAGATGTTTCTTCATTCATACATTGTACCATCCAAAGGAATGTACCTACATGAAATAAACAAGTCATTAAGACATCTCATGAACACTCATAAATTCAGCATGATGTGAACACATTAATGTCATGCATTAATTCGGCTATGTGAACATAATCAATTTATATAATGACAATGATATATTAATAACAAATATTAATATAAGACAAGTTTAATGCTTAAATGAATATGTGCAAATTTTTATTTAATGTATTAAAGACAAAACCGAGTTAAAACTAAAATGAGCTAAGCTTTAGCTCGTGAGCTAAAGTTGAGCTGAGGCTAAACTCCTAAGCTGAAGTTGAGCTAAGGTTTAGCTCGTGAGCTAAATATGAGCTAGGAGTGAGCTCGGTTTAGCTCAGGCAAGTTGGATCGAGCTTGAATAAGCTGGATTTGAGCTAGACGGAGCTCGTGGAGCTGGAAACGAGCTGGGATCGGCTTGCCAACATGTCAATGCTCTGCTTGACAGACTTGTTCGATGAAGTTCGCGGGGCATGCTCGTATCACATTCAACTTAATCCGTTCATCGATCAAGCAGATAAACTCCTCACCACAACTTATTGAACACAAATTTTTATCACAAACAGATGAATGCACAGTAAAACCTTGCAATGGAAATTGAACGATTGGTTCTTCCAAAATCGCATCATCAGCATCAATAAAAACAGATGATTCATTTTTAAATAAAGCTGAACAGTTAAACACATCACAATTTAAATTCCTTGCAACAACCAATTCTTCAACAAAAATTTTATTACCAACCGAATAGGGTAGAGAAATTTTAAAGTTATCGTAAGTCATACCTTGTTTACCTCGAGGATGGAAAAGCAAGGATCATTTTTACCTTTGTCGATCATCATAAATCTTCTCTCCTCGAAAATGTAGTCTAGTCGAATCTCTGTGGCTGAATTAACCTTAACGAAATGAAATACGAACTTCAAATACAACCACAAAAATGGATTAAGGAATGAATTTAAATTGAAATCAAACTTTTCATACCTCAGTTCCTTATTCAACACCCAATTATCAAAACAATAGAAATTGTTCACACAAAATTGATGAAGCTTGACTTTCCCATAAAACGAACCAAAATAGATTCCGGGTTTAAAAACTTGATTTTGAGTATTCATGCCAAAATGTAGCAAAAATTTCATTAAACCAAACACGTTAAACCAATGGGATTTTTGCATACAAAGGGACAAACAATTAAAACTTTTTACATTCATCAATTCATACTTGCACAAATTCATGGATTTTCCACAAAGCGTTAATTGGTGCACAAAATTGTCACAAATGAAAATTTAATCGCCTTTCGTGAAAAACCGTCATCACGCAAGATTAAATCTTTGGTTTGTTGATTGGAACAAAAATCAACCACATTCAGGGAGTAGCAATTAATCAGACCAAAATAAGGAGAGCGTTTAGAAATTAAGTCACTAAAAAGTATTTCAACAATTTTCAAACCTGGTGGTCGTGACTCGATCGTTAACATTTCCTCACCTCTCTTACCTTTGAACTCTTGGGGCACGTTTTCATCTTCAACCTTACCTATACTGACCATATGAAAATGTCTTTCATCGGAAAGGTAGTGAAGTTGAAAATTATTGTTTGATATCTCGGGCACCTTGAAAGAAGAAACAGAACAAGAACAAGTTTCATATGGATTAGTCAAAATGCTCCTCACTTTTTCTGGTTCGTTTATCTCTTTTTCTCTCGTTTCTTTTCTAATCTCAACTTCTTTTTTTCTCTTTTCATTTCCTCTTTCATTTTCAATTTTATTTTCGACCTCACTCTCTTTTTGGATTTCTTTTTCTTTTTCAATCTTTTCTTCTTTTCTTTCGATTTCTCTTTCTCGCTTGCACTCTTGTTCAATCTCAATTTCTTTTTCGAATTCTTTCTCTTCATTTTCTTTTTCTCTCACTTTTTTGATTTCTTGTTCCTTTTCTTTCATTTCTTTTTTTCGTCTCTCGATTTCATTCCATATATGCTCATTTTCTCTCATCAACATTTCTTGTCTTTCTTTTCTTCTTATTTCTTTTTCTTTTTGCCTCGCTCTTTCATTATAGGATGGAGATGTTGCAAAAGAATCAGCACAAAATGACTCTCGTTGGGTATAATTAGAATGACTTTCATACAAAAAATGATCACCTCTTCGAGATTGATTCTTGGCGGACGAATACCTTGGTGCATATGAAGGACTACTTGTGATTCCTCGTTCGTCACCTTGAAAAGCTTCAAACTCAAAACTTGCTTTGCTTCGTCTTGAGTTCCTCGTTGAATAGAAATCCCGATAAGAATCTCTTAGCGAGTAGTCTTTGGACGCGTATTGCCGTGATGATCTCGACTCCGTTTCTCGACTTGGTGGATTTTGTTTCCGTTGGGACTTTTCCTCCACTCGGTTCAAACGTCTTTTTAATGGGCTTAGTTTTTCCTCCAAAATTCGGCCCATCTCTCGTTCACCAAGTATTGAAATTCATCAGTAGAGAATTCTTCTTGAGACATGATTTAATTACTAAAAAAAATGATTAAA
This sequence comes from Gossypium hirsutum, assembly GCF_007990345.1. NCBI lineage: Eukaryota > Viridiplantae > Streptophyta > Magnoliopsida > Malvales > Malvaceae > Gossypium > Gossypium hirsutum. The sequence goes on from NC_053431.1 coordinate 53,447,367, forward strand.
ACAAAACAAAAATTAAATACCTCACCAAAAAAATCTCACGTTTCACTCACAAAGAAAATTGGATAACACTCCACTCGTGTTTACACTTGTTTAATGGCTTTTGCTCGCTCTAATGTACTCACCACTCGTGCCTTTTTCCGCTCGTCTCACTCTCGTGAATTCGTATTTTGTTTCAAGAAGACTTATTGCGGCTTAGAGGGTCGGCTTCAAATGGGTTACAAGGGATAACGTCGGGTGTAGGGTAGGCTAAACAAAGAAAATAAAAATCAAAGTATGTGTGGCGTTTTGGGGGGGTAGAGGGAATGGTAGAATGAATGGATGCTCGGAAGCAACAAGAAATAATAACAAAATAAAAGTCACAAGACTTTTCACTTTTTTTTATATACTTCGATTTTTTTTTTGAATTTTTTTTTGAATTTTTTTTTTCAAATTTCCTCTTCTCTTTTTTTTTTATTTTTTTCAATTACAATAGTAAACAAAATACAAGGAAGAGAAAAAAAATTAAATTCCAACTCAATTTTTTTTTGACTTTTTTTTACGTTACGAACCTATTCCGAGCTTGATACGAACATCGGTACTCCTCGTTCTAGTAGCTCTGATACCAAATGATGTGATCCGGCCCAGGTTAATTGAGTCGTTTCACGTAATTGCCCGATCGTCGACGAGGAATAGTTGAGTTATCAGAAATAGGATGAGATAAGGCTAAAGATGCGGAAGCTTTTCAAATGGTTTTAAAGGTTGGCTAAGGTGATGGTAAATTTATAAGGGTAGTAGGCTCGATTTAAGGATAAAAATAAGAAAAAAATGGAAGTTGGTAAATGAAGGCTCGGTTTTGTAAAAAGATATTATAGTTGGGTAAAATCTAGAATAGACGGTGGAATGGATAAATGAGCTTAAACACCAGAAACGATTCAACACTAAAAAGTGTCACCCCGATTTCTATTCGGTTCAAGGTGGGATTACGGAATTTTAGAAGGGTTGAATGCCACACCAAAGCAAGGTGATAAGTTCAAAAGAGAACGATAGACGCCACTAGCACGCTAGATAAGTCAGATCGAAACTCGTACGAATTTAGAGAGGAGAAAACTCACTCTTTGAACAAAGTTCATTCAAATGATCAAAAGTCAAAAGTCCTTTTACAATGAAAATGAACAACTATTTATAGTGTTCAGCTAGGTAGCCGAATGGCCAAAACAAAGACTTAATGTCTAAGTAATTAATTAGGCTAGAAAAATACTAGAAAATTTTGGAAATAAAAAAAACTAAATTGCTGGAGCTAAATTCAGCTGAATTTGAAGCTCAAGGGACGATTTCTAGAATAGCAAATGCACTTGGAGAAATGGCAGCAGCTAGGTTCAGCCAATTGAGCTTAAATGAGCTCATTAAAATGTAATTCTTGGCTGAAAAGAGACCAGCATTAAAGGTGAACGTGAACAGCCTTGAAGGTGTGAAAAAGGAGTTGGAAAAGTCTTTGGAAGTGTGAACAATGATCAGCCAAATGGTCCTTGGTGTGAACTCCAAATGTGAACGCATAGGTGCTGTTTTGGGAAGTGCATCGGCCAGCTTTTGGAGAATGAATTTAGTTGCTCTTCTTGGCTGAATTAACACCTTGAATTATCATAAAATGAGCCATATCAATGAATCCAACCATTCATGTATTCAGCCATTCATGTATACTCCCATACGTTGTATTGAACCATTCATGCACTTGGACTTTAATGCTCCTTCATGCATTCAGCCATCCTACAAGAAAAAAACATGAACTAAATTAAGTGCAAATGTATATTCGGCTGAACTAAATGGTATTAAGACAAATTAAATATAATCCAGCCACCTAATTAAATTCGGCTAACACAACATAATTATAACATGTAATAAGCTGACAAGTAATTAAGAGCTGTAACTAAATTAACTAATTAACTTAAATAATTAATTTATTCCAGCAAATAAAATTAATTTAGCTAAAGAGCTAATAATGAGCTGAATTGAATTTAAACCAAGCTCAAACGAGCTGAATTAAGCTCATGTGTGATACGACCTCGGTTTAGTAGTTGAACCCGAGTCGTTTAGTTCCCGATCGTAAACGAAGAATAGACGAGAAGAAGATAGAATATAATTGAGTTTCAAGAAGTAAAGTAAGTCCGTGCAAAGTTGGATATGGATTTGGTTTAAGTCGAAATGGTATGACTAGAATGGTCGAGTTCGGTTTAAGATTAATTAGAAAATGGTATTTGGTTTTGGTACGTTTTGGTATTTGGGAATTGGTACTAAATGGTAAAGGATTTGGTACGAAATGGTAATGGTTCAAAAGGTCAAGAGTGAACCAACACTAAAGAAAAGTGTCGACCCGAAACTTATAGGACCAAATTGAGTTGGAAATGGTTGATAAGGACCTTGACCCGATACTTAGTAAAGTATGAACCAAAGGTATCAAAGGTGAATGCCACACTCGGGTTTTAGGAGTGATAAGTTCGGAAAAGACTCGGAAAGACGCCACTAAAAGCTTAGATAAGTCTTATGGGTCTCGAACGAAATTTGAGAGAAAATGCCTCACAAATTTGGCAGCAATTCGCTAATTAAAAATGTCAAAAGTCCTTTACAAAGTAAAATTTCAGCTATTTATAAGCAACACATAAGCTAGCCGAATGGTCACTTACATTCCTTAAAAATTAAGCAAATGAATCACTTAAATGAACTAGCTAGATTCGGCTGAACATGGAGCTCCATTAGACACCTTCTAGATGAAGCATTGGACTTGGAAAAATTTGGATGATGCATGGATAGCTAGGTTCGGCCAATGGGCATAAATTAGCTCATTTATGTTGCAACTTTTGGCTGAAAAGTGACCAGCAATTAAGAGGGTAATGAGCAGCCAATTTAAGTGTGAAAGCTCAACATTGAAGAGTCATGGAGTGTGAACACATGGAACCGAAAAGCCAAGATGCATCCAGCAAATGTGAAAGGATTAATTGACAGCTTTGGAGTTGGAAACATTAGCTCTCTTGACTGAATAGTCACCTAGGAATGCCAAATTCAGCTCACCAATTTGATGCATGTATCTCCAGGTTCATTGAATCTATTGTGCATGCACCAAGCTAAATGAATCTCCTCATTCGGCTCACCTTGCTAAATGAACCCCCACATTCGGCCAACCTACAAAAATAGGAAGAACTAAGATTAATGTGGTATTTAGCTGAACTAAATTAAGAATAAAAACAAGACACATTAATTCGGTCAACAATGACACTAAAATCAGCTCATTAAATTCGGCAGCTTTAAAGCAATTTTAAATCATGTAATAAAACTTGACATATTAAAAACATGCAACAAACATATTAATAAGCTGTAATAAACTAATTGAATCGACTTAAATAAATATTCAGCTATTAAATTAATGTCTAGTTGATATTGAGCTGAATTGAAAATGTTTGAGCTGAAGTTGAGCTAAGTCGAGCTTATTGAGCTGAAATGGAAGTTAATTCAGCTCGTATTAAAGTGCAAGGAAGGCTCATCGAGTTTGTCCAAGCTTCGTCAATGCGTCCAACCAAAGTCTCGCCCCAAACTTGATCTACTAAGGCCGAAACAGCCTCCTTGAATTATTTAGCTCGTGATCGGGTGATTGGACCTTGAGGCAGCTCCAAAGGCTCCTTGCTCGAGCTAGGTTGGACTTAAAGCGTGGCTGTATCATCCTCCCCCTCTTCAAAGCGATTTGCCCTCAAATCGAAATCTGCATCAAAAGGGGATAAGTCAGAGACATTAAAACTTGCACTTATGTTATACTCACCTGGTAGATCAAGTCGATAAGAATTCTCGTTGATTCGTTCCAAGATTTGAAAAGGGCTGATGTGATCCGGCTCGGTTGATTGAGTCGATTCACTTGATTGCCCGATCGTCGACGAGAAGTTTGTTAGATTTTGTAGATAGATGGAGTTAGATGATTTTTTATAGCAGAAGTTGAGAAAATGGGTTCAAAAGATGGTTTGGATAGATGTTTGATAGGCTCGGTGAAATAAAGAAATATTGTTTATAATTTAATAGTTAAAATGGAATGAAAAAATAGAACTCAAGCGAAGAACGACTCAATACTATATGAAGTATTGCCCCGGGACTTATATTGCTCAAGGTGGATTAAATGGATTGTCGAAGATGGACCTTGACTCGTTACCTATAGAGAGGTAGGAACCAAAGGTATAAAAAGGTGGATGAACGCCACACCAGGATGGTGATAAGTTCAAGAAGTCGGGCTGACGCCACTAGCGAGCTAGATAAGTCAGAACGAGACTCGTACGAAATAGGATAGGAGGAAACCTCACAATCAAGTTTTCAATAATCAAATTCTGTTACCCTTTTACAAAGAGAAAAGAACTATTTATAGATTACATTAGATAGCCAAATAGAATAAGTAAATTTGGCTTTAATTGAATTAAACTAATCTAGAAATGTATCTTTAAAGGCTATGTCCAAATTCGGCTGAATGGTACTTCAATGGGCAGCTTCATGGCTAAGGAAATAAACTTGAAGGCTTGGTGAATGTATGGGAGAGCAATGGACATGTCTAGGTTCGGCCAAGGTGTGAATGGACACTCCAAGAGATGCCTTTTGGCCGAATAGGTACTTAGGAGATCAATGGACAGCAACCGATGCATGTAAGTGAATATTCATGCATTCTTCCATTCATTGTATTAAATCATTCATGCATCATCCTTACGTTCATTGAACCAGCCCATTCATGAATCATCTTTAATTGTGTTCCCACATCATGCATTGTAGGTAGACGTTCATGCACCTAGCTTGAATGAATCTCCACATTCGGCTGTACCTACATGAAACATGAACAAATTAATTAAAAATAGATATATTAATTAACACATAAATTTAAAATAGACAAATTTAATAAAGTCTTAAGCTAAACATATTAAATTCGGCTAAGACAACTTTAAAAACATGAAATAAATCAAAACATAATTATGAGCTGTAATAACTTAAACTAAGTTAATAAAATACTTTAATTATTCAACCAATAAAATAAATGAGCTGAATTGTAGCTAAATTGAGCTCGATTGAGCTGAAATGAGCTCAATTGAGCTGGTCGGAGTTGAAACGAGCTAGAAAAGCTAAAATGGAGCTGAAATTAGCTTGCACTAAGGGGCATGGTTTCTTCAAGGAGTTGGATCGAGCTTCCTCATCTTCAACAAGCTGATTCTGCTTCCAAAACTTGAACAACAAAGCTGAAACAACTTCATGAAATCGCTTGGACCTAGCTCGGGTCATTGGTCCCTTTGGAAGCTCGAGGGAATCAAGACGAGGACTTGATGGGGCTTGGGGCGTGGTTAGATCATTCCCCCCTTCTTCAAAACGACTTGTCCTCAAGTTGAGCTATTTATTCTCTAGAAAATAATCCGTCTTTTGCAACTCTCCTTGAATGAATGGAACAATTAGTCGTTCATAAGCCTTTGCAAAAGAACTCACAATATTCGGCATTAGTGATGGCAAATGAATCAATGAAAATAGACAACCATTAATCATCAAGAAATGATCAGAACAACTATGTGGATCATGCATGGTCATAACAAGACAAGTATGAGTCATGTAAAAAGGCAAATTTAAAACATCATTCTTACAATCATATGGACAAAACTCCTTCCATATCCATAACTCATCAAATGGTCGAGACGAAAACAAATATGTTTTCAAGCATTCGAACTTTTCAATTTGCTTCCACAAGTCATTGTTCAAGTAAATGGAATGCAAGTAAGGAGACATGAAATTTAAATCTTCATCACAAACACACAAATGAAAAGTTTCATATGATTCATGATTTCGCATGTTTGAAACTCGCAATTGTTTTTTGGTTATGTTCTCAACAATGAATTCATCACATTTTCCAAAGAGAAAAATCGCCTTATCATTACTCAAAATGGATTTATCATCATCAAGCAAAATCAAATAATTAACCACAACAGGATTCAAGCGATTTTCAGCAATCAAGGTGTCTTCAAAAATTTTAGTTACATTCGACTTAAGAAAAGATGGTCGCATAACATCAGAACCTGATTCACCTTTAGGAGTGGAAAATGAGAATCAATTTTACCTTTTTCAATCAAAGTGAACCTTTTCTCCTTGAGAAGGTATTGAAGTCGAAGCTCATTACACAATCCTTGAAAAACCTGAAACGAAGGGTAAACACAAAGGCAACTTGCACTTTTCGAAGTGTTGGGTTCATAATGCTGAAAGAGGGTAATGTCTCCATAGACGTTGAACTCAAAGGAACAGGCTAAAACACTATTCCCATATTGAACATATGTAACAATACCAGGTTCAAAAACATGAGTTGATCTTACCTTTTCGAAATGAAAAATGAATTTCATGTACAGCCACATAAAATGATCAAAGAACAATTTTAAATTATAAATAGAGTCTTTAAATTTTAGAGGCCAAACATCAAACAGACATAAATTTGTCGCATAAAACTCAGGATGCTTGAGTTCCGCACATATCAACCTAAAACGATAAATTCCAGGTTTGAACACACGAGTTTGATTACTTACGCCAAAGTGTTTTAGTAAATCAAACATGTCAAACCAAAAGGGTTTTCGTGTCCATAGATACAAACATTCAAATCTCTTTATATTCATCAAATCAAACTTGCACAAATTCATGGATTTGTCACATGACAATAATGGATGCACAAAATTATCATATTTGAAAAATTGAATCGCTTTTCGTGAAAACCCGAAATCATGCAAAACCAAATCTTTAATTTGTCGTTCGTACCGAATAACATCAACCACATTCAAAGAATAGCAATTAATCGAATGAAAATAAGAGAATTTTGTTAAAACGAAGTCATTTTCAACAACTTTCAAACTTGATGGCCATGACTCGGTTTTCAAAAATTCCTTACCTCGCTTACCTTCAATCGCAAGTGGGTGGTAGTCATTCGCGAACTTACCTTTTTCGAACAACCTAAAACACCTCTCGTTTGGATGGTAATGTAGATGGAATTGGTCGCACAAACTTCTAGGAACCTGAAATGTTAACTCACAAGAAGATCGAACAGGTGGGTTAGTGGAAATAATCCTCACTTGCTCACTTGTTTTCTCACTCGATTCTTTTTCTTCTGGATCACTCGTTTCTTTTGTTTCAATTTCTTTTTCATCTTCTTTTTCACTCTCAAATTTCTTTTCATTTCCTTTTTCATTTTCTTTTTGCTTTTCAAAGGCTTTTTCAAAGGCTTTTTCAAGTTCTCTCAAGATTCGCTCATTTTCTCTCTTACTTGCCTCTTGCCTCTCTTTTCTTTTTATTTCATTTTCTTTTCTTCTCTTGCTTTTTCTTTTTCTTTTCTTTTCTTTGTTTTCTCTTTACAATAATGTACAAAAGAACGATGAGAATACAAATCTTGTTCGAAAGATGAAGAACTATTTGCATATGATTCACAATCAAAACTTCGTGAAGAATACTCCGGGTAAGATTTCTTTGAAGATCTAGTAGGAGTATGTCTTTCTCTTCGAACGCCATCTTCGAATGAATCAAAATCGTAATCGGCTTCTCGTCTTTTCAAATTTCTTGATGAAAAGGACTTTCGATCGAAGTCACTTCTCAAATTCGTTGATGAATATGCATCATAGTATAAATCTCTTTGTCTCGAAGTAGATGGCAAAAAGGAATCACGATAGGAACTTTTTCTTAAGTAGTAGTCGGGGGTATATCTCCGTGGGGTTCTTGGTTTCGTTTTACGACTTGAAGAAACTCGATCACTTTGGTCTCGTTTAGTCGCCATTCTTCGCTTTTCTTGAACCAAATATTGGTATTCCGATTTGGTGAACTCTTCGTATGACATGATTTTTGTTGCTAAAAAGAAAATGTTAGATCACAAAACAAAATAATAAAAAATGAAGTACCTCACCACAAACCTCACAATTTCGCTCGGAAAGAAAATTGGATAACACTCCACTCGTGTTTACACTTGTCTAATGGCTTTTGCTCGCTCTAATGTACTCACCACTCGTGCCTTTTTCCGCTCGTCTCACTCTCGTGAATTCGGATTTTGTTTCAAGAAGACTTATTGCGGCTTAGAGGGTCGGCTTCAAATGGGTTACAAGGGATAACGTCGGGTGTAGGGTAGGCTAAACAAAGAAAATAAAATCAAAGTATATGTGGCATTTGGGGGGTAGAGGGAATGGTAAAATGAATGGATGCTCGGAAGCAACAAAAAAAAAAAATAAAACTCACAAGACTTTTCACTTTTGTTTTTTTCTTCTTTTTTTAACTCGATTTTTTTGTCACTTTTTTTTTCCTTTTTTTCGATTTTTTTTGAATTTTTTCTAAATTTCTTCTTTTTTTTTTAAATCCAATACAATAGTAAACAAAATACAAGGAAGAGAAAAAAAATTAAATTCCAACTCAAAATTTTTTTTTTGACTTTTTTTTTCGTTACGAACCTACTCCGAGCTTGGTACGAATGTCGGCACTTCTCATTTTAGTAGCTCTGATACCAAATGATGTGATCCGGCTCGGTTGATTGAGTCGATTCACTTGATTGCCCGATCGTCGACGAGAAGTTTGTTAGATTTTGTAGATAGATGGAGTTAGATGATTTTTTATAGCGGAAGTTGAGAAAATGGGTTCAAAAGAGGTTTGGATAGATGTTTGATAGGCTCGGTGAAATAAAGAAATATTGTTTATAATTTAATAGTTAAAATGGACTGAAAAAATAGAACTCAAGCGAAGAACGATTCAATACTATATGAAGTATTGCCCCGGGACTTATATTGCTCAAGGTGGATTAAATGGATTGTCGAAGATGGACCTTGACCCGTTACCTATAGAGAGGTAGGAACCAAAGGTATAAAAAGGTGGATGAATGCCACACCAGGATGGTGATAAGTTCAAGAAGTCGGGCTGACGCCACTAGCGAGCTAGATAAGTCAGAACGAGACTCGTACGAAATAGGATAGGAGGAAACCTCACAATCAAGTTTTCAATAATCAAATTCTGTTACCCTTTTACAAAGAGAAAAGAACTATTTATAGATTACATTAGATAGCCAAATAGAATAAGTAAATTCGGCTTTAATTGAATTAAACTAATCTAGAAATGTATCTTTAAAGGCTATGTCCAAATTCGGCTGAATGGTACTTCAATGGGCAGCTTCATGGCTAAGGAAATAAACTTGAAGGCTTGGTGAATGTATGGGAGAGCAATGGACATGTCTAGGTTCGGCCAAGGTGTGAATGGACACTCCAAGAGATGCCTTTTGGCCGAATAGGTACTTAGGAGATCAATGGACAGCAACCGATGCATGTAAGTGAATATTCATGCATTCTTCCATTCATTGTATTAAATCATTCATGCATCATCCTTACGTTCATTGAACCAGCCCATTCATGAATCATCTTTAATTGTGTTCCCACATCATGCATTGTAGGTAGACGTTCATGCACCTAGCTTGAATGAATCTCCACATTCGGCTGTACCTACATGAAACATGAACAAATTAATTAAAAATAGATATATTAATTAACACATAAATTTAAAATAGACAAATTTAATAAAGTCTTAAGCTAAACATATTAAATTCGGCTAAGACAACTTTAAAAACATGAAATAAATCAAAACATAATTATGAGCTGTAATAACTTAAACTAAGTTAATAAAATACTTTAATTATTCAACCAATAAAATAAATGAGCTGAATTGTAGCTAAATTGAGCTCGATTGAGCTGAAATGAGCTCAATTGAGCTGGTCGGAGTTGAAACGAGCTAGAAAAGCTAAAATGGAGCTGAAATTAGCTTGCACTAAGGGGCATGGTTTCTTCAAGGAGTTGGATCGAGCTTCCTCATCTTCAACAAGCTGATTCTGCTTCCAAAACTTGAACAACAAAGCTGAAACAACTTCATGAAATCGCTTGGACCTAGCTCAGGTCATTGGTCCCTTTGGAAGCTCGAGGGAATCAAGACGAGGACTTGATGGGGCTTGGGGCGTGGTCAGATCAAGGGCCATCACCACGCGGTAGTAGCTTTGACCTTCGTTGGGCGGGAAAACGTTCCTTTCTCATGTGAACCCAAACCCAATCACCAGGTTCGAAGATAATTCTTTTACGACCCTTGTTCGCTTTCCTAGCATAACTTTCGGTTCTTGCTTCAATGTTGGCTCGAACTTTCTGATGTAACTCCTTTACATACTCGGCCTTCTTTTAGCATCTGCATGAATAAGTTGATCGTTAGGTAAAGATACTAAATCTAAAGGAGTTAACGGATTAAATCCATAAACAATTTCAAAAGGAGAATGTTTGGTTGCCGAGTGAACGGATCGATTATACGCAAATTCTACATGTGGCAAACACTCCTCCCACGACTTAAGATTTTCCGTATGATGGCTCGTAACAAAGTTGATAGCACCCGGTTGACCACTTCCGTTTGTCCATCTGTTTGGGGGTGGCAAGTGGTTGAAAACAACAACTTAGTTCCAAGCTTTCCCCAAAGCGATCTCCAAAAATGGCTCAAAAACTTCGCATCTCGATCAGAAACAATCGTCCTCGGGATGCCATGTAAACGAACAATTTCCTTAAAGAAAAGATTAGCAATGTGAATGGCATCATCAGTTTTTGAACAAGGAATAAAATGAGACATTTTGGAAAAGTGATCAACAACAACAAAAATAGAGTCCTTCCCCGTTTTAGTCCTAGGCAATCCAAGGACAAAATCCATGGAAATGTCCTCCCAAGGTGCATCGGGTATAGGGAGCGGCGTATACAACCCGTGCGGCTTAATCTTGGATTTGGCCTTCTTGCACGTCACACATCGCGCACACACTCGTTCAACGTCCCTTTTCATTTTCGGCCAATAAAAATGCTCTTGGAGGGTTGCTAAGGTTTTCCCAACGCCAAAATGGCCCATAAGGCCTACGCCATGCGCCTCATGTACTAATAGGTCTCGTATGGAACTCCGCGGCACACATAATTTTCCTTCTCTAAAAAGGAATCCGTCGCTCCTATAAAACTTATCAATAGCAACACTTTCACAAGCAACAAATATTTCTCCAAAATCATCATCAGCAGGATATAAGTCTTTTAACAATGCAAAACCAAGCAGTTTAGAGTCCAAGTACGACAAAAGGGTATACCTTCTTGAAAGAGCATCAGCTACGATATTTTCCTTACCCTTTTTATACTTAATGACATATGGAAATGACTCCAAATACTCTACCCACTTAGCATGGCGTTTGTTTAATTTGTGTTGTCCTTTAATGTGCTTTAACGCTTCATGATCCGAATGGATCACGAACTCCTTCGGCCACAAATAGTGTTGCCAAGTCTCGAGAGCGCGGATAAGTGCATACATCTCCTTGTCATAAACGGGGTAGTTTAGCACGGCACCATTCAACTTTTCACTAAAGTAAGCGATCGGCCTCCCGTCTTGAGTTAACACGGCACCTATTCCAACACCTGAGGCATCACACTCAATTTCAAATGTTTTAGAAAAATCAGGCAGTGCTAACAACGGAGCTTTAGTAAGACAATCTTTAATAATATTAAAAGAATTTTCTTGCTCTTCGCCCCAATGAAAAGTCGAATTCTTCTTGACAGTGCTTGTCAACGGTGCAGCCAACGTGCTAAAGTTGGGTACAAATCGCCTATAGAAACTTGCTAGGCCATGGAAGCTTCACACTTGACTTATGCTCGTCGGTCTCGGCCATTCTTGAATCGCCTTAATCTTTTCGCTATCTACTTCGAGGCCCTCCGAGCTAACCACGAAACCTAAAAAAATAACTTTTTCAGAACAAAATGTACACTTTTTAAGATTAGCATACAAATGATACGAGCTCGATTCGGATGATGTGACGAGTCGTATTATATTCCCGATCGAATTTAGGTAGTGTCGATTTAGTTCAAAATTCAATAAGATGAGTTATATTGGTTTTAAATGAATTAGGAAGCAAAACGGGGATAAATGGTTTCCAATGAAACAAGTACGAACCCTTATTAACAAATAAGGACCCGGGCTTAAAGGTTTCAAAGAAAAGGAAAGAAATGGTAGATAAAACCGAGACCCTCTATTTAGCAAAATAGGAACCTTCGGTATAGTTGGAACGCCACACCTTATGGTGATAAGTTCAAAACAAAGTCAGATTGACGCCACTCGTAAAGATAAGTCAATTGAGCTTTGAAGAATAAAGAGAGTGAATTGCCTCACTGAAATTATATTTCATTCAGAGATTTGTCAAAAAGTCCTTTTACAAGAAAAATAGAAACTATTTATAGACTTTCAACTAGTAGCCGAATAGACAAGTTCAAGACTTAATTTCTAAGCAAACATTGAACTAAAATTCAGCTTAACTTCATGAATATGGGCAATGTAGATTCGGCTGAATTGTGACCAACTATGAAGCTTCCACCTTAAGCAAATGGATCTTGGAGATGCATGTAGCAGCTACATTCAGCTAATGGGTTTAAATGAGCATTCAAGAGGCAACTCTTGCTGAAAAATTACCAATAATAAAGAGAGTACTTGAGCAGCCATATCAGGTGTGAATGGACGGTTTTGAAGAGCCTTAAGGTGTGAACACCTTGAACCGAATGGCCAAAAGATTTCCAGCAATGTGAAGGAAATAAATGGCAGCTTTGGATAATGAACAATCATCTCTTTTGGCCGAATGGACACATAGAAAACTTAAAAATCAGCACACCAATTTTAATGCATTCCATGCATGTATCGTTAAGTGCATGAACCCAATATGCATGCATCTTCACATCCATTGAATCTTCATGCATGAATCTGTCCCATTTCACCTTCAAATTCGGCTGCACCTAAAAACACACATAAACTTAATTAATTTCAAGCAAATTCAGCTGAACTAAATTAAAGTATAATGTGAACGTCCTAAATAACATTGAGACAACTTAAATATTAACAAATCATAACACATAAATTCGGCTGGACAAATTTAAAACATGTAATAATTTAGACAAATTAAATGACATCTAGACACCTTTAATTCAGCCAAATCAAGACATATTAAACACTTAAATTAATTAAGACATATTTAAAAGCTGTAATGAAACTTATTTAAATGCTTATTTAAATGGTCTAAAATTCCAGCAGCAAATTAATTAGCTAGAACGAAATTCAGCTTCAAAGAAGTTGAATATGTTCAGCTCGTTTTTAAACTCCTTGCTATCATTTTCCTCAACCCGTTCCACCATTGCTAAAATAGCATCTTTGAATCGTTTAGCTCTAGCTCGCGTTATTGGACCAATGGGCAGCTTAATGGCTTCTTGTTCGTTCTCCACTCTAGCTCGCGTTATTGGACCAATGGGTAGCTTAATGGCTTCTTGTTCGTTCTCCATTTGATTCGTAGGCAAGCTCACATCAACAAAGTCTCTTTTCTAAGAACTTCCAAAACAGCTCGCAAATGAATTACATGCTCATCCATCGATTTGCTATAAATGAGGATATCATCAAAATACACAACGCAAAACTTACCAATGAAATTTCGTAAAACATAGTTCATAAGTCTCATAAAAGTGCTAGGGGCGTTGGTTAAGCCGAATGGCATTACCAACCATTCATACAAACCATGTTTCGTTTTAAAAGCGGTTTTCCACTCGTCACCTTCGCGCATTCGAATCTGATGGTATCCGCTTTTGAGATCAATTTTTGAGAATAACTTGGCACCACTTAACTCATCGAGCATATCATCTAAACGCGGTATGGGATGCCTATACTTGATGGTGATTTTATTTACGGCACGGCAATCGACGCACATGCGCCATGTTCCGTCCTTCTTTGGTACCAACAAAACCGGTACAGCGCATGGGCTAAGGCTCTCTCGAATATAGCCCTTTTCCATGAGTTCGTTGATTTGACGTTGAAGCTCTTTGGTTTCTTCGGGATTGGTTCTGATGTGATCTGGCTCGGTTGATTGAGTCGATTCACTTGATTGCCTGATCGTCGACGAGGAATAGTTGAGTTATCGGAAATAGGATGAAATAAGGCTAAAGATGCGGAAGCTTTCTAAGGTGATGGTAAATTTATAAGGGTAGTAGGCTCGATTTAAGTATAAAAATAAGAAAAATGGAAGTTGATAAATGAAGGCTCGGTTTTGTAAAAAGATATTATAGTTGGATAAAATCTAGGATAGTCGGTGGAATGGATAAATGAGCTTAAACACCAGAAACGATTCAACACTAAAAAGTGTCACCCCGATTTCTATTCGGTTCAAGGTGGGATTACGGAATTGTAGAAGGTTGAACGCCACACCAAAGCAAGGTGATAAGTTCAAAAGAGAACGATAGACGCCACTAGCACGCTAGATAAGTCAGATCGAAACTCGTACGAATTTAGAGAGGAGAAAACTCACTCTTTGAACAAAGTTCATTCAAATGATCAAAAGTCAAAAGTCCTTTACAAATGAAAGAAAACAAATATTTATAGGCACATAGATGACCATTCAAATTCGGCATCTAGGTGTTCACACAATAATAAAAACGTTCACACTAATGTATTAAAATAGTTCATAAATTCGGCAGATTCATGCACTAGCTGAATGGACACTTTCTTCCCCCTTAGTTTGTGTATGAATGCTTAGTCATAAAGAAAGGCTTCAAGTGACTTGTATGTGCACCAAAAGGTTGCATTCATCTCCTTGGGACGTTCATGCACTTGTATGGACCATGTATCTTCATAATTAAACACTTTAATGGCATGTAAGTTCATAAATGGTAGCATGAACCTAGTAAATTCGTTCTCCCCTTTGTGCATGCACTTAATTCAATCAATGTGTTGAATTATTGAGTTAATTCCTTCCCTTGGACGTTCTTGAACCCATCCATGCATGTGTAGTAGCCTATAGGTCAATTCAAAGTGTGAACATGCTCAAGGAGCTCTATGGTCAACATAGAATTAGTTAGCAGCTACTTCTTGGCCGAATAAGTGCCTTGGAAAGTTAAGAGACAGCCACCATACATGCACTTAAGCCATTCATGCATTCTATCATCCCATGCATTTGATCCATTCATGGACTAGCCTTTAATGTCCATACATGCATTCGACACATGCATGAATTTGTAGAAACATTGCATCTAGCCGTACATGCACCAGCATTTAATACTTCTTCATTCATGAGTGTGGAATGCCCAAAAGAGATGTTTCTTCATTCATACATTGTACCGTCCAAAGGAATGTACCTACATGAAATAAACAAGTCATTAAGACATCTCATGAACACTCATAAATTCGGCATGATGTGAACACATTAATGTCATGCATTAATTCGGCTATGTGAACATAATCAATTTATATAATGACAATGATATATTAATAACAAATATTAATATAAGACAAGTTTAATGCTTAAATGAATATGTGCAAATTTTATTTAATGTATTAAAGAAAAAACCGAGTTTAAACTAAAATGAGCTAAGTTTTAGCTCGTGAGCTAAAGTTGAGCTGAGGCTAAACTCCTAAGCTGAAGTTGAGCTAAGGTTTAGCTCGTGAGCTAAATATGAGCTAGGAGTGAGCTCGGTTTAGCTCAGGCAAGTTGGATCGAGCTTGAATAAGCTGGATTTGAGCTAGACGGAGCTCGTGGAGCTGGAAACGAGCTGGGATCAGCTTGCCAACATGTCAATGCTCAGCTTGACAGACTTGCTCGATGAAGTTCGCGGGGCGTGCTCGTATCATTCCCCCCCTCTTTTAGGCAACTTGTCCTCAAGTCGAGCCGTTTGTCCATGGGAGAACTTTGACTCATGCATGGTTTTCCTCGGTCAAATGGGATGGAAGATGTCACACAAACATGAAAAATTCTTACCACAGCCAATAAAAAGAAACTCAAAGGAGTCAAATTGAAATGTGTTCGATAGTTCATAAAATATTCATTCAATCGAACATATGCCAAAAATCTCAATTGGACAAAGCAAGCATACATAAATTTATCAAAGAGTTTCGTTAGACCATCGTTACAAACATGAAAACTAAGTTGGATCAAGGGATAATTGGTTAAAAACGATGGTAGGCACTTAAACACATTATTCCTCATCCAAAACATTTTCATTTCTTTAATTGAATATAGTAACTCATTTGGTCCTTTGTCTTGCTCATGCAAGGTATGCCATGGCCAAAGGTATGCTAATTCTTCCTTTCGTTTTTGAGCAACATGAGGGGATTCTCCAAATTCCAACGTAATAATCACATCATCACAATTCCAAAAGGAAAAATCCATCACATCAAAGTATAAATAATTTCCAAACAACCAATCAATGGAATTTTCAACTTCAATTGAAGTGAGCAAAGATATTTGAAAATTTTCAGATGACTTACCTTGACGAATATGAAGAGAAGAAAATTGAGGATTGGGTTTACCTTTCTCAGTCAAAATGAATCTTCTCTCTTTGGATAGATAACGTAAGACAAACCTATTACTTCGATAAATTTGAATAGGTGGTGACGCACCATGACATGTCTTGCTCCTCGAGGGGTGGAATTCACAAAAATAAGACGGGTTAGTATTATCGAAAACTATGGACTTAAATGGAAAAGGAAAGTTACCATGGAAATTTGATTCAATTCCAAAAACATAGGTTGGCCTTACCTTCTCGAAATGAAACGAAAATTTCAAATGTGGCCAAACAAGGTGATTAATAAATGAATCAAAATTGAAACCGAAATCATTGAATTTCACCTTCTTATCAAAAATTCGAACTTCAAGCAAACATAATTTCAATGTAAATGATGCAAAGCGCTTAATGTTTCCATAAAATGAATTCATGTAGCAAATACCAGGCTTGAACACACGAACTTGATTAGGAATTCCAACAAGCAACATATTAGAAGAAGATATAATCAACTCACCACACGAATTATATTTCACTAGTTTAAACACACATGTTGATTTGACAAAACCGAGCATACCAAAATGAAAAGGTTCATACTTCAATAGTATTAATCGGGAATGCAAATCACTACATGGAAATTTCGCACAAAAACTCAAAGATTGTTCATGAAGAACACAATTGCACATATCATGTGAAGATCTTTTAACATGGATGCCAAACAAAGAATTTTTAACGAACATGCAACTTTTCAAACAGGCAGATTGATCACAAATCAATTGAGCAGGCATATTTAAACATAAAGATTTAACACATGAGTTCAAAAAGTTTGCAGGGTCAAACACATGAGAATTTTTACGTGACAGACTTTGATCAAACATGTTCAAAATTTGCTTAGGGAAAACTAATCCAATGTTGTCAACAAATTTGCCAATGTAGTAATCGTCATAAAAAAAACTGTATATGGCACCTTTTAAAACAAAATCGTTAACAACAGTAAGTGAACAAAAATTATCCAAATCAAGTGACTTTGATTCGATAAACAAAGAATCCTTACCTTCCTTACCTTCAATCGCAAGTGGGTGGTAGTCATTCGCGAACTTACCTTTTTCGAACAACCTAAAACACCTTTCGTTTGGAAGGTAATGTAGATGGAATTGGTCGCACAAACTTCTAGGAACCTGAAAAGTTAACTCACAAGAAGATCGAACAGGTGGGTTAGTGGAAATAATCCTCACTTGCTCACTTGTTTTCTCACTCGATTCTTTTTCTTCTGGATCACTCGTTTCTTTTGTTTCAATTTCTTTTTCATCTTCTTTTTCACTCTCAAATTTCTTTTCATTTCTTTTTTCATTTTCTTTTTGCTTTTCAAAGGCTTTTTCAATTTCTCTCAAGATTCGCTCATTTTCTCTCTTACTTGCCTCTTGCCTCTCTTTTCTTTTTATTTCTTTTTCTTTTTCTTCTCTTGCTTTTTCTTTTTCTTTTCTTTTCTTTGTTTTCTCTTTACAAGAATGTACAAAAGAACGATGAGAATACAAATCTTGTTTGAAAGATGAAGAACTATTTGCATATGATTCATAATCAAAACTTCGTGAAGAATACTCCGGGTAAGATTTCTTTGAAGATCTAGTAGGAGTATGTCTTTCTCTTCGAACGCCATCTTGGAATGAATCAAAATCGTAATCGGCTTCTCGTCTTCTCAAATTTCTTGATGAAAAGGACTTTCGATCGAAGTCACTTCTCGAATTCGCTGATGAATATGCGTCACAGTATAAATCTCTTTGTCTCGAAGTAGATGGCGAAAAGGAATCACGATAGGAACTTTTTCTTAAGTAGTAGTCGGGGGTATATCTCCGTGGGGTTCTTGGTTCCGTTTTACGACATGAAGAAACTCGATCACTTTGGTCTCGTTTAGTCGCCATTCTTCGCTTTTCTTGAACCAAATATTGGTATTCTGATTCGGTGAACTCTTCGTATGACATGATTTTTGTTGCTAAAAAGAAAATGTTAGATCACAAAACAAAATAAAAAAAATGAAGCACCTTACCACAAACCTCACAATTTCGCTCGGAAAGAAAATTGGATAACACTCCACTCGTGTTTACACTTGTCTAATGGCTTTTGCTCACTCTAATGTACTCACCACTCGTGTCTTTTTTTGCTCGTCTCACTCTCGTGAATTCGGATTTTGTTTCAAGAAGACTTATTGCGGCTTAGAGGGTCGGCTTCAAATGGGTTACAAGGGATAACGTCGGGTGTAGGGTAGGCTAAACAAAGAAAATAAAAATCAAAGTATTTGTGGCGTTTGGGGGGGTAGAGGGAATGGTAAAATGAATGGATGCTCGGAAGCAACAAAAAAAAAAAAAAACTCACAAGACTTTTCACTTTTGTTTTTTCTTCTTTTTTTTAACTAGATTTTTTTTTTCACTTTTTTTTTCCTTTTTTTTCGATTTTTTTTTATTTTTTAAATTTCTTCTCTTTTTTTTTAAATCCAATACAATAGTAAACAAAATACAAGGAAGAGAAAAAAAAATTAAATTCCAACTCAAATTTTTTTTTTTTGATTTTTTTTATTTCCTTTTTTTTTCATTACGAACCTACTCCGAGCTTGGTACGAATGTCGGAATTCCTCGTTTTAGTAGCTCTGATACCAAATGATGTGATCTGGCTCGGTTGATTGAGTCGATTCACTTGATTGCCCGATCGTCGACGAGGAATAGTTGAGTTATCGGAAATAGGATGAAATAAGGCTAAAGATGCGGAAGCTTTCTAAGGTGATGGTAAATTTATAAGGGTAGTAGGCTCGATTTAAGTATAAAAATAAGAAAAATGGAAGTTGATAAATGAAGGCTCGGTTTTGTAAAAAGATATTATAGTTGGATAAAATCTAGGATAGTCGGTGGAATGGATAAATGAGCTTAAACACCAGAAACGATTCAACACTAAAAAGTGTCACCCCGATTTCTATTCGGTTCAAGGTGGGATTACGAAATTGTAGAAGGTTGAACGCCACACCAAAGCAAGGTGATAAGTTCAAAAGAGAACGATAGACGCCACTAGCACGCTAGATAAGTCAGATCGAAACTCGTACGAATTTAGAGAGGAGAAAACTCACTCTTTGAACAAAGTTCATTCAAATGATCAAAAGTCAAAAGTCCTTTACAAATGAAAGAAAACAAATATTTATAGGCACATAGATGACCATTCAAATTCGGCATCTAGGTGTTCACACAATAATAAAAACGTTCACACTAATGTATTAAAATAGTTCATAAATTCGACAGATTCATGCACTAGCTGAATGGACACTTTCTTCCCCCTTAGTTTGTGCATGAATGCTTAGTCATAAAGAAAGGCTTCAAGTGACTTGTATGTGCACCAAAAGGTTGCATTCATCTCCTTGGGACGTTCATGCACTTGTATGGACCATGTATCTTCATAATTAAACACTTTAATGGCATGTAAGTTCATAAATGGTAGCATGAACCTAGTAAATTCGTTCTCCCCTTTGTGCATGCACTTAATTCAATCAATGTGTTGAATTATTGAGTTAATTCCTTCCCTTGGACGTTCTTGAACCCATCCATGCATGTGTAGTAGCCTATAGGTCAATTCAAAGTGTGAACATGCTCAAGGAGCTCTATGGTCAACATAGAATTAGTTAGCAGCTACTTCTTGGCCGAATAAGTGCCTTGGAAAGTTAAGAGACAGCCACCATACATGCACTTAAGCCATTCATGCATTCTATCATCCCATGCATTTGATCCATTCATGGACTAGCCTTTAATGTCCATACATGCATTCGACACATGCATGAATTTGTAGAAACATTGCATCTAGCCGTACATGCACCAGCATTTAATACTTCTTCATTCATGAGTGTGGAATGCCCAAAAGAGATGTTTCTTCATTCATACATTGTACCGTCCAAAGGAATGTACCTACATGAAATAAACAAGTCATTAAGACATCTCATGAACACTCATAAATTCGGCATGATGTGAACACATTAATGTCATGCATTAATTCGGCTATGTGAACATAATCAATTTATATAATGACAATGATATATTAATAACAAATATTAATATAAGACAAGTTTAATGCTTAAATGAATATGTGCAAATTTTATTTAATGTATTAAAGAAAAAACCAAGTTTAAACTAAAATGAGCTAAGTTTTAGCTCGTGAGCTAAAGTTGAGCTGAGGCTAAACTCCTAAGCTGAAGTTGAGCTAAGGTTTAGCTCGTGAGCTAAATATGAGCTAGGAGTGAGCTCGGTTTAGCTCAGGCAAGTTGGATCGAGCTTGAATAAGCTGGATTTGAGCTAGACGGAGCTCGTGGAGCTGGAAACGAGCTGGGATCAGCTTGCCAACATGTCAATGCTCAGCTTGACAGACTTGCTCGATGAAGTTCGCGGGGCGTGCTCGTATCAGGTTCGGTATGCTGGCCGATTAGGAATAACAGCTCCGGGCATTAAATCGATTTGGTGCTCAATCCCACGAAGTGGTGGCAAACCACTTGGCACTTCATCCGGAAAAACGTCTTTGAAATCCTGCAAGAGAGACAAAACAGAAGAAGGGGGATCTCCGGATAAGTCGTTAGTATTAAACAAATTTTCCTTATACATAAGTATAAGGATCGATTGTTTTGCCAAAAACGCTTTTCGAACATCACTTGCTTTTGCAAAGACATTCAATTTTTCACTCACTTTTTCTTTTTCTTCTTTTTCTTTTATCGCTCTCTTTTCATTCTCTTTTTTGAATTTTCTTTTTTTTATCATTTTTCTTTTCTTTTGTATTTTCGCTCTTTTCTTTTTCTCTCATTTGATCTACAGAATTTTTCAACTTAAGTTGATCCTCATAAACTTGCTTTGGCGTCAATGGTGCTAAGGTTACATTTCTCCCTAGATGCTTGAAAGAATATCGATTTGAGTAACCATCGTGCATAACTCGACGATCGAATTGCCATGGACGGCCCAATAACAAGTGACCCGCGTGCATCGAAACAACATCGCAAAGCACTTCATCGGAATATTTTCCAATGGAAAAGGAGACTAGAACTTGCTTTGTCACCTTTAACTCTCCTCCATCGTTGAGCCATTGAAGTTTGTACGGAGTTGGATGCTTGGTGGTTGGTAGATTTAATTTTTCCACCATGAGAGTGCTCGCGACGTTCGTACAACTTCCTCCATCGATGATGACACTACATAGCTTTCCTTGTACTTGACAACGAGTATGGAAGATGTTCTCTCGTTGTTGTTCATCGTCGATGCTTTGGATGCTTAGACTTCTTTTAACAACGAGGAGTTCTCCATCAAAAGCGTGTTCAACTTCTTCATCGCTTTCAGAAACGATTTTGGGCTCGTCTTCAAGTTCTTCCTCCTCCGATTCGATTTCTCCATTTGCTCGAACCACCATGACATTGCGGTTGGGACATTGACTCGCAATATGGCTCCTTCCCAGGCACTTAAAACACTTAATATCTCTTGAACGATTAGCAAATGAATCGGTTGCCTTACCTTTGCTCGTATCGCCCATAGGTTTGTTTGCTTTGGTAGGCACCATTGGCTCTTTGGCACGAATTGGTGGATTAGTTTTACTCGAACTTTGCCCCCATCTAGTTGTGCTTGGGGTAGGAAAACTTCGAGTGGTACTCTTTCGCTTGAGTTGCTTCTCCACCTTAATGGCCATGTGTACCATGTCCACTATCTCAACATAATGTTGGAGTTCCACAATGTTAGCGATATCTCGGTTGAGACCAGCAAGGAATCGCGCCATTGTTGCTTCACGATCTTCTTGGACATCGGCTCGGATCATTGCGATCTCCATCTCTTTGAAATAATCCTCAACACTCTTTGAACCTTGAGTGAGATTTTGAAGCTTTTGATAGAGTTCCCGATGATAGTAGGAGGGAATGAAACGACGTCGCATCACGGCCTTCATCTCGGCCCAAGTGGATATTGGTCGTTCCCCATTCCTTCTTCGGCTCGTAGTGAGTTGATCCCACCATATCATAGCATAATCGGAGAATTCTATGGCTGCCAACTTCACCTTTTTGATCTTGGAATAGTTGTGACAATCGAAGACCAATTCAATCTTCTTTTCCCACTCCAAGTAAGCTTCCGGATCAGACTTTCCTTGAAAGGATGGAATGGATAGTTTAATGTTCCTTAAGTCGTCATCCATACGTCTTTGATTCCGATTACCTCGGTTCCTTTGACCTCTTCGGCCTTCACTTATGTTTGATCCTTGATCACTTTCGACTTCATTCGGATCATATAGGTCGTCTTGATTGATTTCCAATTGGTCTCGCCCTCTTTGCGGCCCTTGGGGTGTACTGATACGACCACGCCCCGCGAACTTCATCGAGCAAGTCTGTCAAGCGGAGCATTGACATGTTGGCAAGCTGAACCCAGCTCGTTTCCAGCTCCACGAGCTCCGTCTAGCTCAAATCCAGCTTATTCAAGCTCGATCCAACTTGCCTAAGCTAAACCGAGCTCACTCCCAGCTCATATTTAGCTCACGAGCTAAACCTTAGCTCAACTTCAGCTTAGGAGTTTAGCCTCAGCTCAACTTTAGCTCACGAGCTAAAACTTAGCTCATTTTAGTTTAAACTCGGTTTTGTCTTTAATACATTAAATAAAATTTGCACATATTCATTTAAGCATTAAACTTGTCTTATATTAATATTTGTTATTAATATATCATTGTCATTATATAAATTGATTATGTTCACATAGCCGAATTAATGCATGACATTAATGTGTTCACATCATGCCGAATTTATGAGTGTTCATGAGATGTCTTAATGACTTGTTTATTTCATGTAGGTACATTCCTTTGGACGGTACAATGTATGAATGAAGAAACATCTCTTTTGGGCATTCCACACTCATGAATGAAGAAGTATTAAATGCTGGTGCATGTACGGCTAGATGCAATGTTTCTACAAATTCATGCATGTGTCGAATGCATGTATGGACATTAAAGGCTAGTCCATGAATGGATCAAATGCATGGGATGATAGAATGCATGAATGGCTTAAGTGCATGTATGGTGGCTATCTCTTAACTTTCCAAGGCACTTATTCGGCCAAGAAGTAGCTGCTAACTAATTCTATGTTGACCATAGAGCTCCTTGAGCATGTTCACACTTTGAATTGACCTATAGGCTACTACACATGCATGGATGGGTTCAAGAACGTCCAAGGGAAGGAATTAACTCAATAATTCAACACATTGATTGAATTAAGTGCATGCACAAAGGGGAGAACGAATTTACTAGGTTCATGCTACCATTTATGAACTTACATGCCATTAAAGTGTTTAATTATGAAGATACATGGTCCATACAAGTGCATGAACGTCCCAAGGAGATGAATGCAACCTTTTGGTGCACATACAAGTCACTTGAAGCCTTTCTTTATGACTAAGCATTCATGCACAAACTAAGGGGGAAGAAAGTGTCCATTCAGCTAGTGCATGAATCTGCCGAATTTATGAACTATTTTAATACATTAGTGTGAACGTTTTTATTATTGTGTGAACACCTAGATGCCGAATTTGAATGGTCATCTATGTGCCTATAAATATTTGTTTTCTTTCATTTGTAAAGGACTTTTGACTTTTGATCATTTGAATGAACTTTGTTCAAAGAGTGAGTTTTCTCCTCTCTAAATTCGTACGAGTTTCGATCTGACTTATCTAGCGTGCTAGTGGCGTCTATCGTTCTCTTTTGAACTTATCACCTTGCTTTGGTGTGGCGTTCAACCCTTCTACAATTCCGTAATCCCACCTTGAACCGAATAGAAATCGGGGTGACACTTTTTAGTGTTGAATCGTTTCTGGTGTTTAAGCTCATTTATCCATTCCACCGTCTATCCTAAATTTTACCCAACTATAATATCTTTTTACAAAACCGAGCCTTCATTTACCAACTTCCATTTTTTTTCTTATTTTTATCCTTAAATCGAGCCTACTACCCTTATAAATTTACCATCACCTTAGCCAACCTTTAAAACCATTTGAAAAGCTTCCGCATCTTTAGCCTTATCTCATCCTATTTCCGATAACTCAACTATTCCTCGTCGATGATCGGGCAATCAAGTGAATCGACTCAATCAACTGAGCCGGATCACATCATGTACGCTCTCGTTGATTTCCCAATTCAACTCGATCCAACCGTTCGTTAATAGATTCTAACTCACCTCGGATCATGCGTTGGATTTCTCGTAACAAGGCTTGTTGAGCCAAATCCGGCAGTCCACCTCCTCCAGGCGCAATGTTTCGGATTGGTTGCCTTCCACCTCCTTCCGCCATATTTCGTTCAGGACTTTGAGACATGTAAATAAAAACCTCACAGCACAATCCTCACAAAATCTCTCACAGAAAGAATAAACACTCCACTCGTGTTTCACTCAATTTCGGCTTTTAACTTGATGTACCTCTCCTGCCTTTTACCACTCACTTTCCTCTCGTGATTTCGTAAGCGACTCGTAGTGACTTAGTCTTAGTTCAGTGGGTCGGCTTCAAATGGCTTTACAAGGGATTGATGTTAGGTTACGGGTAGGCTAAAAGAAACAAGAAAGGCTTTAGGCTAAGTGTGGCTTAGAAGATGAATGGAAGAAAATGCCAAACTTACAAACTCGAAACACTTTTTTTTTCTTATATCGAAATTTTTTTTAATTGCGTGAAATTTCACTACGGGGGATATAAAAGGGTGTAAAATGAGATTTTGGAAAAATTTCTATTGAAGTGTCTCCAGACTCTTTTTTTTTTACGGATATTTCACGTTCTTTTCGTCCGCACCTAAACCGTATGCAATTTTTTTTTCAATTTTTTTTTGAACTCTTTTTTTTTACGTACCTATTTCAGATTGACTTCGAGTGCTCGTACTTCTCGTTTTTACCAGCTCTGATACCAAATGATACGACCTCAGTTTAGTAGTTGAACCCGAGTCGTTTAGTTCCCGATCGTAAACGAAGAAGTAGAATAGACAAGAAGAAGATAGAATATAATTGAGTTTCAAGATGTAAAGTAAGTCCGTGCAAAGTTGGATATGGATTTGGTTTAAGTCGAAATGGTATGACTAGAATGGTCGAGTTCGGTTTAAGATTAATTAGAAAATGGTATTTGGTTTTGGTACGTTTTGGTATTTGGGAATTGGTACTAAATGGTAAAGGATTTGGTACGAAATGGTAATGGTTCAAAAGGTCAAGAGTGAACCAACACTAAAGAAAAGTGTTGACCCGAAACTTATAGGACCAAATTGAGTTGGAAATGGTTGATAAGGACCTTGACCCGATACTTAGTAAAGTATGAACCAAAGGTATCAAAGGTGAACGCCACACTCGGGTTTTAGGAGTGATAAGTTCGGAAAAGACTCAGAAAGACGCCACTAAAAGCTTAGATAAGTCTTACGGGTCTCGAACGAAATTTGACAGAAAATGCCTCACAAATTTGGCAGCAATTCGCTAATTAAAAATGTCAAAAAGTCCTTTACAAAGTAAAATTTCAGCTATTTATAAGCAACACATAAGCTAGCCGAATGGTCACTTACATTCCTTAAAAATTAAGCAAATGAATCACTTAAATGAACTAGCTAGATTCGGCTGAACATGGAGCTCCATTAGACACCTTCTAGATGAAGCATTGGACTTGGAAAAATTTGGATGATGCATGGATAGCTAGGTTCGGCCAATGGGCATAAATTAGCTCATTTATGTTGCAACTTTTGGCTGAAAAGTGACCAGCAATTAAGAGGGTAATGAGCAGCCAATTTAAGTGTGAAAGCTCAACATTGAAGAGTCATGGAGTGTGAACACATGGAACCGAAAAGCCAAGATGCATCCAGCAAATGTGAAAGGATTAATTGACAGCTTTGGAGTTGGAAACATTAGCTCTCTTGACTGAATAGTCACCTAGGAATGCCAAATTCAGCTCACCAATTTGATGCATGTATCTCCAGGTTCATTGAATCTATTGTGCATGCACCAAGCTAAATGAATCTCCTCATTCGGCTCACCTTGCTAAATGAACCCCCACATTCGGCCAACCTACAAAAATAGGAAGAACTAAGATTAATGTGGTATTTAGCTGAACTAAATTAAGAATAAAAACAAGACACATTAATTCGGTCAACAATGACACTAAAATCAGCTCATTAAATTCGGCAGCTTTAAAGCAATTTTAAATCATGTAATAAAACTTGACATATTAAAAACATGCAACAAACATATTAATAAGCTGTAATAAACTAATTGAATCGACTTAAATAAATATTCAGCTATTAAATTAATGTCTAGTTGATATTGAGCTGAATTGAAAATGTTTGAGCTGAAGTTGAGCTAAGTCGAGCTTATTGAGCTGAAATGGAAGTTAATTCAGCTCGTATTAAAGTGCAAGGAAGGCTCATCGAGTTTGTCCAAGCTTCGTCAATGCGTCCAACCAAAGTCTCGCCCCAAACTTGATCTACTAAGGCCGAAACAGCCTCCTTGAATTGTTTAGCTCGTGATCGGGTGATTGGACCTTGAGGCAGCTCCAAAGGCTCCTTGCTCGAGTTAGGTTGGACTTGAAGCGTGGCTGTATCAATGTGAGCTAAAATAAGATTCGGTGAGCTGAACCAAGCTAAATGGAGCTTGAGGAGCTGAATTCAAGCTGAAATCAAGGGCATCCTTGGCCAGGGTCGTATCAATCTCACTCTCCTCATTCTTTTCTTTCTTTTTCTTTTCACTCTTTTTGTTTTTCTCTTTTTCTTTTTCTCGATCAATAGATTGCTTCATCTTGAGTTGGTCTTCATGCACTTGCTTCGATGTGAGAGGAGCTAATGTAACATTCCTTCCAAGGTGCTTAAATGAATATCGGTTTGTATAGCCGTCGTGGACTACTCGCCGGTCAAATTGCCAAGGACGCCCCAATAGCAAATGTCCCGCGTGCATTGGTACAACATCACAAACCACCTCATCTTGGTACTTGCCTATGGAAAACGCCACCCTTGCTTGCTTCGTCACCTTGAGTTCGCCTCCGTCATTTAGCCATTGTAACTTGTAAGGAGTTGGATGCTTTGTGGTGGCTAAACCAAGTTTTTCAACCAGCAAAGAACTTGCGACATTGGTGCAACTACCTCCGTCAATAATTAAACTACACACCTTACCTTGAACATGGCAACGAGTGTGAAAGATGTTGTCTCGTTGTTGTTCTTCCTCGGCTACTTGGATATTCAAGCTCCTTTTGACAACAAGTAATTCTCCTTCAACGGGCAGCTCGAGCTCTTCACCTTCCTCCATGGGAATTTCAGGCTCCTCCTCTTGTTCATCTTCGGACTCAATCTCGCCATTTGAACGAACCACCATCACTCGTCGATTAGGACATTGACTCGCAATGTGGCCTCTTCCTTGACACTTGAAACACTTGATATCGCGAGAACGATTCGAGACAGCCTCGTTTTTATTTTTGCTAGCATCGGCACTTACTTGATTGGGTTTGGCAGCAACGAAAGGCTCCTTAGGCCGATTGGGAGCTTTGCTAGTCCCTTGAGTCCACTTGTTGGTAGAAGCCGTTGGATATGTCCGCATGGGTCCTTTTCGTTTCAATTGTTTTTCAACTTTTATTGCCATATGCACCATGTCCATAACTTCTACATAGTGTTGAAGCTCGACGATATTGGCAATATCCCGATTTAGGCCGGCTAAAAATCTCGCCATTGTTGCTTCACGATCCTCCTCCACGTCGGCTCTTATCATAGCGATTTCCATGTCTTTATAGTAGTCCTCGACAGTTCGGTTGCCTTGTGTGAGATTTTGCAATCGTTGGTACAACTCCCGATGGTAATAGGAGGGAACAAAATGCTTGCGCATAACGGCCTTCATTTCGGCCCACGTAGAGATAGGCCTCTCCCCATTCCTCCTTCGGCTAGTCACCAATTGATCCCACCACACGATCGCATAATCCGAGAATTCAATGGCAGCGAGCTTTACCTTTTTATTTTCCGAATAGTTATGGCACTCAAAGACGAGTTCCATTTTCTTTTCCCACTCCAAGTAAGATTCGGGATCATTTTTCCCTTGAAACGGCGGAATAGACATCTTAATATTTTTGAGATTATCATCTGAACGGTCTCGATTTCTTGGGACTCGATTTTGTTGGAACCGTTGAGGGTTTCCTTGTTCGGATAAGTGATCACCTTCAGATTCTTCTTCATCATGGTTTTCAATTGGTTGCTCTCGTCCTCGCCTTGCATCTTCCGGAGTCACTTCGCGTTGCCTTCGGGTTTCGACTCGATATAGGCGGTCTTCGATTGGTTCAAGCTTGCGATCAAACATTCGCTCCATTTCTTGCATAATGGCTTGCAAAGTGAGATCCGGCACTCCCCTTCCAACGTTTCTTATTGGACGAAATCCACCTCCCTCGTTTGGATTCCTTTCCGGGCTCCGTGACATTTTTTTAAAAAAAAAAAGTTCTTTAAAGAATCACAACAAGAACTCACCAATCACTCACAAGAATAAACACTCACTTTGGCTTTTCTACTCTTTAAGAGTCTCACTAATCTCTCTTGCCTTTTACCACTCAATTTTCACTTCCCAAAATTCTCCACAAACTAAGTTGGACAAATCAAAATCGTTTGGGGTCGGCTTACAAAATAGATGTGGCTTGGTAGGGTAATATTTTAGAATTGGGTAGGCTAACAATCAAAGAAAATAGAAGGAAATTAGTGTGGCTGTATAGATGTGGTCCTTCGGGCAGCAAGCAATGCTTTTACAAGCTCAAAATGAATTTCAATCACTTCTCTTTTTTTTTCTTTTTCTTTTTTTTTTAATTCCGATTTTTTTTAATACTGAATACACAAAGAAAAAGAAGAAAAAAATAAATTCAATACAAACTTTTTTTTTCGATTTTTTTTTTACAATCTCGTAATACCGAAGACGACGATTCTTACTCCAATTCAGCTAGCTCTGATACCAACTTGATACGCACTCACCTCGAGATCGAATTGAGTCGTAAAGATCGCCCGATCGTGAATTAGGAGTAAATTGAGGCTTTACAAAATAGGCTAGAAGAAAGAGGTTTATTTAGGCTCAAAAAGGTTTTGTTGGTTTAGGAAATGAATTAGAAAACAATGGAAGCAATTTGGCTAAGGATTCGAAAGCCGAACTAACACAATAGGAATGTGTTAACCCGTAACTTAGGAGAATGCTTAGGTTGGTAAGGGTGGATGGAAGGTTTGTTAAATGGAAAGAAACTTCGACCCACTATCAATGGTGATAGGAACCTTAGTATGAATCGAACGCCACACTTTTGGGATTAAAGTGATAAGTTCGTGAAGAAACAAAAACAAGTTTGACGCCACAAAGATGTTTGATAAGTCTCACAAGTTTTTTGGAGAATAACGAGAGTTGAAAACAACCTCACAATTTAGCAAAGCTATCAAATTGCTCATTAACCTCCAAAATGTGAATTACATGGTCTATTTATAGGCTGGACTAAGGCAGCCGAATAGCCTATTAATCAGATTCTTATGCCTTAAGTTTCTATAGGAAACTTCCTAGAAATTTCCCAAATACATTGATGAACAAAAATCTGAATCTTATCCTTCTAGAAGAGATGATTCGGCTGGCCCTTTTAATGATGATAATTCACATTCAACTAATGTTTTAAAATAGCTTAATTGCTGCTATGGAGAAGAGAAATGGACAGCTTCAAAAATTATGCTTCTTTGGCCGAATATGAGTAGCCACCAAGTGAATTGGCTGCTGGAATTTATGATACACTCTTTGGCCATTGCTCTCCACGAAATTGGCCCTTGGAGAAGCTCAAAAACAGCAGCTAGAAGTCCATTGAGCTGCACGAAAAGTCAGCTGGAAACACAAGGCAGCTGCACTTTAAATGCCGTCCATGCATGTGCCCAAATACATGCTCCTTCTTTATGAGCTTTCTTTGCCATTAAGCTAGCTGAAAAAAACATCAAATAAATGTGATTAGGACAAGTTTAATACTCATGAAATCAGCAGCTGGACATATTAAAATTCTGCACATTAATTCGGCTAAGACAAATTAATTAGCAGCCACTAATAAATTTGTCTTAGTCAAGACAGATTAAAACTTTGTAATTAAACTAAACACATTTAATTTATGACTTAATATGGACATATTAAAGGCATGTACTAATATAAAACATATTTAATAAGCTGAATTAAAAATGTCCAGATTAAGACACATTTATTTAATTAAATGATTTGAGCTGATTCTAAACTAACACAACTAACTAAATTTATTAAAAATAAATTTAATCAGCTCCTTGAACTAATTAAGTGCCGAATTGAGCTAAATTGAGCTGACACAAGCTAAAATCAGCTTGTAGGAAATTGCGAATCAAGCTAGTTGAGCTGGGCGTTTTATGGGCAATCAACCCATCACTCCACAATCGAGCAATATAGCTTGCTACAGCATCTTGGAACTTCTTGGCACGTGCTCGAGTAATTGGCCCCAAAGGCAACTCCATGGATTCGGCACCTATCTTCATGGGCGAGCTCATATCAGATGTGATCTCAATCGCATCATGTTGTGGCACCACTCGTTGCTATCATGATTGGCCTAAACACGAGGGCCCCAAGTGCAAGATGAAGCTCAATCTCAGCTCAACAAGCTCAATCTTAGTTTTTCCCAGCTCGATTTAGCTCACATGAGCTTAATTTAGCTCGTTTGAGCTTGGCTTAAGTTTATTTCAACTCATTTATTTTCATGTCTGAATAAATTAAGTAATTTATTAATTTAGCTTAAATTACTACAGCTCATAATTATGTTTTGACTTATTACATGTTTTAAATGTGTCTTGGCCGAATTTAATATGTCTTGTTAAGACTTTATTAAATTTGTCTAATTTAATTTATGTTTAATTAGTGTGTCCAAATTATATTAATGTTTGTTCAGCTGAATTTTATGTGATTTAATTTTGGTTCATGTGTTTTTGTAGGTGAGTTGAATTTGGAGAGTGATTAAACAAGGTTCATGCATGATAGGTTCAATGTATGGGACGGCGCATGTAAGGCCTCTTTCAATGAATGGTGGCTGATCCATTTGGCTCCCCAAGGCACCTATTTGGCCAAAAGGTGTCCAGCAACTTAAAGCACAAGCTTGGCCGATCGTATTCCCAAGGCAGCATCTAAGCCATTCACACCTCAATTTGACCAATCAGCTCCTATACATGTATGGGTGGATTCATGAACGTCCAAAGGGAGGGAATATTACCTTAATTCATCACATTGAATGTATAATGTGCATGTACAAATGGGAGAACGAATTTACAAGGTACATGCTTCCATTCATGAACCAGCCCATCATTAAAGTTTTAATTAAGAGAGATGCATGACCCATGCACCTAGCATTCGTCCAAGAGGGGTTGGATATGAATTGAAGATGCACATTCATGGAACAAGGAAGCTTTCTTATTGGTTAAGCATGCATGAACGGGTTTTGGGAAGAAACATGATTATTCAACCATGCATGAACTTACACTATCCATGAACATAGATTTAATGCTTGAAGTGTGAACATTTTTAATTGTTGTGTGAACACATTAGTAGCTGAATTTTAATAGGCATTAGAGAGCCTATAAATAGTTTATTTTGTTTATTGTAAAAGGTTACAGAATTTGATTATTGAAAACTTGATTGTGAGGTTTCCTCCTATCCTATTTCGTACGAGTCTCGTTCTGGCTTATCTAGCTCGCTAGTGGCGTCAACCCGACTTCTTGAACTTATCACCATCATGGTGTGGCGTTCATCCACCTTTTTATACCTTTGGTTCCTACCTCTCTATAGGTAACGGGTCAAGGTCCATCTTCGACAATCCATTAAACCCACCTTAAGCAATATAAGTCCCGGGGCAATACTTCATATAGTATTGAATCGTTCTTCGCTTGAGTTCTATTTTTCCATTCCATTTTAACTATTAAATTATAAACAATATTTCTTTATTTCACCGAGCCTATCAAACATCTATCCAAACCATCTTTTGAACCCATTTTCTCAACTTTCGCAATAAAAAATCATCTAACTCCATCTATCTACAAAATCGAACAAACTTCTCGTCGACGATCGGGCAATCAAGTGAATCGACTCAATCAACCGAGCCGGATCACATCATACTATCACACACATTCATAATTTGCACAGAATGAACCAATCCAACAGAATCAACAGAATTGTCGTTATAAAACATGTCATAAGACGGAATCTTCATGGCATCTTTTGAATCAACATCGTTAACATTAATATATGAACAACAATTAGCCAAATCAAAAGATGGAAATTTTTCAAAAATTATGCCATCAAAACCTTTATGAGTAATTTTTAAATCAGGCGGCCTTGACTCGATAAACAAAGATTCCTTACCTTCCTTACCTTCGATTTCCAATGGGTGGCGGTCGTCCACGAACTT
This sequence comes from Gossypium hirsutum, assembly GCF_007990345.1. Lineage (NCBI taxonomy): Eukaryota > Viridiplantae > Streptophyta > Magnoliopsida > Malvales > Malvaceae > Gossypium > Gossypium hirsutum. The sequence continues at coordinate 53,480,128 of NC_053431.1, forward strand.
ACCTTTTTCAAACAACTGAAAACGCCTCTCATTTTGAAGGTATCGAAGTTGAATTTGGTCACACGGACTTTTAGGAACCTGAAAAGAAAGATCACAAAAAGATCGAGCAGAAGTGTTAGTAGAAAGAATCCTCGCTTGCTCACTAACATCGTTTTCACTCGATTCTATTTCTTCTGAATCACTCGTTTCTTTTATCTCAATTTCTTTTTCCACTCTTTTTTCTTGTTCACATTCTTTCTCTCTCTCAAACTCTTTTTCATTCTCTTTTTAAATCTCATTTTCTTTTTCACTCTCAATCTCTTTTTCTTTTTCTTTCATTTCTTTGTTTCTTTTCTCGATTTCATTCAAGATTCTCTCATTTTCTCTCATAATCTTTTCTTGCCTCTCTTTTCTTTTGATCTCTTTTTGTTCTTTTTCTTTTTCAACGGCTTTTTCAATGACTTTCTCAATCTCTTTCAAGAATCTCCCATTTTCTCTCTTACTCGCCTCTTGCCTCTCTTTCATTTCTTTTTCTCTCATTTTTTCTTTACAACTTGAAGATAATACAAGTGAATCAGCATGATAAGTATTTTGTTCGAAAGATGTGAAATCATTTAGATAGAATTCACGATCAATTCTTCGAGAATGAGTCTTCGTGGATGCATACGAAGAGTTACTTGGGCTCCCTTGTTCGTTATCTCGAAAGACCTTAGACTCGAAGCTTTCTTTCTTTCTACTCGAATTTCTTATCGAATAGGTATCACGATAGAAATCTCTTCTCGAGTAGTCATCAGATGTGTGTCTCCGTGATGTTCTTGACTCCTTTTTCTGACTTGGAATAATTTGCTTTCGTTGAACTCTTGCTCAATGGTCTAGCTTTTCTTGGACAGGCTTGATTTTTCGATCGAGCATGCACTCCATCTCTTTCAACAAATATTGAAATTCAAAGGCTGAAAACTCTTCTCGAGACATGATTAATAGATGAAAAGAAAAATGAATAAAACAAAACAGAAAATGAATACCTTACCACAAACCTCACTAGTCACTCACAATAAAATTTGAATGGCACTCACACTCGTGTTTGCACTCAAGATCGGCTTTTTCAACACTCTAATGCTCTCACAACACTCGTGCCTTTTACCTCTCTTTACCTTCTCGTGATTTCGTAAGCAGATTCGCCAAGGCTTAACCTTAGTCTAGGTGGTCGGTTTCAAATGGGTAACAAGGGATGATGTGATTTACAACTAGGTAGGCTTACAAGAAAGAGAATAATTCGGGTATAGTGTGGCCAAAAGGTCAAGGATTGAAGTGGATGAGAGTTGAAATTAGTTTGCAAAATGTTGCAAGGACACTTTATTAAGCTGGTCCCAACTCGATCTATTTCTCCAACCAAAGCCTCGCCCCACACTTGATTAACTAAGGCCGAAATGGCCTCCTTGAATTGCTTAGCTCAAGCTCGCGTAATTGGTCCTTGAGGCAGCACCATTGAGTCCTTGCTCGAACTTGATGCACTCCAGGTCGCGATCGTATCAGGGAGACAATGGCAATTTGACTGGAGAGTTATCCATGATGGTTATACTAATAGGTACTCCTTTAAGCATTTGGGAAAAAAATGACGCTAGCCCTGTTGACTCCAAAGGAAGTCTATGAAGACCAAAAGAAGTTGAAAAATTCATTAGATTAAATGAGAGAGAGAAAAAAGAATGAAAATACAAAAGAAAAGAAAAATGAGAAAAAGAGAGGAAAAATGATAAAAGAAAATCAGAAAAAGACAAGAAAAGAGAAAGAAGAAAAAGAAAAAGATTGTGAAAAAAATGAGTGTATTTGCAAAAGCGAGTGATGTGCGAAAGGCATTGACTTTGAGAAAATCACTCCTTGTGCTCATGTACAAGGAAAACTTGTTTTCTATTAACTAGTTACCCAGAAATTTGCCCCCTTCTATTAAGTCTCTTTTGCAGGATTTTTAAGATGTCTTTCTAGAAGAAACTCCGAGTGGGTTGTCACCCCTTCGCAGAATCAGTATCAAATTAACTTTGTGCTCGGAGTTGTTATTCCAAACTGACCAGCCTATTGATTGAATCCTGAAGAGGCTAAAGAACTCCAACGACAAATTAACGAGTTGGTGGAGAAGGGCTACATTTGTGAGAGTCTTAGTCCTTGTGCTGTTCCTATCTTGTTGGTGCCAAAAAAGGATGAAACATGGCGAATGTGCGTGGATTGCCGATCCATAAACAAGATTACTGATACGAGCTCGCCTCGGCTTGATTTGAATTGTATGTAAAAAGCCCGATCGTTTATGAGAAAGTGTCGATGAGAATTGGTTGGAGAAAGTAATTTCGGTTTAAAGAGGCTTGGATGTCTAAGTTTAGGTTCAAAAATGGTTAATAAGTTTAGGTTTAAGAAAGAGAGGAGTTAGGATATTTGGTAGGTTGTTTCGATTCAGAAAAGGAATGAAATATGGTTGATTGGAATACTTGGGTAATGGACAAAGATATGGTAAGGTTGGTCCTAAGAACAAGTTTAACCGATATTAGCAAATATCGACCTGAGACTTATTAGTTCTTAAGATGGGATGGTTGAAACAAAATGGACCTCAACCCACTATCTAGGCAGATAGGAACCTCGGTATGGAGTGTTTTGAAAGCCACACTAAAAGCTAGTGATAAGTTCGGTTTCGTAAAAGAAATAGGTTGACGCCACTACTAGGTAGATAAGCCAACAAAATCTTAAACAAGACTTAGAGAAGACAATTCTCTCAAGAACAAAGGTTCGGATATAATTTAGGCAAAAAAGTCCTTTACACAATGCAAATGCCCGAATTATAGGCCTTACAAATCCAACTGAAAAGGCAAATTCATAACTTATGAACTAAGTAAGATAAGCCTTGAATGTTCTTAAAAATTCTAGAAAATTCAACACTTAATAAGCTTGTCCATATTCGGCTTCACCTTCATCCAAATATTGACCCGAGACTTATTAGTTCTTAAGATGGGATGGTTGAAACAAAATGGACCTCGACCCACTATCTAGATAGATAGGAACCTCGATATGGAGTGCTTTGAATTCCACACTAAAAGCTATTGATAAGTTCAGTTTCGTAAAAGAAATAGGTTAACGCCACTATTAGGTAGATAAGCCAACAAAATCTTAAACGAGACTTAGAAAATAAAATTCTCTCACGAACAAAGGTTCGGCTATAATTTTGGCAAAAAAGTCCTTTACACAATGCAAGTAGCTGAATTTTCAGCCGAAAAGGCAAGTTCATAGCTTATGAACTAAGTAAGATAAGCCTTGAATGTTCTTGAAAATTTTAGAAAATTCAACACTTAATAAGCTTGTCCATGTTCAGCTACACCTTCATCCAAATAGTCACCTTCATGGCTAAGGAATGGGAGATGAATGAACAAGGTGTGAACAAGACCTTTGGAGCTAAGGCTAGATTCGGCCAAGGCTAATAAGTGAGCCATAAATTGTGATGCTTGGTCAAAAGTGCTGGAATTAATGTGGAGAGCTCATTAGCCTTTTTGGGTGTGAACACTGTCCATTGAAGAGCCATCAAATGTGAACAAAGCTAACTGAATGGTCCATGGATTGTGAACACAAGTCTAGCCAAGTGTGAAAGCTTTGAGGAACACTTAATGACCACCTTGGTTATTTGGAGAGCCATGGCCGAATAGTCACATGGGGAACACAAATGGGCAGGGCACCAACATTACTTCATCCATGCACCATGCGTTCTAAGCTATGCACCTATATGAATTAAAATCAATTTATTAAATCCTATGTGAACACCTTAAATTCGGCACAAATGTGAACAAACATTCCAAGCATTAATTCGGTTATTACATAATTAAAACATGTAATATAAAACATAATTTAATTACTAATGTGAACTTAATTAAAAGCATAGTTAATTTATGATAGCTAACTAATGAACTTATTCAAGTAAAAAGTCAACACTAGTATAATAAACTATAAATAACTTTATGAGCTACGATTAAGCTTGTGAGCTATATTCGATCTAAGTCGGAGCTCGGGAGCTGAAGTTGAGCTGAGAACAAGCTCATGAGCTGGAGTTGAGCTCGTTGAACTAAAATTGAGCTTGCTGAGCTGGTTGTGAGCTAGACATGCTAGGAAGAGATTACAAGGATGACTCGGTGAGCTAATCCACAAACACTTGAGTAAGCTGGTGATGGATTCAGCCCAAGCTCGGTCAACTAGAGCTGAGATTGCATCTTTGAAACTCTTGGCTCGATCTCAGGTAATCAGTCCTACGGGCAACTCGAGAGGATCTACCTTGGCAGCTAGCAACTCGGGAGGTGTGGACGTATCAATAACTATCAAATACCGGTATCCAATACCTCACTTAGACGATATGCTTGATGAATTGAGTGGTGCCAAGTTATTTTTGAAGATTGATTTGAAAAGTGGATACCACCAGATTCGAATGCGCGAAGGCGACGAATGGAAGATGGGCTTCAAAACAAAACACGATTTGTATGAGTGGTTGGTCATGCCGTTTGGCCTAACCAATGCTCCTAGCACTTTCATGATACTTATGAATTACGTGTTAAAATCCTTTATTGGTAAGTTCTGTGTTGTGTATTTCGATGACATTCTCATATATAATAAGTCGTTGGAAGACCAGGTTATTCATCTTAAATCTGTTCTGGAAGTTTTACGAAAAGAAACTCTTTATGCTAACCTCAAGAAATGTACTTTTTGTTCTGGCCAAGTCATTTTCTAGGTTTTGTAGTTAGCTCGAAGGGTTTGGAAGTCGACCAAGAAAAGATCAAAGCTATTCAAGAGTGGTCGAGACCTACGAGCGTTAGCCAAGTTCATAGCTTCCATGGTTTGACAAGCTTTTATCAAAGATTCGTGCCTAACTTCAGCACTATTGCCGCGCCTCTAACGAGCATGATTAAGAAGAATTCAACCTTCTATTGGATCAACGAGCAAGAGAAGTCCTTCAATGAAATTAAACATTGTCTTACTTAAAGTCGCTTTATTAGCCTTACTTGATTTTGCTAAAACTTTTGAGATTGAATGTGATGCATCAGGTGTCAGAATCGGGGCTGTGCTAACTCAAGATGAAAGGCCTGTAGCATACTTCAGCGAGAAGTTAAATGGGGCTACACTTAATTACCCCATTTACTACAAAGAAATGTATGCACTCATTTGAGCTCTCGAAACGTGGCAGCACTACCTGTGGCCAAAAGAGTTCATGATTCATTCTGATCATGTAGCATTGAAACACATCAAGGGCCATCATAAGTTAAACAAACACCATACGAAGTGGGTCGAATATCTCTAGTCATTTCCATACGTCTTCAAATATAAGAAAGGTAAAGAAAATATTATGGCTGATGCGCTTTCGAGATGGTATGCTCTATTACCGTCTCTTGAATCTAAATTGCTTGGATTTTCTTACTTAAAAGATTTGTATGCCAATGACAGACTTTGGTGAAATCTTTGCTGCTTGTGAGCAGTCTTCTGTTGCAAAGTTTTATAGGAATGAGGGCTTCCTTTTTAAGGAAGGAAAGTTGTGCATTCCACAAAGCTCCATCTGGGAATTACTTGTGCATGAGCATACAGTAAGGACTTTATGGGTCATTTTGGAATCAGCAAAACTCTATCAACACTCGAAGAACATTTCTATTGGCCTAAAATGAGGAGGGATGTTGAACGAGTTTGTGAACATTGCGTAACGTGCAAAAGGGCCAAATCCAAGATTCAACCACATGGCCTTTACACACCACTACCTATTCCTGAAGGCCTTTTGATGTGATCTAGCTCGAGTGATGGAGCCGGGTTCACGTGAGTTGCCCGGGCATCTTCAAGAAGAGTCGTTCACAAAATTGAAGTAGGCCTAATAGGCTTGTTGGTAGTAAAATGGGGTTCGAAAGGGTTTAGGTTTAGGTTGATAAGTTTGGCTAAGGAAAGCAAAGATGGGTGATGTGTAGTTGGCTTGGTTTTGGAAATAATAAGAAAGTAATAAAGAGGGTGGAGATGGAATATCGAACTTAGGAGTGATTCAACACTAAAAGTGTCAACCCGGTTGCTATATTATTTAAGGTGAAGGATGAAGTCGTGGGATAGGTGAACACCACACCAATACGGTGATAAGTTCAAAACAAGCTCGATAGACGCCACTAGCACAACTAGATAAGTCTTCGAAACTTGTACGGATATGAGAGGAAGCAACTCACAGAAATAGAGTTTCATTAAACAAATTGTCAAAAGTCCTTTTACAAAGAAATAGGCAAACTATTTATAACCTAATATGTGCTAGTCAAATGGACAAAAGACTAGCTTAAGGATGAAGTAAATTTGGCTATGAAGAAGCTAGAATGATCTAGAACAAAACCATAAGTCTTCCATGTCCATGTGTAGCCTTTGGAATGCCACAAGTTAGCTTCTTGATGAAGGAATTTGGCTGAATATATTTGGATTGTTAGCTTCTTGATGAAGGAATTCGGCTGAATGTATTTGGATTGCATGAGGAGTTGATTAGGTATGTCTAGGTTCGGCCATGAGTTTAATGAAGTCATTCAACTTACAATGCTTGGCCGAATAGGTGAGAGCATTAAATGGGCATATTGAAGGTCCATAAAGGTGTGAACATCAAGCTTGAAAGGTCTCTTGATGTGAAAGCAACAAACCGAATGAACAACATGTGTGAAAGGAAGCTTGGCTAGTGTGAACGCCTTGATGGTTGCCTTGAGAAGATATTCGGCCAGCTTGGGGTCTTTAATTGGCAACTTTTCCTTTCTCAAATAGTTTCTTAGAGAAGCTTAACAATCAGCCACCATGCATGTAACAAGCCATGCATGAATCCTCCTAAGCCTTGAACCTAGTCGTACATGAATCCTCCCAACCATTGAACTAAGTCGTGCATGCACTTAGCTTTTAATACGCTCTCCACATTCGGCTGCACCTATAAAATCCATGAACACAAGAATTCAAATGGATATTCAGCTGGACATATTTAAAATAGCAACTAAACAACTTAAATAACAAACTAACTAATTTAGACACAATTAATTAAAAACTAGCTAGCAAATTAAATTCGGCTAGCTCAAATGAGTGAAAACAATTTAATAAACTGATTTGAGCTAGAGAATTCAGCATGAGCTATATCAAATTGATTTAAAATAGAAATAATACTTAGTTTATTGAAATGGAAAAAGAAATGAGATGGAAAGAAACTAAATTGAGCTCAAACAAGCTGAAAAAAGCTCAAGTGAGCTGATTGGAGCTGAGTTGAGCTCAAGTAGCTGGAAAGAAGCTAAAGTGGACTTGCACAAGGGTGCATAGAGTCTTTAAGGAGTTTTCCCGAGCTTCTTCATCAGCAATGAGCTTTGATTCATCCCAAATTCGAACCAATAAAGCCAAAATAGCTTCTTGGAGTCGCCTAGTGTGTGCTCGAGTCATTGGGCCTTTCAGAAGCTCGATTGGACCTTGGTTCCAAGATGTTGAACCCCCAGGCGTGCTTACATCATTCGCCCTTCTTCAAAGCGACTTGTCCTCAAGTCGAGTCGCTTGTTTACTTGGAAACAGGGATGCCTACTTGTACATTCTTGGATGAATGGGGTTAATGTCTTCTCGTAAGTCTTTTTCAAATGGCCCTTCATACTTCTCTTCAAATAAGACATAAGACTTACAATCAAATTAAGATCAGCATGCCATACGACTTTATCTAGGCAATCATGATTCCAATTATTTTCCAATCAAATCAAGAATGAATGCAACCCAAAGACAAATTCAATAAGCCATTTTCAAAATCAAGCAAATGATAAGATTCACAGAATTTATGATTTTTCCTACATAAATTGTAGCTGATCCGATTGGGATACTTAACAAATTCGTCAACAACACACGTACCAAAAATCATCTTATCATCAACCAAAATAGTTACATCATCATCAACAATGCCTTCGTGATACGAGCACGCCCCGTGAGCTTCATCGAACAAGTCTGTCAAGCCGAGCATTGACATGTTGGCAAGCTGATCCCAGCTCGTTTCCAGCTCCACGAGCTCCGTCCAGCTCAAATCCAGCTTATTCGAGCTCGATCCAACTTGCCTGAGCTAAACCGAGCTCACTCCTAGCTCATATTCAGCTCACGAGCTAAACCTTAGCTCAACTTCAGCTTAGGAGTTTAGCCTCAGCTCAACTTTAGCTCACGAGCTAAAGCTTAGCTCATTTTAGTTTAAACTCGGTTTTGTCTTTAATACATTAAATAAAAATTTGTACATATTCATTTAAGCATTAAACTTGTCTTATATTAATATTTGTTATTAATATGTCATTGTCATTATATAAATTGATTATGTTCACATAGCCGAATTAATGCATGACATTAATGTGTTCACATCATGCTGAATTTATGAGTGTTCATGAGATCTCTTAATTACTTGTTTATTTCATGTAGGTACATTCCTTTGGACGGTACAATGTATGGATGAAGAAACATCTCTTTTGGGCATTCCACACTCATGAATGAAGAAGTATTAAATGCTGGTGCATGTACGGCTAGATGCAATGTTTCTACAAATTCATGCATGTGTCGAATGCATGTATGGACATTAAAGGCTAGTCCATGAATGGATCAAATGCATGGGATGATAGAATGCATGAATGGCTTAAGTGCATGTATGGTGGCTATCTCCTAACTTTCCAAGGCACTTATTCGGCCAAGAAGTAGCTGCTAACTAATTCTATGTTGACCATAGAGCTCATTGAACATGTTCACACTTTGAATTGACCTATAGGCTACTACACATGCATGGATGGGTTCAAGAACGTCCAAGTGAAGGAATTAACTCAATAATTCAACACATTGATTGAATTAAGTTCATGCACAAAGGGGAGAACGAATTTACTAGGTTCATGCTGCCATTTATGAACTTACATGCCATTAAAGTGTTTAATTATGAATATACATGTTCCATACAAGTGCATGAACGTCCCAAGAAGATGAATGCAACCTTTTGGTGCACATACAAGTCACTTGAAGCCTTTCTTTATGACTAAGCATTCATGCACAAACCAAAGGGGAAGAAAGTGTCCATTCAGCTAGTGCATGAATCTGTCGAATTTATGAACTATTTTAATAAATTAGTGTGAACGTTTTTATTATTGTGTGAACACCTAGATGCCGAATTTGAATGGTCATCTATGTGCCTATAAATATTTGTTTTCTTTCATTTGTAAAGGACTTTTGCCAAAATTGTTAATGAACATTTGTTCTTGTGAGGTTGCTTCCTCTCATATCTCGTACAAGTTTCGAAAGACTTATCTGGCTTGTGCTAGTGGCGTCAATCGTCTTGTTTGAAATTATCACCAATTTTGGTGTGGCATTCACCTATCCATCTATCCATACTTCACCTTAACAATATAGGAACCGGGTGACACTTCTTAGTGTTGAATCATTCCTGACGTTGAGTTCGTTTTCCATTCCCATCCTACGAATTATTTTCTTGTTATACCAAACCGACCCATTTATCCATCACCCATCTTTGCTACACATAACCGAACCTATTACTAAACTTACCTTTCTTGAAACCTTCTGCTTATTCTAATCCATTATTTTACTTTTATTACTAAAATTCGAGACACGAACGACTCTCTCGAACTACAATTAGGCAACTACGTGAATTCGACTCATCTACCCGGGCCGGATCACATCATTTGGTATCAGAGCTTGTAAATCGAGAGGCACTGACGTTCGTAACAAGATCGAAATAGGTTCGTAGTTAAAAAAATTCAAATTAAAAAAAAATTCAAATTGTAATTTTCATTCTCTCTCTTGTAATAGTGATATTCTGAAGTATTAAAAAAAATAGACAAAAAAAATACGAAATTAAAAAAAAAGAAGGAAAGTGTGTGATCAAGATCTATTCTTTTTGTTTACATTTTTGTTCCGACCTTCAATCTTTCTTTCCAGCAACTTTTACCCCCCCCAAAACGCCACACTACACCAAAGACTATTTTTCTTTTAGCCTACCCGTACACCGTGACATTCTAACCTTTGTAACCATCTTGAAATCGACCCCAAGGCAACAAGACAAGTCGAAAGAAACAAAATACGAGGTTACGAGAGTAAGCTTGAGTGGTAAAAGGCTAGAGCGAGTGAGATCATTCGAGTGGAGGTAAAAGCCAAACGAGTGTAAACACGAGCGGGAGTGACACCTTTTTTCTTCTTCTTTCCGAGCGAAATTGTGAGGTTTGTGGTGAGGTACTTAATTTTTTTATTTTTGTTTTGTGATCTAACATTTTTTTTAGCAACAAAATCATGTCACGCGAAGAGTTCACCGAATCAGAATACCAATACTTGGTTCAAGAAATGCGAAGAATGGCGACTAAACGAGATCAAAGTGATCGAGTTTCTTCAAGTCGTAAAACGGAACCAAGAACCCCACGGAGATATACCCCCGACTACTACCTGAAAAAAAGTTCCAATCGTGATTCCTTTTCGTCATCTACTTCGAGACAAAGAGATTCATACTATGACTCATATTCATCAGCAAATTCGAGAAGTGACTTCGATCGAAAGTCCTTTTCATCAAGAAATTTGAGAAGACGAGAATTCGATTACGATTTTGATTCGTTCCAAGATGGCGTTCAAAGAGAAAGACATACTCCTACTAGATCTTCAAAGAAATCTTACTCGGAGTATTCTTCACGAAGTTTTGATTGTGAATCATACGCAAATAGTTCTTCATCTTTTGAACAAGATTTGTATTCTCATCGTTCTTTTGTACATTCTTGTAAAGAGAAAATAAAGAAAAGAAAAGAAAAAGCAAAAGAAGAAAAAGAAAATGAAATAAAAAGAAAAGAGAGGCAAGAGGCAAGTAAGAGAGAAAATGAGCGAATCTTGAGGGAACTTGAAAAAGCCTTTGAAAAATCCTTTGAAAAACAAAAAGAAAAAGAAAATGAGAATGAAAAAGAGCTTGAGAGAGAAAAAGAATGTGAACAAGAAAAAAAACTGGAAAAAGAAATTGAAACAAAAGAATCGAGTGAGAAAACAAGTGAGGATTATTTCTACTAACCCACCTGTTCGATCTTCTTGTGAATTAACTTTTCAGGTTCCTAGAAGTTTGTGCGACCAATTCCATCTACATTACCTTCCAAATGAGAGGTGTTTTAGGTTGTTCGAAAAAGGTAAGTTCGCGAATGACTACCACCCACTTGCGATCGAAGGTAAGGAAGGTAAAGATTCTTTGTTTATCGAATCAAAGTCACTTGATTTGGATAATTTTTGTTCACTTACTGTTGTTAATGAATTTGTTTCAAAAGGTGCCATATACAGCTTTTCTTATGACGATTACTACATTGACAAATTTGTTGACAACATTGGATTAGTTTTCTCTAAGCGAATTTTGAACATGTTTGATCAAAGTCTGTGTAACACCTCGAACCCGAAACCGACACCGGAGTCGAACACGAGGTGTTAACTGACTTTAACCCCTTATAAAATTTATTTTCCAGACACTACCCAATCTGTGTACTAGTCGTTTTAAAAATCATATCTTGAGTTTCATAACTCGAAAATCAATTTCGTGATTTTTGCCAGAAACTAGACTCATGTGCCCATCTATGTATTTTTTTCTAGAATTTTTGGTCGGGCCAATTAGTACAGTTTATTAGTCAAAGTCTCCCATATTGCAGGGGTCGACTACACTGACCTTTACCCATTACGACTTGGATATCTCCCTACACGGGGCTTCAATACTGATGCCGTTTGTTTCTATGAAAACTAGACTCAGAGAGGAATCTGTACATATATGGTACGACCCCTAATTATCTCTGGTTAATTTATAATGAATTTCCAAAGTCGGAGCAGGGAATCCAGAAACCGTTCTGGCCCTGTCCCACAAAAATCTGATTATCTCTTAATATACTGCCCATATGATCTTTTCGTTACTTCCTCATGAAAACAGACTCATCGAGCTTCGATTACATAATTTATTCATCAATTAATTCCACTCCTACTATTTTTAGTGATTTTTCAATCTCATGACACTGCTGCTGCCAGCATCTGTTACGAAAGTAACTAGGTCCATTTCATGCCTACCCTTGATCCAACTCAATCGAACATTCGTGCCATTTTCGCATGGCTTAAAGTTTACATGCCAAGGTTCAAACACAACGTAATAGCTTATATATGCCAAAATGTTCTTCTAAGCCAACTAAGAAGAAAGTACCAAAACTTGCTATCCGGTGTGATGACTTCGATGACGGCCTGACCCCGCAAAATTAGATGAGTCCAAGCAACCTATAATGGGTGACAAGGAAACACCGAGTGAGTTTATAACTCAGTAAGTCATAAGCAATGCACTACCATCCATCAATAACATTATCACAAGAGGAAACAAAATGGAACGAGACAATTTACTCCATCCATACCGAACCATACCATAGTTCCTCCAACCTATCGGTTCAGTTTCATATCAATTCATGCATTCACATTCCATATACTCATCAATAGGACATTGAGGCATTTTCATAAATCAATTTATTTTCGTTACAATCAAACGACTAAACGGCCTTTCACCCATCCTACGATAAATTTTATGTACGTGACTTCAAGTATATTTGTCACATAGGTTCAAACTTACCGAGCTCAACACCAAGTATAAGCATAGCACCTATTAGCCATGTACTCAAGACACTTACCCGATCCGCTGTCCGCGATCGACTCAATAGTGTCGCACACATAGTGTCCATAATGATTCACGAATGTATATTGAGTCCGCACACTCAGTGCTATATAATCAACTCGCACACTTAGTGCTACGTAATCAAATCGCACACTTAGTGCTACATAGTCAAACTCGCACACTTAGTGCCGCATGGTCAATTCGCACACTTAGTGCATCATATTCATTTCGCACACTTAGTGCAACATAGTCAAATCGCACACTTAGTGCTGTACAATTTAATCCCGCGCACTTAGCGCCAATCTCATGGTCATAAATGGTTATACCCGCACGTTTAGTGCCGAGATCAACAACTCAGTACATCTTACCTCTTTTCTTTTCATTCAATAATTTCATCATCACATACGTACATGCATATATATATGTATATTTATTCATTCCATTCAGCATCAATACATAAACATTATGACCATTTGAAACAATACCAACTACATGCTTAATGACTTACCTCGTGTTGGGTAAGACGGTTCCAACTCGGCTACTCGATGACCTTTTCTTTGCCTTTGCTCGATTCACCTCCTTTAACTCCTTGAGCTTAATCAATAATTTAACTAGTTTAACCACCTTGCCAAATATTTACAATCCAATTTCACATGTATATGTTTGTTAGTATATTCGGCTAATAACCTCATGCAACTACCATATCATCAAAATCTAATCACCCATGCACATGCATTAGGTAAGTTACCTTTGCTAATTTTAAACCCAACATCACACAAGCTCTCAAGGGATGGCCGAATGCTTCTTTTGTTACCCAACTAATCATTCGACAATTTCATCCCCTTTGCCACCCTTTTATGCCTAATTATCTAAATCAAGATAAGATCATCAACATGCCTAACCATAGCCGAATGTGCAACATTAATCTATCACCTCTATCTCTTAAATACTATCAAGTTCATTTACTTCTAATTTCTTAAGTTCCACATCTTAATGCCCATTATACATAATCAAATTTAACATCATCTATATATTTACTCATATGGCCGAATATACATACCCCCATATAATATCATTTTCATTCCATTTAACACTTAATTTCCACCACATAATCACTTGGCCGATTTTGCTAGCATACAAGCCTATGACCGAATGTCCTTGACCTCTAGTCACCTAGATTTTTATTCTTTAAGCCTCATCCAACTCATATTTTTCATTGACAACCTCCTTAACTTCAATTTATTCACATCTTTAATCACCTAGCATTTTGGTATGCTCGATTTTGTCAAATCAACATGTGTGTTTAAACTAGTGAAATATAATTCGTGTGGTGAGTTGATTATATCTTTTTCTAATATGTTGCTTGTTGGAATTCCTAAACAAGTTCGTGTGTTCAAGCCTGGTATTTGCTACATGAATTCATTTTATGGAAACATTAAGCACTTTGCATCATTTGCAATTAAAATATGTTTGCTTGATGTTTTAACTTTTAATAAGAAGGTGAAATTCAATGATTTGGGTTTCAATTTTGATTCGTTTACTAATCACCTTGTTTGGCCACATCTGAAATTTTCGTTCCATTTTGAGAAGGTAAGATCGACTTATGCTTTGGGACTGGAATCAAATTTCAACGATGATTTATTTTTTTCTTTTCAGTCCATACCTCCTACTGAAACTAACCTTTTACATTTTTGTGAATGTAACCCTTTAAAAAGCACGAGCTGTCATGGTGCTTCGTCACCAACCCAAGTTGATCGAGGTAAAATGTTTTTTTTACATTATCTGTCCGAAGAGAGAAGATTTATCTTGTTTGAAAAAGGTAAAACCGATCCTAAATTTTCTTCTCTTCAAGATCGACAAGGTAAAGTTTATGAAAATTTTCCAATACCTTTACTCTATTCGAATGTTGTTGAAAATCTTTTTGATGGTTTGATGCTTGGAAATTGTTTGTACCTTGTTGTGATTGATTGTTGTCTTTGGCCTAGTAGTGATCCGTTTGTGTTGGAAAGTGATTACGCAAATCGTGTTGTTAATAAGCGAAAGAGTGATTTAGTTTCCAATTGGCCATGGTACACTTTGCGTGTACATTCCCATGAATTGTTATTTTTGAATAAACATATTGAAATGTTTTGGACGAGGAATAATGTGTTTAAGTGCCTGCCATCGTTTACAACCAATTATCCCTTGATCCAACTTAGTCTTTATGTTTGCAACATTGGTCTAACGAAACTCTTTGATAAATTTACTTATGCTTGCTTTGACCAATTGAGATTTTTGGCATATGTTCGATTGAATTAATTTTTTATGAACTATCGAACACATTTGAATCTGACTCCTTTGAGTTTCTTTTTATTGGCTGTGGTAAAAATTTTTCAGGTTTGTGTGACATCTTCCATCCCATTTGACCGAGGAAAACCATGCATGAGTCAAAGTTCTCCCATGGACAAACGGCTCGACTTGAGGACAAGTCGCCTAAAAGAGGGGGGGATGATACGATCGCGACCTGGAGTGCATCAAGTTCGAGCAAGAACTCAATGGTGCTGCCTTAAGGACCAATTACGCGAGCTCGAGCTAAGCAATTCAAGGAGGCCATTTCGGCCTTAGTTAATCAAGTGTGGGGTGAGGCTTTGGTTGGAGAAATAGATCGAGTTGGGACCAGCTTAATAAAGTGTCCTTGCAACATTTTGCAAACTAATTTCAGCTCAATTTCCTCTCCTTGAACCCGTTCCAACTAAATTGAACTTTTATTTGTTTCTTTTAGCTTTGCATTTAGTTTGCATTTTAATACTTGCATTTAAGCCTCTTAGTTTAATAAATGAGTTGCTGGTCATTAATACAACTCATCTTAGTTTAATTAAATGAGTTTATTTGATGAATTTAATTTAATGAGTTGCTTCTTTAATTAATCTAGTTACTAGGTTAATTTATTGGTGCATGAGTTAAAGTTCATTAAATATTTCTTTTAATTAACTAGTTGTTGGAATAAATGATGCATAAGTGTGTGTTCATTTATTTACGTAGTTTTTAATTTGTTTAAAGCTTAATAATTGAATAAATGTGACGGTTATATATGTTTTAATTGCAGGTGACTTTTCAATTCACAAAGGCTGTTACGCATTCAATAAAGGAGACTTTTCAAGTTATTTTGGTTACAAAAGAGGGGGCTGTTATAAAGGAAGCATTAAGCATCATTAAAAGAGAGTTTAAAGGAGCATTTCATGTCCTTTAAAATCTGGTAGCATCTTGTTCAAATACCCCAACGTTTTTTTTGCTACTTAATGGACAATTTATGCATTGCAAATTTCATTAAAGTGGCTGGAGTCTATTCAACTAGCCAAAGGGAAAATCAAGAGTCATTTTTCAAGCCTTTAAGGACATTAATTCAGCTAGTTGAAGAGAGGAGTTATTGACTCTAGAATTTCAAAAGTATTTAATTTATAGTTAGCCCTTTAATAGCACTTTACTATGTGACCATTCGGTTATCTCATTTTAGCCTTATAAATTTTTGTAACCAAGCCTTTTGGGACAGTACTTTTTGGACATTTTTGAATGATATTCTGCCAAATTTGTGAGGCAAACTTTTCTCTGTTTTCGTTCAAAGATGTGTTGGCTACCTAGTGTTCTAGTTGTGTCATCCATTTTCTTTGTTGAAAACTGAACTTATCACTACTCGTAGTGTGGCGTTCAAACATACCAAGGTTCCTACTTTGCTAAGTAGCGGGTCGAGGTTCTCATATTCTCCATTCGACCACCTTGAAAACTTATAAATATTTGGGTCAATATTTTCTAATATTGGTTCGTATTTGTTTTTGAGATCATTTTCATTTCCATTCCATTCCATCTTTTCGTTTCATTATAACCAAACCTACAAAAACTTTATATCCATAAACCCATCTTTGAATCATTTTACATAGCTTCCGCCATTATTTACGTTAAAACATCCTTTTGAACAAATCGAACGCTACTTCTTCGTAAACGATCGGGCAAACTCACATACGACTCGACTTACCCCGAGGCAGATCATATCATTTGGTATCAGAGCTACAAAAACGAGGAGTACGAGCATTTGAAATTACTCCAGGAATAGTTTGTGACTCATCAAGTAAGTTTAAAAAAAACGAAAAAAAATTTCAAACAAAAATTCTGAAAAAAAAAACAAAATCTGAAAATTTGAACATAGTTTTACTTCTTCTCCATTTTCAATCCTGAAACCTTTACCCTCTCATCCACTTCCATCCTTGACCTTTTCGCCACACTATACCCGAATTATTCTCTTTCTTGTAAGCCTACCCAGTTGTAAATTACATCATCCCTTGTTACCCATTTGAAACCGACCACCTAGACTAAGGTTAAGCCTTGGCAAATCTGCTTACGAAATCACGAGAAAGGTAAAGAGAGGTAAAAGACAAGTGTTGTGAGAGCATTAGAGTGTTGAAAAAGCCTATCTTGAGTGCAAACACGAGTGTGAGTGCCATTCAAATTTTATTGTGAGTGACTAGTGAGGTTTGTGGTAAGGTATTCATTTTCTGTTTTGTTTTATTCATTTTTCTTTTCATCTATTAATCATGTCTCGAGAAGAGTTTTCACCCTTTGAATTTCAATATTTGTTGAAAGAGATGGAGTGCATGCTCAATCGAAAAATCAAGCCTGTCCAAGAAAAGCTAGACCATCGAGCAAGAGTTCAACGAAAGCAAATTGTTCCAAGTCAGAAAAAGGAGTCAAGAACATTAAGGAGACACACATCTGATGACTACTCGAGAAGAGATTTCTATCATGATACCTATTCGACAAGAAATTCGAGTAGAAAGAAAGAAAGCTTCGAGTCTAAGGTCTTTCAAGATAACGAACGAGGGAGCCCAAGTAACTCTTCGTATGCATCCACGAAGACTCATTCTCGAAGAATTGATCGTGAACTCTATCTAAATGATTTCACATCTTTCGAACAAAATACTTATCATGCTGATTCACTTGTATTATCTTCAAGTTGTAAAGAAAAATGAGAGAAAAAGAAATGAAAGAGAGGCAAGAGGCGAGTAAGAGAGAAAATGAGAGATTCTTGAAAGAGATTGAGAAAGTCATTGAAAAAGCTGTTGAAAAAGAAAAAGAACAAAAAGAGAGTGAAAGAAAAGAGAGGCAAAAGATGATCATGAGAGAAAACGAGTGGATTCTAAAAGAAATCGAGAGAAGCGAAAAAGAGAAAGAATGTGAACAAGAAAAAGAGTGGAAAAAGAAATTGAGATAAAAGAAACGAGTGATTCAGAAGAAATAGAATCGAGGGAAAATGATGTTAGTGAGCAAGCGAGGATTCTTTCTACTAACACTTCTGCTCGATCTTTTTGTGATCTTTTTTTTCAGGTTCCTAAAAGTCCGTGCGACCAAATCCAACTCCGATACCTTCAAAATGAGAGGCGTTTTCAGTTGTTTGAAAAAGGTAAGTTCATGGACGACCGCCACCCATTGGAAATCGAAGGTAAGGAAGGTAAGGAATCTTTGTTTATCGAGTCAAGGCCGCCTGATTTAAAAATTACTCATAAAGGTTTTGATGGCATAACTTTTGAAAAATTTCCATCTTTTGATTTGGCTAATTGTTGTTCATATATTAATGTTAACGATGTTGATTCAAAAGATGCCATGAAGATTCCGTCTTATGACATGTTTTATAACGACAATTCTGTTGATTCTGTTAGATTGGTTCATCCTGTGCAAATTGTGAATGTGTGTGATAGTAGTTTTTCACGTTTTGATTTGTTTGATTATAAAAATTCTTTGAATTCATCTTTCTGTTTAAACGTGCCTATTCAAATGATTTGTGATGGATTTGAATTTTTGAAAGGTCGCATGATCACAACTTCTTTGCTCGATATATGCGTTAAAAGTTTTTTACATGAAATAATTGATCTGTTTGACTTTGTTCTTCAAGATAAATCTCTGAAATTTTGTGCGAGATTTCCATGCTTTGATCTATCTGTTCGAGTAGAAATTACGATGCAAGATTGTTTGAGTATTTGCATGTTTAAGTTTCCTTTGATTTACTTCCATGATAACATGTTGCATCGTTTCTTTGGTGATAAAATGAATATGCTTGTTTGTGCCAATTTTTCAAGTCTAATTGAACGAGTGAAATTTGAATCATGCGATGAGTTGATTATATTTTCCTTATTTAACATGTTGCCTGCTAAATCAAATGACCAAGTTCGTGTGTTCAAGCCTGGTATTTGCTACATGAATTCATTTTATGGAAACATTAAGCACTTTGGATCATTTGCATTCAAATTATGTTTGCTTAATGTTCAAACTTTTGATAAGAAGGTGAAATTCAATGATTTGGGTTTTAATTTTGATTCGTTTACTAATCACCTTGTTTGGCCACATCTAAAATTTTCGTTCCATTTTGAGAAGGTAAGATCGACTTATGCTTTGGGACTTGAATCAAATTTCAATGATGATTTATTTTTTTTCTTTTCAGTCCATACCTCCTATTGAAACTAACCTTTTACATTTTTGTGAATGTAACCTTTTAAAAAGCACGAGTTGTCATGGTGCTTTGTCACCCACCCAAGTTGATCGAGATAAAAGGTTTGTTTTATATTATCTGTTTGAAGAGAGAAGATTCATCTTGTTTGAAAAAGGTAAAACTGAACATAAATTTTCTTCTCTTCAAGATCGACAAGGTAAAGTTTACGAAAATTTTCAAATACCTTTACTCTATTCGAATGTTGTTGAAAATCTTTTTGATGGTTTGATGTTTGGAAATTGTTTGTACCTTGTTGTGATTGATTGTTGTCTTTGGCCTAGTAGTGATCCGTTTGTGTTGGAAAGTGATTACACAAATCATGTTGTTAATAAGAGAAAGAGTGATTTAGTTTCCAATTGGCCATGGTACACTTTGCATGTACATTCCCATGAATTGTTATTTTTGAATAAACTTATTGAAATGTTTTGGATGAGGAATAATGTGTTTAAGTGCCTGCCATCGTTTACAACCAATTATACCTTGATCCAACTTAGTCTTCATGTTTGCAACGTTGGTCTAACGAAACTCTTTGATAAATTTGCGTATGCTTGCTTTGACCAATTGAGATTTTTGGCATATGTTCGATTGAATGAATTTTTTATGAACTATCGAACACATTTGAATCTGACTCCTTTGAGTTTCTTTTTATTGGCTGTGGTAAAAATTTTTCAGGTTTGTGTGACATCTTTCATCCCATTTGACCGAGGAAAACCATGCATGAGTCAAAGTTCTCCCATGGACAAACGGCTCGACTTGAGGTCAAGTCGCCTAAAAGAGGGGGGGAATGATACGATCGCGACCTGGAGTGCATCAAGTTCGAGCAAGGACTCAATGGTGCTGCCTCAAGGACCAATTACGCGAGCTCGAGCTAAGCAATTCAAGGAGGCCATTTCGGCCTTAGTTAATCAAGTGTGGGGTGAGGCTTTGGTTGGAGAAATAGATCGAGTTGGGACCAACTTAATAAAGTGTCCTTGCAACATTTTGCAAACTAATTTCAGCTCAATTTCCGCTCCTTGAACCCGTTCCAACTAAATTGAACTTTTATTTATTTCTTTTAGCTTTGCATTTAGTTTGCATTTTAATACTTGCATTTAAGCCTCTTAGTTTAATAAATGAGTTGCTAGTCATTAATACAACTCATCTTAGTTTAATTAAATGAGTTTATTTGATGAATTTAATTTAATGAGTTGCTTCTTTAATTAATCTAGTTACTAGGTTAATTTATTGGTGCATGAGTTAAAGTTCATTAAATATTTCTTTTAATTAACTAGTTGTTGGAATAAATGATGCATAAGTGTGTGTTCATTTATTTACGTAGTTGTTAATTTGTTTAAAGCTTAATAATTGAATAAATGTGATGGTTACATATGTTTTAATTGCAGGTGACTTTTCAATTCACAAAGGCTGTTACGCATTCAATAAAGGAGACTTTTCAAGTTATTTTGGTTACAAAAGAGGGGGCTGTTATAAAGGAAGCATTAAGCATCATTAAAAGAGAGTTTAAAGGAGCATTTCATGTCCTTTAAAATCTGGTAGCATCTTGTTCAAATACCCCAATGTTTTTTTGCTACTTAATGGACAATTTATGCATTGCAAATTTCATTAAAGTGGCTGGAGTCTATTCAACTAGCCAAAGGGAAAATCAAGAGTCATTTTTCAAGCCTTTAAGGACATTAATTCAGCTAGTTGAAGAGAGGAGTTATTGACTCTAGAATTTCAAAAGTCTTTAATTTATAGTTAGCCCTTTAATAGCACTTTACTATGTGACCATTCGGCTAGCTCATTTTAGCCTTATAAATTTTTGTAACCAAGCCTTTTGGGACAGTACTTTTTGGACATTTTTGAATGATATTCTGCCAAATTTGTGAGGCAAACTTTTCTCTATTTTCGTTCAAAGATGTGTTGGCTACCTAGTGTTCTAGTTGTGTCATCCATTTTCTTTGTTGAAAACTGAACTTATCACTACTCGTAGTGTGGCGTTCAAACATACCAAGGTTCCTACTTTGCTAAGTAGCGGGTCGAGGTTCTCATATTCTCCATCTGACCACCTTGAAAACTTATAAACATTTGGGTCAATATTTTCTAATATTGGTTCGTGTTTGTTTTTGAGATCATTTTCATTTCCATTCCATTCCATCTTTTCGTTTCATTATAACCAAACCTACAAAAACTTTATATCCATAAACCCATCTACATAAACTTCATATCCATAAACCCATCTTTGAATCCTTTTACATAGCTTCTGCCATTATTTACGTTAAAACATCCTTTTGAACAAATCGAACGCTACTTCTTCGTAGACGATCGGGCAAACTCACATACGACTCGACTCACCCCGAGGCGGATCGTATCACTCTGTAGTTAGAGTAGACTGATATTATAGAGGATTGACAACTGTAGAAGATTCTGTTCTGTGAAAAGAAACTCTAATTGCTAATGTTCATAACACATTGTTAATAATTATTGAAATTATAAATTGATTCATAAGACTTTAAAATAGACAATTAGCTATCGATATGAGCACAAGAGGTACTCGCAGAAAGGGTACATGAGGCCACGATAGAGGCCGAGGAAGTGCTAGAGCTGGGTTTTCAGCATCGGGCCACATGCAGGCTAAGGAGGCACCAGCTAGCCAGTAACTGAGTCGGGGTCTCATGACCGTGCAGCTGGGGTGATGCTTTATCTCAAGCAATGCTACGAGTTCTTGAAAGGGTTGCTGGAGCAAGTATTGGATCTGTAGGCCGGGGGTCAATTCCGGAGCGACTCTGATCTAATGGAGTGGAAATCTTTAGGGGTGTTTCGAGTGTAGCCCCGAATGTGGCAGAATATTGGTTAGTGGCTACTGAGCGAGTAATGGATGACCTTGACTATACTTTAGAGAAAAAATTAAAAGGGGCAGTGTTTTTACTGCCTGATGAGGCCTACCAGTGGTGGCTCACTGTGAGAGAAGGTACGCAAGCTGACCATTTGACATGGGATTCCTTCAAAGCATTCATTTTAGGAAAGTATGTGGGCGCAAGTTATGTAGACACTCGAAGGAAGGAATTTCTAAATTTGACTCAAGGGAATAAAATCGTGGCGGAGTACGAGGTAGAGTTTCTGCGATTGAGTTGGTATACATGCAGGATAGTCGCAACTGATTATGAACGCTATGTGCAATTTGAGAATGGCATCCGGGATGAGTTACGTGTGCTGATAGCCCCATAGAGGGAGCGAGATTTTGCTGCCTTTGTGGAAAAAGTAAAAATTGCTGATGAAGTGAAGTACTCTGAGCGTCAGAACCATGAGAAAGATAGGGGCAAAATAAAAGGGATTTTTGACCCTCGGGTTCTTTTGGAAGGCCTGTAAAGAGGGCCAGGTTTGATGGGCCAGTCCGAGCGGTTCTTGGTATTGTTGCAAGACCGCAGCCTTGCGCCGATTATGGGAGTGCTCACCAGGGTGAGTGTTGGAAATGAACTGGGGCATGCTTTAGATGCGGGTCTATGGATCATCAGGTTAAGAACTGTACTTAGGGGTTTACTCAGATGCAAGCTATAGGACAGGGTCGTGTTCAGCCTATGAAAGGTGGTTAGCAGCCACCGAGAGGCCGAGGTCAGGCCAAAGGTGGAAACGGGTTTGGTCGAGGTCGTGAAGCACCAGGCAGAGGTGCTGGAAACACTAAGGCGAGACAGCCAGCCTTGGTCTATGCTGCTCATCGCTGAGAGGATAGAGATTCCCCTTACGTCATAACTGGTACGTTCCTAATTTATAATTTACCATACACAACTTTAATTGATATTGGGTCTACACACTCGTATGTTACGTGCACTGTGTCTGAGACGTTGGGTATTCAATCTAAAAATACAGTTAGTGAAATGACTATGTTGAGTCCACTAGGACAACCGGTTGGGGTGAGTAAGTTGTTCAAAGATCTGCCTTTAGAAGTCGAAGGGGTGGTCTTTTCGGCAAATTTGATGGAATTACCATTTGGGGAATTTGATATTATATTGGGCATGGATTGGCTAGTGAAACACCATGCGAAATTGGATTGTGCTACTAAGTGTATTGTGTTGAAGTCTACGGAGGATGAGGAGGTGATGGTGATAGGGGAGCGAAGAGATTATTTGTCTAATGTGATTTCTGCGTTAAGGGCCGAGAAGCTGGTTCGCAAAGGTTGCGAGGTGTTCCTAGCATATGTTAGTATTTCTGATTCTAAAGGTCCTTCTATGAGAGATGTCAGAACTATCAAAGAGTTTTTGGATGTATTTCCTGAAGAGCTTCCGAGATTGCCTCCAGATCGTGAGGTTGAATTCGGTATTGAACTCCAACCTGGAACAGCTCCAGTGTCCATTGCCCCTTATAGGATGGAACCAAAAGAGCTGGTGGAGCTAAAGGCTCAAATCCAAGAGATATTGGATTGAGGATTCATTCGACCGAGTGTGTCTTCGTGGGGAGCACTAGTGTTGTTTGTGAAGAAGAAGGTTGAATCCATGCGCATGTGCATTGATTATCGTCAATTAAACAAGCTGACTATCAAGAATAAGTACCCTTTACCGAAGATAGATGATCTTTTGACCAGCTGCGAGGAGCTACAATTTTCTCTAAGATAGATCTTCGGTCTGGGTATCATCAGCTAAAGGTTAAGGAGGCTGACGTGTATAAGACTGCATTCGGAACTTGTTGTGGTCATTACAGTTCCTAGTGATGTCGTTTGGGTTGACGAATGCACCAACGGCTTTCATGGATCTAATGAACCAAGTATTCCAGTCTTATTTGGATCGATTCATAGTTGTGTTTATAGACGACATCTTGGTGTATTCAAGAACCAAGGAGGAGCATGATGCACATCTGATGTGAGCTTGCCTACGAATCAAATGGAGAACGAACAAGAAGCCATTAAGCTGCCCATTGGTCCAATAACGCGAGCTAGAGCTAAACGATTCAAAGATGCTATTTTAGCAATGGTGGAACGGGTTGAGGAAAATGATAGCAAGGAGTTTAAAAACGAGCTGAACATATTCAACTTCTTTGAAGCTGAATTTCGTTCTAGCTAATTAATTTGCTGCTGGAATTTTAGACCATTTAAATAAGCATTTAAATAAGTTTCATTACAGCTTTTAAATATGTCTTAATTAATTTAAGTGTTTAATATGTCTTGATTTGGCTGAATTAAAGGTGTCTAGATGTCATTTAATTTGTCTAAATTATTACATGTTTTAAATTTGTCCAGCCGAATTTATGTGTTATGATTTGTTAATATTTAAGTTGTCTCAATGTTATTTAGGACGTTCACATTATACTTTAATTTAGTTTAGCTGAATTTGCTTGAAATTAATTAAGTTTATGTGTGTTTTTAGGTGCAGCCGAATTTGAAGGTGAAATGGGACAGATTCATGCATGAAGATTCAATGGATGTGAAGATGCATGCATATTGGGTTCATGCACTTAACGATACATGCATGGAATGCATTAAAATTGGTGTGCTGATTTTTAAGTTTTCTATGTGTCCATTCGGCCAAAAGAGATGATTGTTCATTATCCAAAGCTGCCATTTATTTCCTTCACATTGCTGGAAATCTTTTGGCCATTCGGTTCAAGGTGTTCACACCTTAAGGCTCTTCAAAACCGTCCATTCACACCTGATATGGCTGCTCAAGTACTCTCTTTATTATTGGTAATTTTTCAGCAAGAGTTGCCTCTTGAATGCTCATTTAAACCCATTAGCTGAATGTAGCTGCTACATGCATCTCCAAGATCCATTTGCTTAAGGTGGAAGCTTCATAGTTGGTCACAATTCAGCCGAATCTACATTGCCCATATTCATGAAGTTAAGCTGAATTTTAGTTCAATGTTTGCTTAGAAATTAAGTCTTGAACTTGTCTATTCGGCTACTAGTTGAAAGTCTATAAATAGTTTCTATTTTTCTTGTAAAAGGACTTTTTTGACAAATCTCTGAATGAAATATCATTTTAGTGAGGCAATTCACTCTCTTTATTCTTCAAAGCTCAATTGACTTATCTTTACGAGTGGCGTCAATCTGACTTTGTTTCGAACTTATCACCATAAGGTGTGGCGTTCCAACTATACCGAAGGTTCCTATTTTGCTAAATAGAGGGTCTCGGTTTTATCTACCATTTCTTTCCTTTTCTTTGAAACCTTTAAGCCCGGGTCCTTATTTGTTAATAAGGGTTCGTTCTTGTTTCATTGGAAACCATTCATCCCCATTTTGCTTCCTAATTCATTTAAAACCAATATAACTCATCTTATTGAATTTTGAACTAAATCGACACTACCTAAATTCGATCGGGAACATAATACGATTCATCACATCATCCGAATCGAGCTCGTATCAGTTGGTATCAGAGCTGGTTAAATTAGGTACGTAAATTGTAGATTCAAAAAAAAATCGAAAAAAAAATCGAAAAAAAAAATTGAAAAAAAAATTGAAAAAAAAATTGCATACGGTCTAGGTGCTGACGAAAAGAACGTGAAAGATCCGTAAAAAAAAAGAGTCTGGAGACACTTCAACAAATTTTTTTTAAAATCACATTCTACACTCCTTTATACCCATTTTAGTGAATTTTCACGCTATTAAAAAAAAATTTCAATTAGTGAATCCATTTTATACGCCACATCTTAAGCCTTTCTTTCTTTCGAGCCTACCCTAAACCATACGACTTTCCCTTGCAAAACCCCTTGAAGCCGACCCACAAGTGTGGATAAATCTAAGTAGCTTTTCAGAATATCGAGAGTTGGATTTGAGAGGTAAAAGGCAAGAGAGTACATCAAGATAAAAGCCGAAAATAGAGTGAAACACGAGAGGAGTGAATTCTTTTCTTGTGAGTGAATTGTGAGGTTTTTTTTTTTGGTGAGGATATTTTCTTAATTTTAATCATCATGTCAAGGAGCCCGGAACGACGAGCAACAAGTGGAGGAGCCTCGAATGCCGCTGGTGGAGGAGTTAATCTTCAACCAAGGAGAAACGTTCCCGGAGGCGGAGTGCCCGATCTACAAGTTCAAGCAATCGTGCGAGAAATTTCTCGTTTGTTCCAACCTCAATTTGATTCCCTTTATGAACGAATGGAACAAATGGAGGAACGAAGCCAACGTGCGAACACCCCTCCTATTCCGAGAAGAGAGCGAGAACGTCCATGGCAACATGCAAATGATCTATATGAAGCAAGTGACGTTGAAAGTGATCGAGCTTCGCGACAAAGTGCAAGGCGACAAGGCCAACGAGCACGGGGACCAAGAGATCGAGAGAGGACCGATGATGATTTAAAAAACATTAAAATGGCGATTCCTGCTTTTCAAGGAAGGTTGGATCCCGAGGCCTATCTTGAATGGGAGAAGAAGGTGGAGTTAGTTTTCGAGTGCCACAATTACTCGGAAAGCAAGAAGGTAAAGTTAGCTGCTATAGAATTCTCCGAATACGCCATAATATGGTGGGATCAACTCACGATGAGTCGAAGACGCAATGTCGAACGTCCCGTGTCTACATGGGCGGAAATGAAAGCCATAATGAGAAAGCGATTCATTCCTGCTTACTATCACCGGGAGTTGTATCAAAAGCTCCAAAGCTTAACTCAAGGCCAATGAAGCGTGGAGGATTACTACAAGGAAATGGAAGTGGCCATGATCCGCGCCGATGTGGAGGAAGATCGAGAAGCCACCATGGCTCGATTTCTCGCCGGCCTTAACCGAGATATTGCAAATATTGTGGAGCTACACCATTATGTCGAGGTCATTGATATGGTCCATATGGCCATAAAGGTTGAAAAACAATTAAAGAGAAAGGGTACGTTCCGTTCTTTCCCTAATACTTCTTCTACGACTAAGTGGGGGCAAGGGTCCAACAAATGAGACTTGCCGAGTCGAAATAAAGAAGTAAGTGGAGCTACCAAATTCAACAAACCGATTGCCGAATCGAGTAAAGGAAAGATGGTTGCCCAACCAAATAGATCTGGAGACATCAAATGCTTCAAATGTCTTGGAAGGGGCCACATCGCAAGCCAATGCCCGAACCGAAATGCAATGTTTGTTCGAGATGATGGAGAAATTGAATCCGAAAGTGAACAAGAGAACGAGGCTGTTGAACAACTCGAAGAAGAGGAAGACATCGAACAAGCCGAGAATGGAGAAATCTTGGTTGTGGAAAGAAGTCTCACTTTGCAAGGTGCCGAAAATGATCAACAACGCGAAAACATCTTCCATACGCGATGTCAAGTGCAAGGTAAGATTTGTTGCGTGATAATCGATGGGGGAAGTTGTACAAATGTGGCTAGTACGTTGATGGTGGAGAAACTCGGATTGGCCACCACCAAACATCCCCATCCGTATAAACTCCAATGGCTTAACGATGGTGGAGAATTAAAGGTAACAAAACAAGTGCTCATTTCATTCACAATCGGAAAATATCAAGATGAAGTGATGTGCGACGTTGTACCGATGCATGCGGGACATCTTCTTTTGGGACATCCGTGGCAATTCGACAAGCGAGCAATTCATGATGGTTACACAAATCGATTCTCTTTCAAACATATGGGACGAATGGTGACTCTAGCTCCGTTATCACCGAAACAAGTGTACGAAGATCAACTCAAAATGAGGAGTTCGATTGAAAAATCAAAAGAAATCGAGAGAGAGCAAAAAAATGAAAAGAATAAAGAAAAGAGTGACGAAAAGAAGAAAAACAAAAAGATGAGTGATAAAAAAAGAGAGAGTGATTCAAAAGAAAAAGAAATGAGTGATGAGATTGAAAAAAAGAATTTGTTTGTAAAAGAGAGGGAAGTTCGAAAATCGATGCTATTGAAACAACCATTGTTGGTTCTTTTGTACAAGGAGAGCTTGCTTGGCACTAACGAATTTGATGACAAATTGCCTTCTTCTATTTTGTCTGTGTTGCAGGAATTTCAAGACGTATTCCCGGAAGAAATCCCGAGTGGGTTACCACCTATTCGTGGAATTGAACACCAAATCGATCTTGTGCCGGGAGCCGCAATTCCAAACCGACCTGCTTACCGGAGCAATCCTGAAGAGACGAAAGAATTACAAAAGCAAGTAAATGAACTCCTTGAAAAGGGCTATGTGCGAGAAAGCCTTAGTCCATGCGCCATGCCTGTTTTACTAGTTCCAAAGAAGGATGGAACGTGGAGGATGTGCGTGGACTGCCGTGCTATAAACAAAATAACTATCAAGTATCGTCATCCTATACCACGATTGGATGATATGCTTGACGAGCTAAGTGGCGCGAGTTTATTTTCAAAAATCGACCTTAAGAACGGTTATCACCAAATACGGATGCGTGAGGGAGATGAGTGGAAGACTGCGTTCAAAACGAAGCATGGGCTTTACGAATGGCTCGTTATGCCATTTGGCTTAACGAACGCCCCAAGCACATTCATGAGGCTTATGAATCACGTTTTAAGACCTTTTACTGGTAGATTTTGCGTAGTATACTTCGACGATATATTGATCTATAGTAAAAATTTGGATGAACATATTTTACATTTAAAATCTGTTTTGGAAGTATTGAGAAAAGAAACCTTGTATGCTAATTTGAAGAAATGTGATTTCTGCACTAACAAGGTTGTGTTTTTAGGCTTTGTTGTTAGCTCGGAGGGTCTTGAAGTCGATCAAGAGAAGATCAAGGCGATCCAAGAATGGCCCCGTCCGACGAATGTCTCCCAAGTCCGAAGTTTCCATGGACTAGCAAGTTTTTACCATCGATTCGTGCCAAATTTCAGCACCTTAGCCGCACCTTTAATCGGGTTATTCGTAAGAATTCCAACTTTATTTGGGGAGAGGAACAAGAAAAATCCTTTTTGAAAATTAAAGATTGTTTAACTCATGCACCGTTATTAGCTTTGCCTAACTTTGATAAAACTTTCGAGTTAGAATGTGATGCATCAGGTTTAGGCATTGGAGCTGTGTTGATGCAAGATGGTCGTCCTATTGCCTATTTTAGCGAGAAACTGAATGGTGCTGTCTTAAACTATCCAACATATGACAAGGAGCTCTATTCGTTGATCCGAGCCTTAGAAACGTGGCAACACTATCTTTGGCCCAAGGAATTCGTCATACACACCGATCATGAGTCCTTGAAGTATTTAAAGGGGCAACACAAGTTGAATAAGCGACACGCTAAGTGGGTAGAATTTCTCGAATCTTTTCCCTACGTTATTAAATATAAGAAAGGTAAGGAAAACGTAGTGGCTGATGCACTATCTCGAAGGTATGCGTTGCTAAATATTTTGGATGCTAAGTTAATGGGGTTTGTATTTCTTAAAGATTTATATGTCAACGATGCTGACTTTGGTGAATTCTTTAGATTATGTGCCAAGGGAGCCTATGAGAAGTACTATCGACATGATGGGTACTTATTCCGAGAAGGAAAGCTTTGTATACCCCAAGGTTCCGTACGATAAGTGTTGATCGAAGAAGCCCATAGCGGAGGATTAATGGGGCACTTTGGTGTTGCTAAGACATTAGCTACATTGCACGAACATTTCTTTTGGCCCAAGATGCGACGAGATGTCGAACGATTTTGTAATAGATGCATTGTGTGCAAACGGGCTAAGTCACGAATTAAGCCCCACGGTTTGTATAAACCATTACCTATTCCCGAAACCCCTTGGTCTGATATCTCCATGGATTTTGTGCTAGGTTTACCTAGGAGTAAGAATGGCCGAGATTCAATTTTTGTGGTTGTAGATAGGTTCTCAAAAATGGCCCATTTTATAGCATGTCATAAAACTGATGATGCCGTTAATATTGCTAACTTATTTTTCAAAGAGGTGGTCAGGTTGCATGGCATGCCTAGAACGATCGTGTCCGACCGAGACGCAAAATTCCTTAGCCATTTTTGGAGGACACTATGGGGGCGTCTTGGAACGAAGTTACTGTTTTCAACCACTTGCCATCCGCAAACGGATGGCCAAACCGAAGTGGTCAACCGGATTCTGCCTACCTTGCTTCGAGCTATTATTCGGAAGAATGTGAAGGCTTGGGAAGAATGCTTACCACATGTGGAGTTTACGTATAATCGAGCTGTTCATTCAGCTACCAAATTTTCTCCTTTTGAAATTGTCTATGGTTTCAATCCATTAACTCCACTTGATTTATTGCCATTGCCTTCTAATCAACTTGTTCATGTAGATGGGAAGCGCAAAGCTGATTTCGTCAAGCAATTGCACCAACGAGTTCGAGACAATATTGAGGCCAAGACCAAGAACTATGAGCAACATGCTAACAAAGGTCGTAAGTGAGTTGTGTTCGAACCGGGAGATTGGGTTTGGTTGCATATGCGTAAGGAGAGATTTCCTATGCAAAGGCGATCCAAACTTCTTCCGAGAGGGGATGGACCGTTTCAAGTCCTTGAGCGAATTAACGATAACTCCTATAAATTGGACTTGCCTGGTGAATATAATGTTAGCGCGACTTTTAACGTTTCTGATTTGTCTCCGTTTGATGTAGATTCCGATTTGAGGGCAAATCGTTCTGAAGAGGAGGGGAATGATGTGAGCTTGCCTACGAATCAAATGGAGAACGAACAAGAAGCCATTAAGCTGCCCATTGGTCCAATAACGCGAGCTAGAGCTAAACGATTCAAAGATGCTATTTTAGCAATGGTGGAACGGGTTGAGGAAAATGATAGCAAGGAGTTTAAAAACGAGCTGAACATATTCAACTTCTTTGAAGCTGAATTTCGTTCTAGCTAATTAATTTGCTGCTGGAATTTTAGACCATTTAAATAAGCATTTAAATAAGTTTCATTACAGCTTTTAAATATGTCTTAATTAATTTAAGTGTTTAATATGTCTTGATTTGGCTGAATTAAAGGTGTCTAGATGTCATTTAATTTGTCTAAATTATTACATGTTTTAAATTTGTCCAGCCGAATTTATGTGTTATGATTTGTTAATATTTAAGTTGTCTCAATGTTATTTAGGACGTTCACATTATACTTTAATTTAGTTTAGCTGAATTTGCTTGAAATTAATTAAGTTTATGTGTGTTTTTAGGTGCAGCCGAATTTGAAGGTGAAATGGGACAGATTCATGCATGAAGATTCAATGGATGTGAAGATGCATGCATATTGGGTTCATGCACTTAACGATACATGCATGGAATGCATTAAAATTGGTGTGCTGATTTTTAAGTTTTCTATGTGTCCATTCGGCCAAAAGAGATGATTGTTCATTATCCAAAGCTGCCATTTATTTCCTTCACATTGCTGGAAATCTTTTGGCCATTCGGTTCAAGGTGTTCACACCTTAAGGCTCTTCAAAACCGTCCATTCACACCTGATATGGCTGCTCAAGTACTCTCTTTATTATTGGTAATTTTTCAGCAAGAGTTGCCTCTTGAATGCTCATTTAAACCCATTAGCTGAATGTAGCTGCTACATGCATCTCCAAGATCCATTTGCTTAAGGTGGAAGCTTCATAGTTGGTCACAATTCAGCCGAATCTACATTGCCCATATTCATGAAGTTAAGCTGAATTTTAGTTCAATGTTTGCTTAGAAATTAAGTCTTGAACTTGTCTATTCGGCTACTAGTTGAAAGTCTATAAATAGTTTCTATTTTTCTTGTAAAAGGACTTTTTTGACAAATCTCTGAATGAAATATCATTTTAGTGAGGCAATTCACTCTCTTTATTCTTCAAAGCTCAATTGACTTATCTTTACGAGTGGCGTCAATCTGACTTTGTTTCGAACTTATCACCATAAGGTGTGGCGTTCCAACTATACCGAAGGTTCCTATTTTGCTAAATAGAGGGTCTCGGTTTTATCTACCATTTCTTTCCTTTTCTTTGAAACCTTTAAGCCCGGGTCCTTATTTGTTAATAAGGGTTCGTTCTTGTTTCATTGGAAACCATTCATCCCCATTTTGCTTCCTAATTCATTTAAAACCAATATAACTCATCTTATTGAATTTTGAACTAAATCGACACTACCTAAATTCGATCGGGAACATAATACGATTCATCACATCATCCGAATCGAGCTCGTATCAATATCTACGTATTGTTTTGCAAGTTCTAAGGGAAAAGTAGCTTTATGCAAAGTTTAGCAAGTGTGAATTCTAGCTGTGGGAAGTTGCAGTTCTGGGACATGTAGAGTCGGCAGAGGGAATTAGCGTGGATCCTCAGAAAATTGTAGCTGTAGTGGATTGGAAACCACTGAAGACGGTATCTGAGATTTGAAGCTTTTTGGGTCTGGCTGGGGTATTACAGGCATTTTGTTGAAGGATTTTCATTGATTGCTGCTCCTCTAACTAAGTTACTACGTAGAGGGGTACCGTTTAATTGGACTAATAAGCAGCAAGAGAGTTTTGAGAAATTGAAGGATGTTTTGACTAAGGCCCCTGTTTTGATACAACCAGAGTTTGGGAAGGAATTTACTGTTTACAGTGATGCGTCGCACATTGGCTTGGGTTGTGTGTTGATGCAAGAGGGTAAGGTGGTTGCTTATGCGTCTCGTCAACTTAAGCCTCATAAGACAAATTACCCTACTCATGACTTGGAATTAGCTGCGGTGGTATTCGTACTAAAGATTTGGAGACATTACTTATACAGTGAAAAGATGATTATTTACATAGATCATAAAAGCCTCAAATATCTTCTTACTCAAAAGCAGTTGAATCTTAGGCAATGAAAGTGGATAGAGTTTCTTAAGGACTACGATTGTTCAATTGAGTATCAACCTGGTAAAGCTAATTGTGGTAGCTAACGCACTGAGTCGTAGGGTTGTATCTGATTTGAGAGCAATGTTTGCTCATCTCAGCCTGCTCGATGATGGTAGATTGTTAGCTGAACTGCAAGTGAGACCGAATTGGATTGATCAAATTAAGGAGAAATAGTTGCTAGATGAGTCGTTAGCTTCTCATTTTCGACAAGCTGAGAATGGTGAGACCACGGATTTTGGGCTAAATGAGAAAGGAGTATTATGCTTCCGTGGAAGAGTATGTATACCGAGGGATTCTGATCAGAGGCAGTCTATACTGCAAGAGGCGCATAGTAGTCCATATGCTATGCATCTTGGCAGAAACAAGTTATATCGAGATCTTCGTGAGTGTACCGGTGGCCAGGGTTGAAACGTGAAGTTACTGAGTATGTGAGTAAGTGCCTTGTAACACCCCCTACTCGTGTCTGACACTGGGATCGGATACGAGGCATTACCTGATACGAACCGTCTCGGGAAGATTCGAGTCGTATGTAAATTGCCCGATCGTCTACGAGAAGTTACGTTAGGTTTAGTTGAGTTGAAGGTATGGTCAAAGTAGAAAGAGGGGTACGAATGGGATGGTAGGAATGAAAGGGTATGAACAAAAGGATATGAACAAATTGGTCAGTTTAGGTTCGATTAGGTAAAGAAGAGAACGGGTTTGAACTACTAAAGGTACTTTCAAGAACCAATACCGAAATGGTATCGACCCGTTGATTAAGCCTTTTGAGTTCGGTTATAGGTTTGGTAAGGGAAAACCTCGACCCACTATCTAACAAGATAGGAACCTCGGTATGTTGAACGCCACACTATGAATAGTGATAAGTTCGGGTACGACAAAGAACACGGTTGACACAACTAGAACGCTAGGAACGCTAAATGAATCTTTGAACGAAATATAAGAAAAGTTTGCCTCACAATTTCAGCAGCATAACATTAACATAAGTTTCAAAAGTCCTTTACATGAAAATTGAACAAGTATTTATAGGCCTAAGTCTAGGTAGCCGATTGGCCTTTCATGCTTACATATTAATTAAAGAAAATTCTAGAAAAATGACCCTTAATGTGCATGTCTAGATTCGGCTATGGTAATAGGAAATGAATGAATCTTCATGCTTAAGAAAACTCAAAGTGAATGCATGATGTCCAATGGTCACTTGTAGGTTCGGCCAACCTTGTTAAATGAAGCAATGTTTGGCCAAAAAGTATGAATTAATTGTGGACACTCCAAGGGCCATCATGTGTGTGAAACCGAATGTTGAAGAGTCTTCTAGTGTGAACAAGGTGAACCGAATAGTCTTTTCCATGTCTTATCGAAATTCACCCAATTATCGAGCACATTGCTCATAATTTTTCATAAAGATATACCTACACTTATTCATCATATAATCATGTTCAATTGTATTTTTACTTAATCGATTTTCCCGTTGAACTCTTCGGAATAATAACTGATACTCAATTGCCTGCACATATTTTCACACTTGTAGCCAAAGCTATCTGGTACGCATAGTAGCCTGCACATAGTACTACACATGCGACCAATTATCCGGTACACGTAGTAGCCTGCACTTAGTACTACACACGTGACCAATTATCCGGTACACGTAGTAGCCTGTACTTAGTACTACACACGTGACCTAACCATCTGATACACGTAGTAGCCTGCACTTAGTACTACACACGTGATCACAATTTTCGGGTATGCATAGTAGCCTGCACTTAGTACTACACATGCGACCTCACAATAGATCATTCGTATCGTTTTTATTCCGAATGTTTAATTGGGAAATTCCTCACTTTTCAACATTTTACTAAATTGTCCGTAATCAATTTAAATTCATAATTTACATCAAATAACCATTTGATAGGCAGCGACATTTCATATGATATCAAAATATAATAACATAAAAAGAATCGATAGATTATTTATGTACGAATTTACTCGAAGTGTCGATCTCACTATCCATAGTACCTATTGTCCATTCATAGTATAATAAGACACAACTCAAATATCAAATCAGCTTTTAAGAATTTACATAACATATATCACATATTTCATATATCACTTGTCATGTATCTTCATTTTCTTGCATTTCATGTAACATTCTTTCATGTCATATTTCCACATCATAAACACCATTCCATCAACTTTTCCAATATATTAAATCATAAAATATATGCAATAATAGTAAGAAATCTAATTCAAACATAACGTTGCATTATTATTATCATACGAACTTACCTCGATCCAGAAACAGCAATTTACCATTTTAGTCCATAACCTTGTATTTTCTCGATTTAAGCCCGAATCTCGATTTCCTTCATCTATAATATCACATTTAGCCTAATAATTAGTCACACTATTCATACGAGTCCAAAAATCATATTTTTAAAAATTTTCATTTTGACCCCTAAACTTTTGCATATTTTCAATTTTGCCCCAAGGTTCGGAAATTAAACTTCATCCTATTTTCTTATGTTTTATGACATGCTAATCATTTTTCCCTTCTATGGCAACATCAAATTCTCACTCTAACATGTACTTATGACTATTAGGTATTTTTACCGTTTAAGCCCTTTTGCTCGTTTTCACTTAAAACCGAGTAGCACAAGTTTTCAACATAATTTAAAACCTCATATTCTATCATAATACACCAAAATACACAAATTTCACCTATGGGTATTTTTCCAAATATGAACCCTAGGTTGAAATATTGCTAGCATAAGCTAAATCAAGTTACTCCAAAAACGTAAAAATCATTAAAAACGAGGCTAGAATGGACTTGCAATAGAGCTTGGAAGCTTGGAAACCCTAGCCATGGAGTCTCCCTTGGTATACACGTCCATGGTGAAGAAGATGAGCAAAATTGGCTTTTAATTTTGTATTTTAATTCATTTTACCCCTAAATGACCAAAATGCCCTTACTACTAAACTTTCCAAAAATTCCATTCATGTCCAATATTTGTCCATAAACTTTGAAATTGGTCAAATTGCTATTTAAGACCTCCTAATTAATATTTCAAAGCAATTTCATACTAGAAACTTCTAGAATGCAAGTTTTGCAACTTATTCAATTTAGTCCCTAACTTCAAATTAAGCACTTTATGCATAGAATTTCTTCACGAAATTTTCACACAATCATGCAATCATATCATAGACCTCAAAATAATCATAAAATAATTATTTCTATATCAGATTTGTGGTCACAAAACCACTATTCTGGTTAGGCCCTAATTCGGGATATTACAAACCAACATCCATGACTATCAACCTGAACATAAGATATTAGCACATACATGAGTTCAATAACATTCAATATCATCTATTTTAATACCAACATATCATTTGCCTACCATCATGTATGTAATGTACATTCTTACATTAACTAGAACTAGATATGCCAAATCTTATTCTCGTTTAATACCATCTTACTGTGGTTACCAATTTGTCCATTAAACATTCATGTTCAAGGCATTATTACTTATTTACATTTAATTCATAATCCATAGGTATGCATTCAACTTACCTAATGTATCACCAATCATGCACAACAAACAAAGCTAACTACCTCATCACACCAGAAACATAGAACATGACATGATTAATTAAGCTTACAAACCATAGTGAATATGGGCCACATCCCATGGCCATATACGATAACTCAATGTAGATCAATAGGTTAGGCCAAATAATAATAATACATGTCATAAAACTAGCTTCCTATACATGCCACTCACTTGATATTTCTAATATTTGAATTAATTCTCCCAAAAGTGATAGCTTGATAGTGTGGTTCTGCCTCCGACGATCTCCAACCCCGAGCCGACCTGCCAATACTAAAGAAATGGAGAGGAGGGGTAAGCTTTACGCTTAGTAAGTCCATATGAAATTAATAAGCAATTACTAACATGCTTTTCAAGATAAAACACTATAATTGTACAATTACACATGTTTAGGTTAAGCTGTTTTATCAAGTTACAGTTACTAAATCATTTATATTTGGATCTACAAAACTCCAAATTAAGTTCTGTTAGTATTCCTTGAAACTAGACTCATATACCTTTATCCCATAAAATGTTCAGAATTTTTTACTTTTCCAATTAATACAGTTTATTCATTAAAGTTTCCCCTGTTTTAGTGTTTGGCTACTCTGACCTCTGTCCACTACGAATCAATTTTCTCTCTGTACAGAATTCAAAGGGCTATGCAGTTTATTTCTATTAAAAATAGACTCAACAAGGAATATATAAATGTAAATTATAACTCCTAATTATTTTTTCACAATTTTTATTGAATTTATAAAATAGGAACAGAGGATCTCGAAGTCATTCAGACTCTGTCTCACAACAATTTAAATATCTCATAACATAAAATTCAATTGTATGTACCATTTCCTCTATGTGAAACTAGACTCATTGAGATTTAATCTCATATTTTATTCAGCCCCTAAATCAATTTCCACAATTTATGGTGAATTTACAAAGTTGCATCATTGCAGTAACCCAAAACTGCCAAGGCTAAATTTACTCAATCACAACTATTATTCACTAAATCCATACAATATCATTTCATCCATCATGGAAAGAACACATAATTATGCTTCATAGGCATAGATCCATAATCTCTATGTCATCAAGTATCAAGACTTATTCTTCATCATGTCATTTTCATAGTATTCACCAATACTATATACATCATATATCAAGGCATCACACATAGGTTTAGTGTACATACCTGTACAACTTGTAATTTAACTTAAGAACATACTCACCAATGGCTTGTCTCATTGGGACCACTATCAAATACTTCGTCAAATTACCCGTTGAACACTCAGAATATAATCGGATACACGGAAGCCCGCAGCTAGAAAAATTCAATAGCTTGCTGTTTATGTAGTAAAGCTACCATAGTCTCACCCATAATGAACTTGGAACGCAACTCAACGAGCTCGGGTGTTCGCATCCATAATGAACTCGAAACACAACTCAACGAGTTTGGATGCTTGCATCCATAAGTGAACTTGGAACGCAACTCAACGAGTTTGGATGCCTCATAATTCTCACGAACTCGGACCACAACTCAACCAGTTTGGATCTCAATTTCCTAGTGACATGTCAGTTGTATCCTAACCTATTCCTAAGGTTCAAACGGGCTCTTTCCTCGATCATACGCCTTTGCCATCTTTCTCGTGATGTCAATATCGATACTCCGGTGGCAACTCATATTTTTCAAGTATTCCACATAATTTGTATAATAATTCAACAATAATCATAGCATGCAACAATTCGTAAATAATAATCATCATACCATTATAAAGACATCAACAACATATAGTAATGTTACATCATTTACATAATATCAAATTATTCACATATATGCATACTTACAATTCATATAATATCATAACATTAGCATTAAAATACACATTGCATTATTAAAATCATATGAACTTACCTCGTATGCGAAAATGGTCATTTTTACCATTCTGTCCACAACTTGGTATTTTACCGATTTTAGCCTGAATTTCGATTTTCCTTACTTTATCATTTCAAATATAGCCTAATTAGGACTCATATTATTCAAATCAACCCAAATTCATATTTTGTAAAAATTATAATTTTGCCCCTAAACTTTCACATATTTACACTTTTGCCCCAAATGATATGGGGTTGTGCGCGGACCAAGATCGAGTTGCCAAGTCACGGGAAACTCCTACGAAAACCCTAAACAATTAGATCTGAAACGAAACAGAAAATTAAAAGATTAGATTTTTGAATTTTCAGATCTGAAATAAAATCCCCAAATCAGCAAAGAATCAAATTGAGAATAGAAATAAGTGTTAGGGTTCTTGAAACCCTCAAGGAGATTGTGATTCTGCCCAATTGAACACCAAGATAGTTTTCCCCAAATTTCGACAATCTAATTTCACCCAAAAAGAGTATGGAAAAACCCTAGAAATTGGGGATTTTTGGGCTGATTCCTTAAGATAGAAAAAGGCTGAAAACACAATAAGAACAGAAAATAGATTAGATAATGATTCAGCACAAGTAGAAATAAAGAAAGAATTGACAGTAAGAAATTAAAAGATAAGTCCTAAGAAGCCTTGAAATCTCGAAAGATCTCACAACTCCCTTCAAACGGCTCTAATCTCCCCTCCAAAGAATATCAATGGCAAGAAGAAGGTTGAAGATGGCTCCCACAATCAAAAAGATTGTTAAAACAACTTCTAAAGAAAACTCAAGAGAGAAATCTTGGAGAAAACTCAAAGAAAATTCTGCTCTCAACAAATCTGAAATTTTAATAATAATGATAAGTGTTTAACAAGGTGGACAGCCATGCCTTTAAATAGGCCTTATAACTAGTCCTAATCTAATTAGAAAACTAAAATAAAAAAAACTCCTAATTATTTTAATATGGAAATTCGGTCAAAGGTCATTTTATCTGGGACTCTTGGACTGAATATTGACATAAAAATTTAAACTAAGTAAATAAATAAATAAATAAAAATAAAAATAAAAATAAAACTTTACAACTTGGGCCACTTTGACAATTTGGCCTGATTTTCAACTAAGTATGGATGGATTTCTTGATTGGGCTGGGAATTTGCTTATTGGGCCTCGCCTTCAAGAATTTGGGCTTTTGTGACTCGTATCATTCCCCCTTCCTCAAAAAGATTCATCCTCGAATCTGAAAAATCAAATGAACTCGACTTTCCTCTATCGAACGGGACTAATGGCAATTGAGTCCACTGAAAAGAATAGCCATGAGATAGTAAATAGCAACGGAAACAAGCTTGTAGTCCAATCATAAGCATAACAGAACAGGTATAACGCATGTGAATGGACAGACTCAGATTACCATGCAAACAATCTAATTTACTCACCACTGCCTCGTCAAATATTTGAAACAAAGATGGACATGTTTTAAGGCATTCAGTCGTCTCACATTGTTCCCACAAACCATGAATAAATTGCGAGTAATAAATCAAATGGTAAACATAATCGTCACAAGTAGGTATTTGAAAAGATTCACATGGTTCACAGAGTTGCATAATCATACCATGCATTAATCGACGGTCTATAGATTCACTCACACATGCATTATCAAAAACAAGAATCTTTTTATCAACCATCAAAATAGATAGATCATCAATAAATAAAATAGGACAGTCAAGCACGTTTCGATCTAAGTGTTCATCAACACGATCTTTATCACTATCCGAGGAGTACAAAAGTGTTTCAAAGGTTTCAAGCATCTTACCTCGATAAGCAGAAGAATAAGGGTCGATTTTACCTTTTTCATTTAAAACAAACCTTCGCTCATCGGGGGCATAGTGTAGTCGAATCTCCGTTGTTGAGTTAACCTTTGTCAAATGGAACTCAAACTTCATGTACAACCACATAAACTGTTTAAGGCACGAATATAAATTGAAAACAAATTTGGAAAATTTCGTTACCTTATTCTCCAAAACAGATTTGGACAAATTCGAGGATTTTACACAAGGTAAATCAAGAGAATAACAAATCACGCTTCTTTTCGTAATGACTTTATCAACCACAATCGAAGAGTAACAATTAATCGGATCAAAATGAGGGGATCTTTTAAGAACTAAGTCACCAAAAGTTTTATCAATAATTTTCAAATCTGCACTGGACTCGGTTTCTAAAATTTCCTTACCTCGCTTACCTTCGGGATCATGTAGTGTGATTTCATCTTTGCCTAAGTTGATTGTATGAAAGCGTCTTTCATTTGAGAGGTATTGAAGTTGAAAGTTATCTTTCGATCTTTCGGGAACCTGAAAAGTAGCAACACAAGAAAAATTCATATCTTGGTTAGTGGAAACATTCCTCACTACCCTTTCCACGTCTTTTTCTTTTGTTTCTTTTTCTAATTCATTTTCTCTTCTTTCTTCAATTTCTTTTTCACTCTCAATCTCTTTTTGCTCTTTTTCATTCTCTTTTTCTTTTTCCTTACTTGTTTTAACAGAATTTTTCAGTTTGATTTGGTCCTCATGGACTTGTTCTAGAGTGAGCGGCACTAAGGTGAGTTTCTTTCCTTGATGCTTGAAAGAATACCTATTGGTACGACCATCGTGAGTGACTTTTCGATCCAGTTGCAACGGTTCTCCTAGCAACAAATGGCAGGCTTGAATAGGCATTACGTCGCACACAACTTCGTCTTGATACTTACCGATAGAAAATGCGATGCGCACTTGTTGAGTGACCCTAAATTGGCCTTCGTTGCTAAGCCCTTGTAGTTGATAAGGTTGTGGATGCTTGGTAGTGGTTAAGCAAAGCTTTTCCACCATCGTCGTGCTGGCTATGTTCGAGCAACTTTCACCATCAATAATAACTCTACAAAGCTTACCTTGTACGTGGCAGCGAGTATGAAAGAGATGTTCTCATTGCTGCTCGCTCTTTGGTTTTGCCAAAGATGATTGTCCACGATCATGAAAATCATCATCCATTCTAGTGACACGTCGAGGGCCGCGCCTCTGGGGTTGGTTATCCCTATCTTCTTTGATTGGATTTCGATATCGAGGTTCTTGATTCAATTGCACCTCATTGATGGTAGCAGTCAAAGCTCGAAGAGCAGCAGCCTGTTCATCCAACTGTTGTTGGAATTTTTTAAATATGTCACTATTATTATCACCTGTAGACATTTTTTTTAAAACCTGCAAAACACTCAACACTCAAAAATAAAAGTTATCAAACCTCACCGTTAATCACTCAAAAAGAAAAAATCAAATTCTCAATGAGGTCGAATTCAATCTTGTGAGTTCTTTATCAGAGTTTATATCAACCAATTAGAGAGTGTGAACCAAACTACCAAAGAATCCTAATTTGCACTAGGATGCCAAAAACTGACAAGACACCAATTGATTCGTGTTGCACCGAGGAAGAAGTTGTGCACACGTTTAAATCCTACTAACACAAGAAACAAGAAGGTGTTAGATAACGTAAAGGAAGAATAAAGGTAAACAAATGAAAACCTACAGCTAAGAATCAATAAAAATTGCTGAAAACAGAAAACCCGAAAAACTGCGGAGTAACTTGACAACTTCGTTCGAGGTGTTCCCGATCTCCAAAAATCACAAAATTAAATCTGGAATGTCTTCAAATATTGAATTTTTGATCTGGAAAATTTGGGTACCAAATTCAACCCGCTGAATATTTTTTTAATTTTTCAATTTTTTGACTTATTTTTTTGCGGGAAATATTTTTGTATATTCAATAACAGTGCCAAAAATATGTATGTAAAATTTCAGATCAATCAGAAAACATTTACCCACTCAAATGAATTTTTTTCGAAAATTTTTCTGGGTAAAACTGCTGTTTGTAATTTAAAAAATAGAGATCAGTTTAGAAATCAACCAAGAACACCCAAAACGCCCAAAATCTGATACCAAATGATACGGGGTTGCACGCGGACCAAGATCGAGTTGCCAAGTCACGGGAAACTCCTACGAAAACCCTAAACAATTAGATCTGAAACGAAACAGAAAATTAAAAGATTAGATTTTTGAATTTTCAGATCTGAAATAAAATCCCCAAATCAGCAAAGAATCAAATTGAGAATAGAAATAAGTGTTAGGGTTCTTGAAACCCTCAAGGAGATTGTGATTCTGCCCAATTGAACACCAAGATAGTTTTCCCCAAATTTCGACAATCTAATTTCACCCAAAAAGAGTATGGAAAAACCCTAGAAATTGGGGATTTTTGGGCTGATTCCTTAAGATAGAAAAAGGCCGAAAACACAATAAGAACAGAAAATAGATTAGATAATGATTCAGCACAAGTAGAAATAAAGAAAGAATTGACAGTAAGAAATTAAAAGATAAGTCCTAAGAAGCCTTGAAATCTCGAAAGATCTCACAACTCCCTTCAAACGGCTCTAATCTCCCCTCCAAAGAATATCAATGGCAAGAAGAAGGTTGAAGATGGCTCCCACAATCAAAAAGATTGTTAAAACAACTTCTAAAGAAAACTCAAGAGAGAAATCTTGGAGAAAACTCAAAGAAAATTCTGCTCTCAACAAATCTGAAATTTTAATAATAATGATAAGTGTTTAACAAAGTGGACAGCCATGCCTTTAAATAGGCCTTATAACTAGTCCTAATCTAATTAGAAAACTAAAATAAAAAAACTCCTAATTATTTTAATACGGAAATTCGGTCAAAGGTCATTTTATCTGGGACTCTTGGACTGAATATTGACATAAAAATTTAAACTAAGTAAATAAATAAATAAATAAAAATAAAAATAAAAATAAAACTTTACAACTTGGGCCACTTTGACAATTTGGCCTGATTTTCAACTAAGTATGGATGGATTTCTTGATTGGGCTGGGAATTTGCTTATTGGGCCTCGCCTTCAAGAATTTGGGCTTTTGTGACTCGTATCACCAAATCTCGTAAATTAAACTTCACCCTATTTTCTTATGTTTTATGACATGCTGATCATTTTTCCCTTCTATAGAAACATCTAATTCTCACTCTAACATGTATTTATGAACATTAGGTATTTTTACCGATTATGTCATTTTACTCGTTTTCACGTAAAATTGCTTAGCAAAAGTCATTTATCTAACACCCAACCTTCATTTTCTATCATTATACATTGAAATACATGCATATTATTCATGGGTAAATTTTTAGACATGAACCTTAGCTCAAATTAATGGTAGAAATATGTAGAACAAGTTACCGGGATTTCAAAAATGTAAAGAACTTTAAAAACGGGGAAAAGATGGACTTACATCAAGCTTGGAAGTTTTAAAAACCCTAGCCATGTCTTCCATCTCTATATACGGTTATGGCATGAGAAAAATGAAGAAGATGACATCTTTTTCTTAATTATTTTAGCTTTATTTACCAATTTACTAAAATACCCTTAATGAAAAATAAATAAAAACATACCATGCCATGTCTATCTTTGTCCACTAATTACAAAATGGGCTATTTACCATTTAAGGACCCCCAATTTAAAAACCCATTACTCACAAGTACTTAGTACCTTTGTAAACTAGAATACAGATTTTGCAACTTTTACAATTTAGTCCTTTTGACTAAATTGAGTGCTCGAACGTCAAAATTTTTGAATGAGGTTTTCATGAAATTATTCTGTAAAATTGTAGACCATAAAAATATAATAAAAATAATTCTTCTTTGAATTTGTGGCCCCAAAACCACTGTTTCGACTAGGCCCAAAATCGGGATATTACATGCCTGACATGCCAGCAAGTTAAGGCTGAGCATCAATTACCTTCTGGGTTACTACAACTAGTTAAAATTCCACTCTGGAAGTGGGAGAGGGTAATCATGGATTTTGTGAGTGGGCTACTCTTGACGCCAACTAAGAACGATTCGATATGGGTGATTGTGGACCGGTTGACTAAATCTGCCCATTTTATATCGGTCCACACGAATTATTCATTATAGAAATTGGCCAAGTTGTATGTGGCTGAAATTGTGAGACTGCATGTTGTACCGATTTCTATCATATCTGACAGAGATCCTGGATTCACGTCTTAGTTTTGAAAAAAGTTACACGAGGCTTTGGGTACAAGGCTGGATTTTAGTACTGTGTTCCACCCTCAAACGGATGGGCAGTCAGAGAGGGTGATTCAGATATTGGAAGACATGTTAAGAGGTTGTGTAATTGATTTTAGAGGCAGTTGGGAGGATTATTTGCTGTTGGTAGAGTTTGCTTA
The DNA here is from genome assembly GCF_007990345.1 of Gossypium hirsutum. Taxonomy (NCBI): domain Eukaryota; kingdom Viridiplantae; phylum Streptophyta; class Magnoliopsida; order Malvales; family Malvaceae; genus Gossypium; species Gossypium hirsutum. The sequence goes on from NC_053431.1 coordinate 53,524,705, forward strand.
TAACAACGGCTACCAGAATTAATTTCTGATATAGAAGATAGAGTGAAACTGATTCGAGACTGGTTAAAGGAAGCATCTGATAGGCAGAAGTCTTATGCAGACTTGAAGCGTAAAGAGATCGAGTACACTGTCGGGGATTATGTCTTTCTCAAGGTCTCACCATGGAAGAAAATTTTGAGGTTTGGGCGAAAAGGCAAGCTTACCCTTAGGTTTATTGGACCTTACTGAATACTTAGGCGGGTGGGACCGGTAGCGTATCAACTTGAGTTTCCTCCAGAGTTGGAAGAATTCATGACGTGTTTCATGTTTCAATGCTGAGGCAGTACCGTTCTAATCCCTCAAACATTGTATCAGTTGAAGAAATTGAGGTTGGACCTAATTTGACTATCGAAGAAGAACTGGTACAGATATTGGATCGTGATGTTAAGGTGTTAAGAAAGAAATCTGTTCCACTGGTCAAAGTGCTTTGGCATAATCACGATTCAGAGGAAGCCACGTGGGAGCCTAAAGAGGCGATGCGATAGTAATACCCTCACTCATTCTGAACAGGTAAATTTCGAGGCCAAAATTTCTTAAAGGGGGTAGATTTGTAACGCCCCAAATTTGGGCCTAGAAGTATTGGGCCTTGAGTATGGGTCCGTAGGGAGGTTGTATATAAGTAGTTAGTTTTGCAGGGAAATGACACAACTGTGTATCTGCTTCAGTGGTTAAGTGCTCTGTAAAGTGTCTGAGAAATCTTGGGTTCAAACCTGGGCTTTAGCAAAAATTTTGGTTTTAAGTGAATAAAACCCTGGATACTTGGATGATGGCCTTTTAACTTATTGTGTTAAGTAAATGACACAAGGAAGCATGTGGTCTAGTGGTTGTGGCGTCATTAAGGTTGAAAGAGAGCCTGGGTTCAAGTCTTGGCTCTTGCAATTTATTTTGGCTTTTCTTTTAAAGGAACCTGGACTTTGGCCTATAGACCTTATAATTAATTGAGGATATTTTGTGACATAGAAAGAACCTGTGGTGGAGTGGCAAGGTGGCGTGTTGTGTAACTGTGAGGTTTGAGGTTCAAGTCTTAGGATGAGCAATGGAGTATTTATTTTGCTATTTGAGCTGTGTAGGAGGTGGAGTTGGACTGGAACTCTGTGGTTGAAGTGGTCATAAAAAAAGAAAAATAAGGAATTTTCCTAATGGTTGAAAGTAATCCCACATTGGGAAGCTAACATGAGCATTGGTGAGAAGCTGGCTTTAAATAGAGCAAACCAGATGAGTTGGTGAGGGGGAAGTGATTAAGACTCAATGCAGGATGTGCCAAAGTTGGTGATCATGGACTTTAGTGCGTTCTCATAAACAGGTGTGTATTCACGCCCTTCTTTGTTGGAAATCGGTAAAAGCATAAAAGCCGAAACTTCAACATTTGAGGCCTCACAAACGTGCGACCGCTGGTGGGGTAAATTGAGCCCACAAACCATGGGCGATAGACTATAGAGGCAGCCACGAGCGTTCTCGTGTACTGGGCTTCATGGGCCAAATGGGCCCAACAGGCTCTGGGCCCGCTTGTGTAAATGATACGAGCACGTCCCGCAAAATTTATCGAACAAGTCTGTTAAGCCGAGAATTGACATGTTGGCAAGCTGATCCCAGCTGGTTTCCAGTTTCATGAGCTTCGTCCAGCTCAAATCCAGCTTATTCTAGCTCAATCCAACTTGTCTGAGCTAAACCGAGCTCACTCCTACCTTATATTTAGCTCACGAGCTAAACCTTAGCTCAACTTTAGCTTAAGGGCTAAAGCTTAGCTCATTTTAGCTCAAACCCAATTTTAGACTTAATGCATTAAATAAAATCTGAACATAATTATTTAAGCATCAAATTTGACTTATATTATTAATATTTGTTTTAATAGAAAAGGAACTCAAACGAAAGGGATTGAGTCGAGGATTTACCACTTCCAACACTCTCAAATGGGGCCAAAGAACGAGTAAAGGTGTTTCCAATTCCCGAGGAAAGGAGTTCACAGCTCCTTCGAAAACCAACAAGCATACCACCAAAGTGAACAAAGGCAAGGCACCCGAATCGTCCTTCAATCAAAATCGGGACATCAAGTGCTTTAAGTGCCTCGGAAGGGGCCATATAGCAAGTCAATGTCCTAACCAAAGGACCATGGTGTTGAGGGCTGATGGCGAGATCGAGACGGAGGACGAGGAAGAGAAAGAGTCTAAATCGACTTCTGAAGTCGAGGAAGACTTAGAACAACCTATGGAAGGAGAACTACTAGTGGTAAAGCGTAGTCTAAGTCTCCAAGGCGTGGACAATGATCTCCAACGAGAGAACATCTTCCACAACCGATGTCAAGTCGGAGGCAAAGTATGTAGTGTTATCATCGATGGAGGCAGTTGTACCAACGTAGCAAGTACGATGATGGTTGAAAAGCTTGGACTGCCCACAACTAAGCATCCAAGTCCTTACAAACTTCAATGGCTCAATGACGGAGGAGAGCTTAAGGTAACGAAGCAAGTACTTGTCTCTTTCAACATTGGCAAGTATTCGGATGAAGTTCTTTGTGATGTCATACTGATGCATGCGGGGCATTTGTTACTTGGCCGAATAGGCGAGTTCAACACGACAGGTATACCAACCGGTATACATTCAAATTTATGGGAAAAAATGTGACGTTGTCGTCGTTGACTCCCAAACAAGTGTATGAAGACCAAATCAAGCTAAAAGCTTCTGTAGAGCAAATGAGAGAAAAAGAAAAAGAAAGTTGTAAGAAAATAAAAGAAGAGAAAAATAAGAAAAGGAAAATAAAAGAGTGTGACAAGAAAAATATCCAAGAAAAAGAAGAAAAAGAAAAGAAAATCGAGAAAATGAGTGTTTTTGCAAGAGTTAGTGATGTGAGGAAGGCTTTGGTGATGAATCGAACTGTTTTTGTACTTTTTGTACAAGGAAGCATTAATTTCTACTAACGATTTACCCGATACCCTACCCCCTCCTATTTTGTCTTTGTTGCAGGATTTCCAAGACGTTTTTCCGGAAGAAACCCCGAGTGGTCTTCCACCACTTCATGGAATCGAGCATCAAATTGATTTCGTGCTGGGAGTGGTTATTCCAAATCGACCTGCTTACCGAGCCAATCCGTAGGAGACCAAAGAGTTGCAAAGACAAGTCAATGAACTGATGGAAAAAGGCTACATTCGCGAGAGCCTAAGTCCCTGTGCTGTTCCCGTATTATTGGTACCAAAAAAGGACGGAACATGGCGCATGTGCGTGGATTGCCGAGCCGTTAACAAGATAACAATCAAATACTGTCATCCCATTCCTCGCTTAGATGACATGTTAGATGAGCTTAGTGGGGCCAAAGTGTTCTCAAAAATCGATTTGAAGAGTGGCTACCACCAAATTCGGATGCGAGAAGGAGACGAATGGAAAATGGCATTCAAGACCAAGCATGGACTATACGAATGGTTGGTTATGCCTTTTGGCCTTACCAACGCTCCAAGTACGTTCATGAGACTAATGAACCATGTCTTAAGGCCTTTCATCGGTAAGTTTTGTGTGGTATATTTCGAAGATATATTGATTTACAGCAAATCTATGGAAGAACATGTAAGTCATCTCAAATCTGTTTTAGAAGTTTTGCAAAAAGAGACCTTATATGCTAATTTAAAGAAATGTTATTTTTGTTCTAACAAAACTATTTTTCTAGGATTTGTAGTTAGTGCGGATGGTCTTGAGGTAGACCAAGAGAAGATTAAGGCCATACGAGATTGGCCAAGGCCTACGAGCGTTACGCAAGTTCGAAGTTTCCATGGCCTAGCAAGTTTCTACCGACGATTCGTTTTGAATTTTAGCACTATTGCTGCTCCACTTACGAGTGTTATTAAGAAAAATTCTTCTTTTATTTGGAACGATGAACAAGAGAAATCATTTATAAAAATCAAAGATTGTCTCACTAACGCTCCTTTGCTTGCCCCTCCAGATTTCTCGAAGACTTTTGAGATCGAGTGCGATGCTTCGGGCATTGGAATTGGGGCCATGTTGACACAAGACGAACGTCCTGTGGCTTATTTTAGTGAAAAACTCAATGGAGCTGTACTCAACTATCCGGTGTATGATAAAGAGATGTAAGCGCTCATACGAGCCCTTGAGACATGGCAACATTACTTGTGGCCTAAGGAATTTGTTATTCACTCCGATCACGAAGCCTTGAAGCACATCAAAGGCCAACATAAGTTGAACCGACGCCACACGAAGTGGGTTGAATACCTTGAGTCGTTTCCGTATGTCATCATCAAATATAAGAAAGGTAAAGATAATATCGTGGTTGATGCACTCTCAAGAAGGTATACTCTGTTATGATATTTGGATTCTAAGATTCTTGGTTTTGCATTATTAAAAGATTCCTATGTAAACGATTCTGATTTTGGAGAGATATTTTGATGTGATCCGGCTCGGTTGATTGAGTCGATTCACTTGATTGCCCGATCGTCGACGAGAAGTTTGTTCGATTTTGTAGATAGATGGAGTTAGATGATTTTTTATAGCAGAAGTTGAGAAAATGGGTTCAAAAGATGGTTTGGATAGATGTTTGATAGGCTCGGTGAAATAAAGAAATATTGTTTATAATTTAATAGTTAAAATGGAATGGAAAAATAGAACTCAAGCGAAGAACGATTCAATACTATATGAAGTATTGCCCCGGGACTTATATTGCTTAAGGTGGGTTTAATGGATTGTCGAAGATGGACCTTGACCCGTTACCTATAGAGAGGTAGGAACCAAAGGTATAAAAAGGTGGATGAACGCCACACCATGATGGTGATAAGTTCAAGAAGTCGGGTTGACGCCACTAGCGAGCTAGATAAGTCAGAACGAGACTCGTACGAAATAGGATAGGAGGAAACCTCACAATCAAGTTTTCAATAATCAAATTCTGTAACCTTTTACAATAAACAAAATAAACTATTTATAGGCTCTCTAATGCCTATTAAAATTCAGCTACTAATGTGTTCACACAACAATTAAAAATGTTCACACTTCAAGCATTAAATCTCTATTCATGGATAGTGTAAGTTCATGCATGGTTGAATAATCATGTTTCTTCCCAAAACCTGTTCATGCATGCTTAACCAATAAGAAAGCTTCCTTGTTCCATGAATGTGCATCTTCAATTCATATCCAACCCCTCTTGGACGAATGCTAGGTGCATGGGTCATGCATCTCTCTTAATTAAAACTTTAATGATGGGCTGGTTCATGAATGGAAGCATGTACCTTGTAAATTCGTTCTCCCCTTTGTACATGCACATTATACATTCAATGTGATGAATTAAGGTAATATTCCCTCCCTTTGGACGTTCATGAATCCACCCATACATGTATAGGAGCTGATTGGTCAAATTGAGGTGTGAATGGCTTAGATGCTGCCTTGGGAATACGATCGGCCAAGCTTGTGCTTTAAGTTGCTGGACACCTTTTGGCCAAATAGGTGCCTTGGGGAGCCAAATGGATCAGCCACCATTCATTGAAAGAGGCCTTACATGCACCGTCCCATACATTGAACCTATCATGCATGAACCTTGTTTAATTACTCTCCAAATTCAACTCACCTACAAAAACACATGAACCAAAATTAAATCACATAAAATTCAGCTGAACAAACATTAATATAATTTAGACACACTAATTAAACATAAATTAAATTAGGCAAATTTAATAAAGTCTTAACAAGACATATTAAATTCGGCCAAGACACATTTAAAACATGTAATAAGTCAAAACATAATTATGAGCTGTAGTAATTTAAGCTAAATTAATAAATTACTTAATTTATTCAGACATTAAAATAAATGAGTTGAAATAAACTTAAGCCAAGCTCAAACGAGCTAAAGTAAGCTAAATTGAGCTCAAACGAGCTAAATTAAGCTCATGTGAGCTAAATCGAGCTGGGAAAAACTAAGATTGAGCTTGTTGAGCTGAGATTGAGCTTCATCTTGCACTTGGGGCCCTCGTGTTTAGGCCAATCATGATAGCAACGAGTGGTGCCACAACATGATGCGATTGAGATCACATCATACCCTCCCTCTTGAAGACGATTTGTTCTCAAATCGGGCCACTTGCTCGCAAAAAATTTTTCGAGATCACAAGCCCTTTTGTTCATGATCCGAAAAATATTGTTTTTAAAACTCCAGGAACCACAAATGGTTTGAAAAGAAAATGATTTAGTTCCATGCCCTCCCACTTTAGGAGGAAACCATTCCAAAGTGTCACCTACATAGAAATGGAATGAATTAGTGACACTAAAATTTATAAACTCAAATGATCTTTCCAGAATCTTATTCAAAATTAGAATGCATAATCTAATGCCGGGATCAAATGTAGAAGTGGATCTTACCTGTTCACAATAGTTTTCCATACTTAGTAATAAAGGATGCATCAGAATCAAATCAAATTTATAATCAAAATTTATCAAGGAGTCCTCCAAATGATCATGTAATCTAAGTTCCACTCGATCAATCTTACTTAAACATGCAGAATTTATATAGCAAGGTAGATTTGAGACACCATCTTCAAATTCAAATGCACTAACCATTTACATGCCATCGTCTTATCACATATTCGGATCAAAAGAAAATTAAACAAGCATGCCTTTAAACATTCATAAGTCTTGATTCTGTTAAACAAAAGTAAACAACATTCTCCACAATCAAAAATTTGATTTTGTCTTAACAAGCCAACAAGATTCACACGTCTCGTTTTCAAACTTAGTGACAAAGCATCATACAAGCAACGATTGTTTACTTGGTCATTCAAACAAAAATTTACAATGCTTGCCTTCTCTCAAAGATGAACCAGAATAGCGAACTCCAGGGTTGAACACACGATATTGTTCACTCGTTCCAAAATGCAGTGTGAATTTCTTAATTACCAACAATTCACACAAGTGGAACAAAAAGAATTTGAGCATGCATATGTTCAAATATTCATACATCGTAAATCTCATTCGAATAGACTTGTTCAAACATGGGGGATTTACGCAAAAAAATAGAAAATTCAAATTATCACCACACACAAGTAGACTAGGCGTTTCACATGCCAACTTTTTATCACAAGAGTTCAAAATTTGTTTGTGCGGATTTATTCGTACTTCAGTAAAATTCTTGCCAATACCATACTCATCAATAGGAAAACACTTCTTACCACTATGGAAGGTGTAATCACCATCATTCAGAATATGATAATCAAACAAATCAAACTTTGTATGTGAATAATCTTTATCGCACACTATCACACTTTGTTCATGCTGATCTAATCGAACGCCTTCAATAAAATTGCCAGCAACAAACTTATCATAGAAAAAACTTTTCAAAGCACTAGTTGAAACAAAATCATAAATAATAGATGAACGAAAATTAACCAATTCAATGGGGAAAACCCTTTCGCAAAAACAATTTTCAGCAATCTTGTCATAAACATGTGAGTAAATGAGTTGAAACTCGCTCAACAAGGAACCCTTACCTTGCTTACCATTGGAAATGTGACAATCATTTTTATCTTCCAACTTACCTCTTTCAATCAATTGAAAACGTCTCTCGGTAGAAAGGTAATGAAGTTGGAACCAATCCGTGGATGGAATCTTGCAAACCTGAAACAAAGAAAAATCACAAGGTAATTTCGAAAGGGGGTTAGCAAAAGAATTCCTCTCTTTTTCGTGATTACTCACTTCACTCGTTTCTTTTACAGACTCTCTTTCTTTTTCACTTGATTTCTTTTCAAGCTCTCTTTCAATTTCCTTTTTCGCTTTTTCTTTTTCAATTTTCTTTTCTTCATTTTCTTTTTCTCTCACTTTTTTGATTTCTTTTTCAATCTCTTTCTCCTTTTCTCGCTCAATGGATTGCTTCATTTTGAATTGGTCTTCTTGCACTTGTTCCGGTGTGAGCGGCGCTAAAGTGATTTTCCTTCCTTGATGCTTGAAGGAATACCTATTGGTACGTTCATCATGAATGACCTTGCGATCCGATTGCCATGGTTCTCCTAGCAACAAATGGCAGACTTGAATAGGCACAACATCACAAAGGACTTCGTCTTGGTATCTTTCGATGGAAAATGCAACACGCTCTTGTTGAGTAACTTCAAATTTGCCTTCAACACCAAGTCCTTGCAGTTGATAGGGTCGTGGATGCTTGGTAGTGGCCAAGCCAAGTTTTTTTACCGTTCGAATACTAGCCATGTTTGACCTACTTCCTGATGTGAGCTTCCCTACGAACCAAATGGAGAACGTACAAGAAGCCATTAAGCTGCCCATTGGTCCAATAACGCGAGCTAGAGCTACACGATTCAAAGATGCTATTTTAGCAATGGTGGAACGGGTTGAGGAAAATGATAGCAAGGAGTTTAAAAACGAGCTGAACATATTCAACTTCTTTGAAGCTGAATTTCGTTCTAGCTAATTAATTTGCTGCTGGAATTTTAGACCATTTAAATAAGCATTTAAATAAGTTGCATTACAACTTTTAAATATGTCTTAATTTATTACAAGTGTTTAATATGTTGATTTGGTTGAATTAAAGGTGTCTAGATGTCATTTAATTTGTTTGAATATATTACATGAATTAACTATGTTCAGCCGAATTAATGTGTCTTGTTTAGTACATATTTAATTCGGCTTAATGTTAATTAGTATGTTCATATTATGTTTTAAATTAATTCAGCTGAATTGAGTTAAATTAATGAGGTTCATTTGTTTTATTTAGGTTCAGTCGAATGTGGAAGATGCATGGGAAAGGTTGGCCGAATGTTGTGTGCAAGATGCATGCATGTTGGATTCAATGCACCTAATGATACATGCATGAACTACATTAAAAATGGTGTGCTGATTATTGAAGTTCTCTAAGTGACCATTCGGCTAAAGAGATAGTTTTTCAAGCTGCCATTATTTCCTTCACATTGCTGGATACATTTTGGCCATTCGGTTCTTGGTGTTCACATTTTAAGGCTCTTCAAAACCGTCCATTCACATCTAATGTGGCTGTTCAAGTGCCCTCTTTATTATTGATAATTTTTCAGCAAGAGTTGCCTATTGAATGATCATTTAAGCTCATCAGCTGAATGTAGCTGCTACATGCATTCCCAAGATTCATTTGCTTAATATGGAAGCTTCATGTATGGTCACCATTCAGCCGAACCTACATTGGCCATTTTTGTTCAATGTTTGCTTAGAAACTAAGTCTAAAATATGTCCATTCGGCTACTAGGCATTAGGCTATAAATAGTTACTCATTTTCTTGTAAAAGGACTTTTGACAAATTTCTGAATGAAATATCATTTTAGTGAGGCAATTCACTCTCTTTATTCTCCAAAGCTCAAATTGACTTATCTTCAACAAGTGGCGTCAATCTGACTTTGTTTCGAACTTATCACCATTGGTGTGGCGTTCTTCATACCGTAGGTTCCTATTTTGCTAAATAGAGGGTCTCGGTTTTATCCCAAAATCTTTTCTTTCTTTGAAACCTTAAGCCCCGGGTCCTTATTTGCTAATAAGGGTTCGACTTGTTTTCATTGAAATATCCAGCAAACAACACTCCATCAAACTCCCTTGTTTTCCAAAGCCATTTAATTTTAAACACCAAGACTTGAATTTATTTCAAGGCCGACACTACCTAATTTCGATCGGGAAATATTACGACTCGTTATTTCATACGAAACGAGCTCGTATCAGTTGGTATCAGAGCTGGTTAATTTAGGTACGTAAATTGTAGATTCAAAAAAAAATCGAAAAAAAAATCGAAAAAAAAAATATTTTGAAAAAAAAATTGCATACGGTCTAGGTGCGGACGAAAAGAACGTGAAAGATCCGTAAAAAAAAAGAGTCTGGAGACACTTCAACAAAATTTTTTCTAAAATCACATTCTACACTCCTTTATACCCATTTTAGTGAATTTTCACGCTATTAAAAAAATTCCCAATTAGTGAATCCATTTTATAGCCACATCTTAAGCCTTTCTTTCTTTCGAGCCTACCCTAAACCATATGACTTTCCCTTGCAAACCCCTTGAAGCTGACCCACAAGTGTGGATAAATCTAAGTAGCTTTTCAGAATATCGAGAGTTGGATTTGAGAGGTAAAAGGCAAGAGAGTACATCAAGATAAAAGTCGAAAATAGAGTGAAACACGAGAGGAGTGAATTCTTTTCTTGTGAGTGAATTGTAAGGTTTTTTTTTGTGGTGAGGATATTTTCCTAATTTTAATCATCATGTCAAGGAGCCCGGAACGACGAGCAACAAGTGGAGGAGCCTCGAATGCTGCTGGTGGAGGAGTTAATCTTCAACCAAGGAGAAACATTCCCGGAGGCGGAGTGCCCGATCTACAAGTTCAAGCAATCGTGCCAGAAATTTCTCGTTTGTTCCAACCTCAATTTGATTCCCTTTATGAACAAATGGAACAAATGGAGGAACGAAGCCAACGTGCGAACACCCCTCCTATTCCGAGAAGAGAGCGAGAACGTCCATGGCAACATGCAAATGATCTATATGAAGCAAGTGACGTTGAAAGTGATCGAGCTTCGCGACAAAGTGCAAGGCGACAAGGCCAACGAGCACGGGGACTGATACGCCCCGGCCTCGGTGATGAGAGTCGAGTCGTTGATGTACCCGATCGTGAATTGGAGTAATATCAAGGTTTGTCGAAGATAGGTTAAGAAAGAAGGGATAAAGGCTCAAATTTAGTTCAAAAGGGGTTACGAAGTTTATTGAGGATGATAGGTGAATGAAAACCAAGTATTCAAGTTGAACCAACACAATATAAGTGTGTTAACCCGGGACTTATACGAATACTTAAGAAAGGTTAAATGTTGTATGGATGGAAAACGAATAAAATGGAACCTTGACCCACTATCAAAGATGATAGGAACCTCGGTATAACTTGAACGCCACACTTTGGATGCAAAGTGATAAGTTCGGATAAGAAGAATGGGTTGATGCCACAAGGGTTACTTGATAAGTCAAACGAGTCTTTGGAGAACAATGAGAGTTGTAAACAATCTCAGAAAATGTAAAAACATTAATTCAAGGTTCTTCCCCCCCCTTACAATGAAATTTAACACATATTTATAGGCAAAACAAAAGGGTAGCCGAATGGGTAAAATTGGAAGCCAAATTCGGCCATGATGCTTCCTCAAATTCTTCCATGAATTATGCATGATGTTGGTCAAATGCTTCCTCAAATTCTTCCATGAATTATGCATGATGTTGGCCAAATGCTTCCTCAAATTCTTCCATGAATTATGCATGATGTTGGTCAAATGCTTCCTCAAATTCTTCCATGAATTATGCATGATGTTGGCCAAATGCTTCCTCAAATTCTTCCATGAATTATGCATGATGTTGGTCAAATGCTTCTTTGCCGTCCATGTACATTGTCCTAGCAAATTCAACAAATTTACTTAGCTTAAATCTCACACATTAATTCGGCTGAACCATGACATGTTTAACATTCTGCATTTAAACAACAGCAGCATTAAACAACAGCAGCAAAACACATTAATTAACAGTATTAAATTCATCCAAAGTACACAATATCCTGCACATTAAATTTATCTAGAAAAATTAATTGACAACATGAATTAAATTTGTCTTAAATTTAGACACACTTAATTAACTATTAGACATCTATTTAATAGGTAATAAACTAAGACACATTAAAATAAAAATGTCCAGATTTTTAAACAAATTAATTAACTTATTTAATTAACTAATCAGCAACTTATTTATTCCATCATCTAAATGCAAACTTAATTAAATAAATTGCATTCTAGCTCCATAAGCTAGAATCCGCCCAAATTGAGCTGGGACGAGCTTGTGAGAATAACGAGCCTCGCTCGTGAGTCGAGCCAAGAAATGTTTCCAGGGCAGGGTCGTATCATCCCCCTCTTCTTTAGAACGACTTGTCCTCAAGTCGAGCCATTGGTTCACTCGAACACAGCAACTTTTACTCAGCTTTCCTCGGTCGAATGGGACGGATTGGAATTGGAACAACTGAAAGGAATAACCATGAATTAGCAAAAAGTGTTTCAGATAAATTTGTAATCCATATGCAAGCAGAATAGAACAAGAAAATTCCATGCGAGTGGACAGATTCAAAGCAACATGTTGACAATCATGCAAACAAATTAATTTACTCGCTAATGCCTCGTCAATTATTCGAAACAAAAATGAACATGTTCTAAGGCATTCAAATGTCTCTAATTGTTTCCACAAGTCATAACCAGCATGTGAATAGCAAGTCAAATCAACAACACTATCTTTATCACCACCTAAAGAGTATAACGATGTTTCAAAAAGTTCATGAGGCTTACCTTTAAAAGTAGGAAAACAAAGATCAGTTTTACCTTGTTCGGTCAACACAAACCTTCTCTCCTCGGCAATGTAGAGTAGTCGAAATTCCTTGCTTGAATTAACCTTTTCAAAATGGATCTCCATACTCGACAATAGAGCATGCATCATAATCAAATTGGAATTATAATCAAAATACATCGAGAACTCATCCAAATGATCATGTAATCTAAATTTCAGTCGGTCAATTTTGCTCAAAAATGCAGAATTTGGATAACAAAGCAGATTTGAGGCACCATCTTTAAGTGCACTAACCATTTTACATGTCATCGTCATATCAAACAAACAAATCAAAGACATGCATGTTTTCAAGCATTCATACGTCTCAAATCTCATACGCACATTCTTGTTTATACAAAGTAGTTTCTCACAAAAGATCAATGAGTGCATATTTTACCCAAATCAAGCCGATGGAATGGCTTATATGTCTTTTTATCTTGCAAATGCCGAATAATTATTATTTTACTAACAAACTCATCAGCATCGAAATTTCCAAAAGCGTTATTCTTCTTGCCATCATTCCGCGCAAATGTATTATCATCAATCAAAGGATGGCAAGTAACCACATCAAAGTTCAGATCACTTCTAAAGGACAATTCATCAACAAGGTTTCCATCAACAATCGAATAAAACAGAGGTGCTTTAAAAATTTCAAAACTCATACCTCGCTCCTCTTTTGGCATAGGCGAACTAAGATAGTTGAGAACGTTACCTTTTTCAACCAAGGTGAACCTTCTCTCCTTGGAAAGGTATTGGAGTTGTAAATTATCGTCACTCGGCCTTTTGGATACCTGAAAAGCAGAAACAGAACAAGAACAAGTTTCATATGGATTAGTTGAAATGCTCCTCACTTTTTCTAGTTCATTTGTCTCTTTTTCGCTCGTTTCTTTTTTAATCTCAACTTCTTTTTTCTCTTTTCATTTCCTCTCTCGTTTTCAATTTTATTTTCGACCTCACTCTCTTTTTGATTTCTTTTTCTTTTTCAATCTCTTTTTCATTTCTTTCATTTTCTTTTCTCGCTCGCACTCTTGTACAATCTCAATTTCTTTTTCGAATTCTTTCTCTTCATTTTCTTTTCTCTCACTTTTCGATTTCATTACAATGTGCAGTCGACACGAAAGAATCAAAAATATAATCATTTGCCCCAAAGGAAGAGAAAATATTTTCATAGGCTCCTCGTCCATTTCTTCGGGAACAATCCTCCGGGAAGGACTTCTTTGAATCATACGATGAATAACTCGTCCTCTCTCGTTCGTCATGTCGAGAAGTTGCAAGCTCTAGACTGTCACGTCTTGAATTCCTTGACGAATAGGAATCCCAATAAGAATCTCTTAGCGAGTAGTCTTTGGACGCGTATCGCCGCAATGATCTCGACTCCATTTCTCGATTTGGTAGATTTTGTTTTCGTCTGGCTCTTTCCTCCACTCGATCCAATCGATCATGCAATTTATCAAAATTTGATTTCACCATTCTACGTATCTCTTGCTTCAAATATTGGAAATCTGATTCGGAAAATTCTTGTGACATGATTTTTTTTTGCAAAAAAAATGATTAAAATAAAATAGAAAGTAAATACCTCACCACAAAAATCTCACGTTTCACTCACAAAGAAAAATGGATAACACTCCACTCGTGTTTACACTTATTTAATGGCTTTTGCTCGCTCTAATGTACTCACCACTCGAGCCTTTTTCCACTCGATTTTCGCCTCTCGAAGTTCTCCACAAACTAGATAGACGAATCAATACCATTTGTCGTCGGCTTCCAAAATTGAGTTGGCTTGGAGGGCAATGATGTCGGAAATGGTAGGCTATCAAACAAAACTTAAAATGAATTTCAATCACTTTTTTTTAATTCCGAATTTTTTTTTTGAATTTCTCTTTTTTTAATACCGAATACAAAAGAAGAAAGAAAAAATAATAAATTGGATAATTTTTTTGAAAACGTGAAAATTCACTCAAAGGGGTATAAAGGAGTGTAGATTATGATTCAAAAAAAATTGTTGAAGGGTTTCCAGACTCTTTTTTGTTTTACGGATCTTTCACGTTCTTTTCGTCCGCGCCTAGACCGTAGGCAAATTTTTTTTTATTTTTATTTTTTTTACAAAACCATAATATCAAAGATGATGATTCTTACTCCGATTCGGCTAGCTCTGATACCAGATGATACGCCCCAGCCTCGGTGATGAGAGTCGAGTCGTTGATGTACCCGATCGTGAATTGGAGTAATATCAAGGTTTGTCAAAGATAGGTTAAGAAAGAAGGGATAAAGGCTCAAATTTAATTCAAAAGGGGTTATGAAGTGTATTGAGGATGATAGGTGAATGAAAACCAAGTATTCAAGTTGAACCAACACAATATAAGTGTGTTAACCCGGGACTTATACGAATACTTAGGAAAGGTTAAATGTTGTATGGATGGAAAACGAATAAAATGGAACCTTGACCCACTATCAAAGATGATAGGAACCTCGGTATAACTTGAACGCCACACTTTGGATGCAAAGTGATAAGTTCGGATAAGAAGAATGGGTTGACGCCACAAGGGTTACTTGATAAGTCAAACGAGTCTTTGGAGAATAATGAGAGTTGTAAACAATCTCACAAAATGTAAAAACATTAATTCAAGGTTCTTCCCCCCCTTACAATGAAATTTAACACATATTTATAGGCAAAACAAAAGGGTAGCCGAATGGGTAAAATTGGAAGCCAAATTCGGCCATGATGCTTCCTCAAATTCTTCCATGAATTATGCATGATGTTGGCCAAATGCTTCCTCAAATTCTTCCATGAATTATGCATGATGTTGGTCAAATGCTTCTTTGCCGTCCATGTACATTGTCCTAGCAAATTCAACAAATTTACTTAGCTTAAATCTCACACATTAATTCGGTTGAACCATGACATGTTTAACATTCTGCATTTAAACAACAGCAGTATTAAACAACAGCAGCAAAACACATTAATTAACAGTATTAAATTCGTCCAAAGTACACAATATCCTGCACATTAAATTTGTCTGGAAAAATTAATTGACAACATGAATTAAATTTGTCTTAAATTTAGACACACTTAATTAACTATTAGACATCTATTTAATAGGTAATAAACTAAGACACATTAAAATAAAAATGTCCAGATTTTTAAACAAATTAATTAACTTATTTAATTAACTAATCAGCAACTTATTTATTCCATCATCTAAATGCAAACTTAATTAAATAAATTGCATTCTAGCTCCATAAGCTAGAATCCGCCCAAATTGAGCTGGGACGAGCTTGTGAGAATAACGAGCCTCGCTCGTGAGTCGAGCAAAGAAATGTTTCCAGGGCAGGGTCGTATCAGGGACCAAGAGATCGAGAGAGGACCGATGATGATTTAAAAAACATTAAAATGGCGATTCCTGCTTTTCAAGGAAGGTCGGATCCCGAGGCCTATCTTGAATGGGAGAAGAAGGTGAAGTTAGTTTTCGAGTGCCACAATTACTCGGAAAGCAAGAAGGTAAAGTTAGCTACTATAGAATTCTCCGAATACGCCATAATATGGTGGGATCAACTCATGATGAGCCGAAGACGCAATGGCGAACGTCCCGTGTCTACATGGGCGGAAATGAAAGCCATAATGAGAAAGCGATTCATTCCTGCTTACTATCACCGGGAGTTGTATCAAAAGCTCCAAAGCTTAACTCAAGGCCAACGAAGCGTGGAGGATTACTACAAGGAAATGGAAGTGGCCATGATCCGCGCCGATGTGGAGGAAGATCGAGAAGCCACCATGGCTCGATTTCTCGCTGGCCTTAACCGAGATATTGCAAATATTGTGGAGCTACACCATTATGTCGAGGTCATTGATATGGTCCATATGGCCATAAAGGTTGAAAAACAATTAAAGAGAAAAGGTACGTTCCGTTCTTTCCCTAATACTTCTTCTACGACTAAGTGGGGGCAAGGGTCCAACAAATGAGACTTGCCGAGTCGAAATAAAGAAGTAAGTGGAGCTACCAAATTCAACAAACCGATTGCCGAATCGAGTAAAGGAAAGATGGATGCCCAACCAAATAGATCCCGAGACATCAAATGCTTCAAATGTCTTGGAAGGGGCCACATCGCAACCCAATGTCCGAACCAAAATACGATGTTTGTTCGAGATGATGGAGAAATTGAATCCGAAAGTGAACAAGAGAACGAGGCTGTTGAACAACTCGAAGAAGAGGAAGACATCGAACAAGCCGAGAATGGAGAAATCTTGGTTGTGAAAAGAAGTCTCACCTTGCAAGGTGCCGAAAATGATCAACAACGCGAAAACATCTTCCATACGCGATGTCAAGTGCAAGGTAGGATTTGTTGCGTGATAATCGATGGGGGAAGTTGTACAAATGTGGCTAGCACGTTGATGGTGGAGAAACTCGGATTGGCCACCACCAAACATCCCCATCCGTATAAACTCCAATGGCTTAACGATGGTGGAGAATTAAAGGTAACAAGACAAGTGCTCATTTCATTCACAATCAGAAAATATCAAGATGAAGTGATGTGCGACGTTGTACCGATGCATGCGGGGCATCTTCTTTTGGGACGTCCGTGGCAATTCGACAAGCGAGCAATTCATGATGGTTACACAAATCGATTCTCTTTCAAACATATCGGACAAATGGTGACTCTAGCCCCGTTATCACCGAAACAAGTGTACGAAGATCAACTCAAAATGAGGAGTTCGATTGAAAAATCAAAAGAAATCGAGAGAGAGCAAAAAATGAAAAGAATAAAGAAAAGAGTGAAGAAAAGAAGAAAAACAAAAAGATGAGTGATAAAAAAGAGAGAGTGATTCAAAAGAAAAAGAAATGAGTGATGAGATTGAAAAAAAGAATTTGTTTGTAAAAGAGAGGGAAGTTCGAAAATCGATGCTATTGAAACAACCATTGTTGGTTCTTTTGTACAAGGAGAGCTTGCTTGGCACTAACGAATTTGATGACAAATTGCCTTCTTCTATTTTGTCTGTGTTGCAGGAATTTCAAGACGTATTCCCGAAAGAAATCCCGAGTGGGTTACCACCTATTCGTGGAATTGAACACCAAATCGATCTTGTGCCGGGAGCCGCAATTCCAAACCGACCTGCTTACCGGAGCAATCCTGAAGAGACGAAAGAATTACAAAAGCAAGTAAATGAACTCCTTGAAAAGGGCTATGTGCGTGAAAGCCTTAGTCCATGCGCCGTGCCTGTTTTACTAGTTCCGAAGAAGGATGGAACGTGGAGGATGTACGTGGACTGCCGTGCTATAAACAAAATAACTATCAAGTATCGTCATCCTATTCCACGATTGGATGATATGCTTGACGAGCTAAGTGGCGCGAGTTTATTTTCAAAAATCGACCTTAAGAGCGGTTATCACCAAATACGGATGCGTGAGGGAGATGAGTGGAAGACTGCGTTCAAAACGAAGCATGGGCTTTACGAATGGCTCGT
Organism: Gossypium hirsutum; assembly: GCF_007990345.1. Taxonomy (NCBI): domain Eukaryota; kingdom Viridiplantae; phylum Streptophyta; class Magnoliopsida; order Malvales; family Malvaceae; genus Gossypium; species Gossypium hirsutum. The sequence continues at coordinate 53,542,539 of NC_053431.1, forward strand.
TATGCCATTTGGCTTAACGAACGCCCCAAGCACATTCATGAGGCTTATGAATCACGTTTTAAGACCTTTTATTGGTAGATTTTGCGTAGTATACTTCGACGATATATTGATCTATAGTAAAAATTTGGATGAACATATTTTACATTTAAAATCTGTTTTGGAAGTATTGAGAAAAGAAACCTTGTATGCTAATTTGAAGAAATGTGATTTCTGCACTAACAAGGTTGTGTTTTTAGGTTTTGTTGTTAGCTCGGAGGGTCTTGAAGTCGATCAAGAGAAGATCAAGGCGATCCAAGAATGGCCCCGTCTGACGAATGTCTCCCGAGTCCGAAGTTTCCATGGACTAGCAAGTTTTTACCGTCGATTCGTGCCAAATTTCAGCACCTTAGCCGCACCTTTAACCGGGGTTATTCGTAAGAATTCCAACTTCATTTGGGGAGAGGAACAAGAAAAATCCTTTTTGAAAATTAAAGATTGTCTAACTCATGCACCGTTATTAGCTTTGCCTAATTTTGATAAAACTTTCGAGTTAGAATGTGATGCATCAGGTTTAGGCATTGGAGCTGTGTTGATGCAAGATGGTCGTCCTATTGCCTATTTTAGCGAGAAACTGAATGGTGCTGTCTTAAACTATCCAACATATGACGAGGAGCTCTATTCGTTGATCCGAGCCTTAGAAACGTGGCAACACTATCTTTGGCCCAAGGAATTCGTCATACACACCGATCATGAGTCCTTGAAGTATTTAAAGGGGCAACACAAGTTGAATAAGCGACACGCTAAGTGGGTAGAATTTCTCGAATCTTTTCCCTACGTTATTAAATATAAGAAAGGTAAGGAAAACGTAGTGGCTGATGCACTATCTCGAAGGTATGCGTTGCTAAATATTTTGGATGCTAAGTTAATGGGGTTTGTATTTCTTAAAGATTTATATGTCAACGATGCTGACTTTGGTGAATTCTTTAGATTATGTGCCAAGGGAGCCTACGAGAAGTACTATCGACATGATGGGTACTTATTTCGAGAAGGAAAGCTTTGTATACCCCAAGGTTCCGTACGAGAAGTGTTGATCGAAGAAGCCCATAGCGGAGGATTAATGGGGCACTTTGGTGTTGCTAAGACATTAGCTACATTGCACGAACATTTCTTTTGGCCCAAGATGCGACGAGATGTCGAACGATTTTGTAATAGATGCATTGCGTGCAAACGGGCTAAGTCACGAATTAAGCCCCATGGTTTGTATAAACCATTACCTATTCCCGAAACCCCTTGGTCTGATATCTCCATGGATTTCGTGCTAGGTTTACCTAGGAGTAAGAATGGCCGAGATTCAATATTTGTGGTTGTAGATAGGTTCTCAAAAATGGCCCATTTTATAGCATGTCATAAAACTGATGATGCCGTTAATATTGCTAACTTATTTTTCAAAGAGGTGGTCAGGTTGCATGGCATGCCTAGAACGATTTTGTCCGACCGAGACGCAAAATTCCTTAGCCATTTTTGGAGGACACTATGGGGGCGTCTTGGAACGAAGTTGCTATTTTCAACCACTTGCCATCCGCAAACGGACGGCCAAACCGAAGTGGTCAACTGGATTCTGTCTACATTGCTTCAAGCTATTATTCGGAAGAATGTGAAGGCTTGGGAAGAATGCTTACCACATGTGGAGTTTGCGTATAATCGAGCTGTTCATTCAGCTACCAAATTTTCTCCTTTTGAAATTGTCTATGGTTTCAATCCATTAACTCCACTTGATTTATTGCCATTGCCTTCTAATCAACTTGTTCATGTAGATGGGAAGCGCAAAGCTGATTTCGTCAAGCAATTGCACCAACGAGTTCGAGACAATATTGAGGCCAAGACCAAGAACTATGAGCAACATGCTAACAAAGGTCGTAAGCGAGTTGTGTTCGAACCGGGAGATTGGGTTTGGTTGCATATGCGCAAGGAGAGATTTCCTATGCAAAGGCGATCCAAACTTCTTCCGAGAGGGGATGGACCGTTTCAAGTCCTTGAGCGAATTAACGATAACTCCTATAAATTGGACTTGCCTGGTGAATATAATGTTAGCGCGACTTTTAACGTTTCTGATTTGTCTCCGTTTGATGCAGATTCCGATTTGAGGGCAAATCGTTCTGAAGAGGAGGGGAATGATGTGAGCTTGCCTACGAACCAAATGGAGAACGAACAAGAAGCCATTAAGCTGCCCATTGGTCCAATAACGCGAGCTAGAGCTAGACGATTCAAAGATGCTATTTTAGCAATGGTGGAACGGGTTGAGGAAAATGATAGCAAGGAGTTTAAAAATGAGCTGAACATATTCAACTTCTTTGAAGCTGAATTTCGTTCTAGCTAATTAATTTGCTGCTGGAATTTTAGACCATTTAAATAAGCATTTAAATAAGTTGCATTACAGCTTTTAAATATGTCTTAATTTATTACAAGTGTTTAATATGTTGATTTGGTTGAATTAAAGGTGTCTAGATGTCATTTAATTTGTTTGAATATATTACATGAATTAACTATGTTCAGCCGAATTAATGTGTCTTGTTTAGTACATATTTAATTCGGCTTAATGTTAATTAGTATGTTCATATTATGTTTTAAATTAATTCAGCTGAATTGAGTTAAATTAATGAGGTTCATTTGTTTTATTTAGGTTCAGCCGAATGTGCAAGATGCATGGGAAAGGTTGGCCGAATGTGGTGTGCAAGATGCATGCATGTTGGATTCAATGCACCTAATGATACATGCATGAACTACATTAAAAACGGTGTGCTGATTATTGAAGTTCTCTAAGTGACCATTCGGCTAAAGAGATAGTTTTTCAAGCTGCCATTATTTCCTTCACATTGCTGGATACATTTTGGCCATTCGGTTCTTGGTGTTCACATTTTAAGGCTCTTCAAAACCGTCCATTCACACCTAATGTGGCTGTTCAAGTGCCCTCTTTATTATTGATAATTTTTCAGCAAGAGTTGCCTATTGAATGATCATTTAAGCTCATCAGCTGAATGTAGCTGCTACATGCATTCCCAAGATTCATTTGCTTAATATGGAAGCTTCATGTATGGTCACCATTCAGCCGAACCTACATTGGCCATTTTTGTTCAATGTTTGCTTAGAAACTAAGTCTAGAATATGTCCATTCGGCTACTAGGCATTAGGCTATAAATAGTTACTCATTTTCTTGTAAAAGGACTTTTGAAAAATTTCTGAATGAAATATCATTTTAGTGAGGCAATTCACTCTCTTTATTCTCCAAAGCTCAAATTGACTTATCTTCAACAAGTGGCGTCAATCTGACTTTGTTTCGAACTTATCACCATTGGTGTGGCGTTCTTCATACCGTAGGTTCCTATTTTGCTAAATAGAGGGTCTCAGTTTTATCCCAAAATCCTTTCTTTCTTTGAAACCTTAAGCCCCGAGTCCTTATTTGCTAATAAGGGTTCGACTTGTTTTCATTGAAATATCCAGCAAACAACACTCCATCAAACTCCCTTGTTTTCCAAAGCCATTTAATTTTAAACACCAAGACTTGAATTTATTTCAAGGTCGACACTACCTAATTTCGATCGGGAAATATTACAACTCGTTATTTCATACGAAAGGAGCTCGTATCACTTCCACCATCAATAATGAGGCAACAAACTTTATCGTGGACACGGCAACGCGTGTGAAACATATCTTCACATTGTGGTTCATTTTCCAATCTTTGAAGGATTGCACTAATCTTGATGTCAACGATAGTAGATGTCAAATCTTCTTTATCTTTGTCGAATTGTCGAAATTCAGATCGCATTATCCTTTGCATTTCTTGTCTCCACATTTGGAATTTAAATTCAGAAAATTCTTCAGACATGCTTCAACAAAATATTAGAAAACAAAAGTTAAATTAGAAAGAAAAATAATTCTCACCACAAATCTCTCAAGTTCGCTCAAAAAGAAAAATTCACTCACTCGTGTTTGAACTCTCTTTTAGGCTTTTTTTCGAATGAACTCACGCTCTCTTGCCTTTTACCACTCGACCTCTTCTCTCAATTTCGTGATTTGTCTCGATAGACTTAATTTGCTGCTTGAGGGTCGGTTTCAAAATGGGTTACAAGGGATAATGTCAGGTGTAAGGTAGGCTGAACAAAGAAAAAAATTTGGTTTAAAATGTGGCGTTGGGATGGGTAAATAATGGTAGGAAGGGAAACTTGATGATCGGAGTAAATAAGAGAAGAAAATAAAAACTCGCAAGACTTTTCACTTTTTTTTTTAACTTGATTTTTTTGTCACTTCTTTTTTTTTCTTTTTTTTGAATTTTTTTTGAATTTCTTCTCTTTTTTTTAAATCCAATACAATAGTAAACAAAATACAAGGAAGAGAAAAAAAAAATTAAATTCCAACTCAAATTTTTTTGATTTTTTTTGACTTTTTTTACATTACGAACCTACTCCGAGCTTGATACGAATGTCGGCACTCCTCGTTTTAGTAGCTCTGATACCAAATGATGTGATCCGGCTCGGTTGATTGAGTCAATTCACTTGATTGCCCGATCGTCGACGAGAAGTTTGTTCGATTTTGTAGATAGATGGAGTTAGATGATTTTTTATAGCGGAAGTTGAGAAAATGGGTTCAAAAGATGGTTTGGATAGATGTTTGATAGGCTCGATGAAATAAAGAAATATTGTTTATAATTTAATAGTTAAAATGGAATGGAAAAATAGAACTCAAGCGAAGAACGATTCAATACTATATGAAGTATTGCCCCGGGACTTATATTGCTTAAGGTGGGTTTAATGGATTGTCGAAGATGGACCTTGACCCGTTACCTATAGAGAGGTAGGAACCAAAGGTATAAAAAGGTGGATGAACGCCACACCATGATGGTGATAAGTTCAAGAAGTCGGGTTGACGCCACTAGCGAGCTAGATAAGTCAGAACGAGACTTGTACGAAATAGGATAGGAGGAAACCTCACAATCAAGTTTTCAATAATCAAATTCTGTAACCTTTTACAATAAACAAAATAAACTATTTATAGGCTCTCTAATTCCTATTAAAATTCAGCTACTAATGTGTTCACACAACAATTAAAAATGTTCACACTTCAAGCATTAAATCTCTGTTCATGGATAGTGTAAGTTCATGCATGGTTGAATAATCATGTTTCTTCCCAAAACCCGTTCATGCATGCTTAACCAATAAGAAAGCTTCCTTGTTCCATGAATGTGCATCTTCAATTCATATCCAACCCCTCTTGGACGAATGCTAGGTGCATGGGTCATGCATCTCTCTTAATTAAAACTTTAATGATGGGCTGGTTCATGAATGGAAGCATGTACCTTGTAAATTCGTTCTCCCCTTTGTACATGCACATTATACATTCAATGTGATGAATTAAGGTAATATTCCCTCCCTTTGGACGTTCATGAATCCACCCATACATGTATAGGAGCTGATTGGTCAAATTGAGGTGTGAATGGCTTAGATGCTGCCTTGGGAATACGATCGGCCAAGCTTGTGCTTTAAGTTGCTGGACACCTTTTGGCCAAATAGGTGCCTTGGGGAGCCAAATGGATCAGCCACCATTCATTGAAAGAGGCCTTACATGCACCGTCCCATACATTGAACCTATCATGCATGAACCTTGTTTAATTACTCTCCAGATTCAACTCACCTACAAAAACACATGAACCAAAATTAAATCACATAAAATTCAGCTGAACAAACATTAATATAATTTAGACACACTAATTAAACATAAATTAAATTAGACAAATTTAATAAAGTCTTAACAAGACATATTAAATTCGGCCAAGACACATTTAAAACATGTAATAAGTCAAAACATAATTATGAGCTGTAGTAATTTAAGCTAAATTAATAAATTACTTAATTTATTCAGACATTAAAATAAATGAGTTGAAATAAACTTAAGCTAAGCTCAAACGAGCTAAAGTAAGCTAAATTGAGCTCAAACGAGCTAAATTAAGCTCATGTGAGATAAATCGAGCTGGGAAAAACTAAGATTGAGCTTGTTGAGCTGAGATTGAGCTTCATCTTGCACTTGGGGCCCTCGTGTTTAGGCCAATCATGATAGCAACGAGTGGTGCCACAACATGATGCGATTGAGATCACATCATATTTGTTTCTCGTGAGAAAGGTCCTTTTGAAATTTTTTATAGGTACGAGGGCTATCTTTTTCAAGAAGGTAAATTATGCATTCCTTGTGGATCTGTTCAAGACCTATTAGTGCATGAGGCACATAGTGGCAGGCTTATGGGACACTTCGGAGTCAATAAGACACTTGCCACTCTCCATGAACATTTTTATTGGCCGCGGATGCGAAAAGACGTGGAGCTAGTTTGCGAAAGGTGTATAGCCTGAAAAAGGCTAAATCAAAGGTTCAACCCCATGGCTTGTACACACCATTGCCCATTCCTGAAGCACCGTGGATTGTCATCTCCATGGAGTTTGTTCTCGGACTTTTGTGCACAAAAATGGGGAAGGATTCTATTTTCGTTGTTGTTGATAGATTTTCAAAAATGTCTCATTTTATTGCCTGTACTAAGACTGATGATGCCGTTCATGTTGCGAACTTGTTTTTCAAGGATATCGTTAGACTACATGGCATTCCTCGTACGATCGTGTTGGACCGAGATGCAAAATTTTTAAGCCATTTTTGGAGGTCTTTGTTGGGTAAATTAGGGACCAAACTTCTGTTTTCGACCACCTGCCACCCGCAAACCGATGGCCAAACGGAAGTTGTCAATAGAGTTCTATCTACTTTGCTTCGAGCCATCGTTCGGAAGAATTTAAAGACGTGGGAGGATTGTCTACCCCATATTAGTTTGCGTATAATTGTTCTGTCCATTCTGTAACTAAATTCTCCCCATTTGAAATTGTTTACGATTTTAATCCCTTGACTCCATTAGATTTATTGCCTTTACCTACTGATCAGTTTGTCCATGCAGATGCAAAGAAAAAGGCAGATTTTGTCAAGGATTTACATAGCAAGGATTTTTTCCTATGTGCGTAATGCGAACAAAGGCCGAAAATGAGTAGTTTTTGAACTCGGAGAATGCGTTTGGATTCATATGCGCAAGGAGCATTTTCCGACCCTACGGAAATCTAAGCTACTGCCTCGTGGAGATGGTCCTTTTCAAGTTTTAGAGCGAATAAATGAAAATTCTTATAAAATTGATTTTCCAGGAGATTATAATGTCAGCGCTACTTTTAATGTGTCAGATTTAACCCCTTTTAATGCAGATTTTGACTTGAGGACAAGTCGTTTTGAAGAGGGGGGAATGATGCGATCGCGCCCCATGGTTCAGCTAATTCGAGTAAGGATTCTATGGTGCTACCACAAGGTCCTGTCTCTCGAGCTCGAGCCAAGAAGTTTAAAGTGTCTATCACAGCTTTTGTAGCTCAACTTTGGAATGAAACGCTATTAGGACACTCCGAGAAAGCTGATTCCAGCTCCTTGAACTCACCATGCAACTACCTGCAAGTCCAGCTTAGCTCATCGAGCTCACCACCAGCTCTCTTCCAGTTCCCCAGCTTGGATCCAGCTCACTACCAACTCATGAGTTCAAGTCCAGCTTGGTTTTTAGTTCATGAGTTGAATTCTAGCTCATGAAGACTACTTTGACTTCATTTGACTGCTATTAAATTTTTATTTAATAAGTTCATTAATTAGTTAATTAATAAACCACTTATTAAATTTAGTTCACATTAGTTTTATTAAATGTCTTAAAAGTGGTTATTGATGTCAATTAAATTGTCATAACCGAATTTAATGTTTACATTTGTGTTCACATTAGCTTGAATTAATTCTGTTCACATTTTCTTATAGAAACTCAATGGCCACATGAGCATGAAGCAACATGTCTTTTTGGAGGTGCATGGACGGTTAAGGGCTTTGAATCTCCTAGGTGCATGTTCGGCTAAGTACATGTATGGCCACATTCAATGTGTTCAAGGTTCATGAATGTTTCTATTCATGTATGGTGTGCTACTCCTTCATTTTTCCAAGTGACTATTCGGCTAAAAGGAGGCTTCCCATTGCTTCATACATGTGGCCGAACATCTCCATCCATGAACCTTAAAATCCCATTCACATTATGTTCACATGGCATGGCCTTTCAATTCAAAGTGTTCACACCTATGGACTCTTCAAAAATCGGCATTCACACTTAATTTGGCTCATGAAGTCTCCTCAATTAATTCCCAACTTTTCACCAAACAACATGAATTGATTGCCTTAATTACTCAAGTTGGCCGAACCTAGCTAATGTCCAAGGGAGTCTCTCATTCATGATTCATTTCCTTAAGCATGAAGAATCTTCAAGACATCTCCACCATAGTCGAATCTGGTCATGAACATCAAAAGACTTCTTTCTAGAATTTTCAAGAAGCATTCATGAGACTTTTACTTAATTATTAAGTATGTAAAGTGTCCATTCGGTTAGCTAGTCTTTAGGCTATAAATACTTGTTAATTTCCTTTGTAAAAAAAAACTTTTGGACTTTGTTTATGTTATGCTGCCAAAATTGTGAGGCAAAACTTTTCTCAAATTTCGTTCAAAGATTCAATTGGCTTCCTAGCATTCTAGTTGTGTCAACCGTTGTTCTTTGTCGAAACCGAACTTATCACTACTCGTAGTGTGGCGTTCAAACATACCGAGGTTCCTATCTCGTTAGATAGTGGGTCGAGGTTTTCCTTTACCAAACCCAAACCGAACTAAAAGAGCCTATAAACAACGGGTCGATACCAAATCGGTATTGGTTCTTATTTGCACTTTTTGTTCAACCCCATTTCTCCATTGCCAATTGTACCTAAACCAACCATTCCATTCGTACCATTTCATAATACCATTTCATTCTTACCCTTCAATTCCCCCTTACCTAATTGAACCAAATTATTCATCTATACCTATTCGGACCCTAAACCCGGACTTTCAATTCTTCTTACCTATTCCAATTCGAACCAAGACCAATATCCTTCTTTCTCTTATCCGACCTTTCAATTAAATCTAACATAACTTCTTGTCGACGATAGGGCACACTAATACGACTCGACTTATCCGAGGCGGATTGTATCATTAAGTGCATGTATGGTGGCTGTCTCTTAACTTTCCAAGGCACTTATTCGGCCAAGAAGTAACTGCTAACTAATTCTATGTTGACCATAGAGCTCCTTGAACATGTTCACACTTTGAATTGACCTATAAGCTACTACACATGCATGGATGGGTTCAAGAACGTCCAAAGGAAGGAATTAACTCAATAATTCAACACATTGATTGAATTAAGTGCATGCACAAAGGGGAGAAAAAATTTACTAGGTTCATGCTGCCATTTATGAACCTACATGCATTAAAGTGTTTAATTATGAAGATACATGTTCCATACAAGTGCATGAACGTCCCAAGGAGATGAATGCAACCTTTGGTGCACATACAAGTCACTTGAAGCCTTTCTTTATGATTAAGCATTCATGCACACCTTAGGGGGAAGAAAGTGTCCATTCAACTAGTGCATGAATCTGCCGAATTTATGAACTATTTTAATACATTAGTGTGAACGTTTTTATTATTGTGTGAACACCTAGATGCCAAATTTGAATGGTCATCTATGTGCCTATAAATATTTGTTTCTTTCATTTGTATAAGGTTTTTTTTTTGAACTTTGTTTTATTGTTTCTTTATTAATGAAACTATTTGGAGAGGATCTTTCTCCCATATTTCGTTGAAGACTTGTTGGCCTATCTAGTTCTTAGTTGGTGTCAACCTTGTTCTTCTTTTGAACTTATCACTCAACCGAGTGTGGCGTTCTGATACGAACTGCCTCGGGGAGAGTCGAGTCGTATGCTGAGTTGCCCGATCGTCTACAAGAAAGTATCGTTCAATTCACTTTTGAAATGAAGTTGATGGAAAAATAGGATGGAAGCTATGATGGAAAAATAGGATGGAAGCTATGTATAATGGTTCTATGATGGGTTATGGATAAGAATAATATGTATAGGTTCGGCTAAATTGGAAGGGAAAGTGAAAGAAGTAAATAGAGGATGGATATGGAAGAAAAGGGTTCTTAAAAGCAAGCACGAACCAATATTAGAAAATATCGACCCAAATGCTTATAGGCTTTCAAGGTGGAGGATGAAAGTGATAAACCTCGACCCGCTACTTAGCAAAGTAGGAACCTCGGTATATGGGTGAACGCCACATTATTTTATAGTGATAAGTTCGGGATAGTGAAGAACAGGGTTGACGCCACTAGGCTTCCTAGATAAGCCACGAAGTCCTCAACGAAATATGAGAGAAAGAAATCTCACAAATTCCATAAAAGTTTAACAAAGTTTCATTAAGTGAAAAGTCTAACCTCTTACAAATGAAATAACATATATTTATAGCCTAAATAAAAGTAGCTGAATGGACAAGCTTAGAAGCTAAGAAATTCGGCCATAAACACCTAGAAAATTCTAGAAGAAAAATCATGAATATCAATGAATGTGCATTTGAACCCAAACATTCATGTATTTTGTGCATTCATGTATTTGAAAAATACATGAACTTGTAAACACCTTGAATCTGGTCGTACATGCACCTAAATAAATGTTGTTCATTCATGCATGTGGGATGTCCAAAAGAGATGTTTCTTCAAGCATTCATTGCGCCGTCCATGAGCATTGTACCTACAAGAAATAAAACAATTCATAAGACATCATGTGAACACACATAAATTCAGCACAATGTGAACACATTTAAGTATGTGATATCTATGACATATTAATAACAAATATTAATATAAGACAAGTTTAATGCTTAAATAAATATGTGCAAATTTTATTTAATGCATTAAAGATAAAACCGAGTTAAACTAAAATGAGCTAAGCTTTAGCTCGTGAGCTAAAGTTGAGCTGAGATTAAACTCCTAAGCTGAAGTTGAGCTGAGGTTTAGCTCATGAGCTGAATATGAGCTAGGAGTGAGCTCGGTTTAGCACAGGAAAGTTGGATTGAGCTCGAATAAGATGGATTTGAGTTGGACGGAGCTGTGGAGCTGGAAACGAGCTGGGATCAGCTTGCCAACATGTTAATGCTCGGCTTGACAGACTTGTTCGATGAAGTTCGCGGGGCGTGCTCATATCACGTTCACCCTTATACCGAGGTTCCTACTTTGATAAGTAGCGGGTCGAGGTTTATCACTTTCATCCTCCACCTTGAAAGCCTATAAGCATTTGGGTCGATATTTCCTAATATTGGCTCATGCTTGCTTTCAAGAACCCTTTCTTCCATATCCATCATTAAACCATTATACATAGCTTCCTTCCTATTTTCCTATCAACTTCATTCCAAAAGCAAATTGAATGATACTTTCTCGTAGATGATTGGGCAACTCAGCATATGACTCGACTCCCCCGAGGCGGTTCGTATCAGTAAATCTAACGTTAAGTGGGAAGTAGTTGGGCTTGTCATGTCATGTGCATGGCTTAGGCGTCGAAATGGGCTTGGAGGGCACAACGGGCTAGTGGGCCCCACATAGATTAAATCCACGGTAAGTGATAAATTTTGGACTAGGCTATGTAGGTCACATAGCCGTAGCTAAATTTGGGCTAAGTGGGCCACACGAGCGTGTGGGCCCACTTGGGCTGAATAATGGGTCTTAGGCCTATTTACCCTGTTAGGTCTATTTAGGTTACTTAAGTCACTCAAGGCGACTGTGGACCTTCCGAGAGGTCGATTATCTGTACTGAGACCCCAAGCATAAAATGACCAAAATACCCCTGAGGGGTAAAAATTACTATTCTACCACTAATGGGTGGAAATGACTGTGATGTGATCCGGCTCGGGTTGATGAGTCGAATTCACTTAGTTGCCCGATCGTCGTTCGAGAGAGTCATTCGTGCTTCGAGTTTTAGAATTAGAAGTGAATGAAAAGGGATGGGTTAGCGGAAGGGTTCAAGAAGGGTAAGTTTAGCAATAGGTTCTGTTAAGGGTAGCAAAGATGGATGAAGGATAGATGGTTTGGTTTGGGTTAACAAGAAAAAAAGTTAAAAGTTGGGAATCGAAAACGAACTCAACATCAGGAATGATTCAACACTAAGAAGTGTCACCCCGATTCCTATATTGTTAAGGTGAAAAAATTATGGATAGATGGATAGGTGAACGCCACACCAAAATTGGTGATAAGTTCAAAACAAGACGATTGACGCCACTAGCACAAGCCAGGTAAGTCTTTCGAAACTTGTACGAGATATGAGAGGAAGCAACCTCACAAGAACAAATGTTCATTAACAAATTTGGCAAAAGTCTCTTTACAATGAAATGTGCAAACTATTTATAGGCTAACAAATAGTAGCCGAATGGATAAACTAATAGCTTAAAGACTAAATAAATTCAGCTATGAATGCACTAGAATAATCTAGAACAAGTCTTTAATTTGCTAGGACTAGATTCGGTTGATGGGAACTCCATTGGACAGCTTCATGTGTAAGCAAAGCATCTTGGATGAATGTGAAGTCTTGGGAACTCAATAGCTTGTCTAAATTCGGCCATGGGATGAATGAAACATTCAAGAAGTGTCTCTTGGCCTAATAGACACCTAGGGAAGTCATTTGGGCAGCAAACAATTCATGTATTTCACCCCATACATTCGGCCATGCATTAAACTAGAAGGGAGCTTGAATCTGGCTGTACATGAACATTCATTAAATGCTCTTCATTCATGCATGTGTGCCGTCCAGAGTGAATGAATCTTCTCAACCCACATGCATGTAATTAACCTCCCATGTACATGAACTTAATTTCCCCCAAGCATTGAACCAGGCCATGCATGAATCTTCTCATTCATTGAACTTTCCCGTTCATGCATCTCCTCATGAATGAACCTTGCACATTTGGCTAACCTACATAAATTAAACACACAATTAAATAAAATATAACTATTCATAAAATCATAATTAATAATTAAACAACTTAATGAAATTAACTAAATTCAAACATAATAATTATAAGTCAACTATCAAGTAAATTCGGCTAGCTCAAAAAAAATAGTCAAACACTTAATGAGCTAAATTGAGCTAGGGGTTTCGGCATGAGCTGTAGCAAACTTAATTAAAAACTAAAATAAGACTTAATTTATTGAGATGAAGAAGGAATGAGCTGAAACGAGCTAAATTTGAACTCAAACGAGCTGAATTGAGCTCAAGTGAGCTGATGGGAGTTGAATGGCGCATGGGGAGCTGGAGAGGAGCTGAGATCGGATTGCAAAAGGGTGCACAGAGTCTTCAAGGCATTGTCCTTAGCTCCTCCAATGTCATGAACCTAGTTGTCATCCCAAATGCGCAACACCAATGCGGATAAAGCATCTTGAATTTGCTTGGTTCGAGCTCGAGTCATGGGGCCTTTTGGAAGCTTGATTGATTCATAATTTGCATTCGAGGATGCCCCGGGAGTGCTCACATCATTCCCTCCATCTTCAAAGCGACTTGTCCTCAAGTCGAACCGTTTGTCTAAATGACAATATTTTTTCTTGCTTGGTTTTCCTCAGTCGAATGGGACAAAGGATATCAAGCAAACCTGAAATTGATTCACCAATGGATAAGTTAACACATCACCATCATAAATAAGTAGCAGAGGGTTAAGATAATAAAAACCAATAGATAACCTAAATGTTGAGCAAAAGACTAATCTTATCTTGCCGAATTGACTTACCAGTTTTGGCAATGACAAGTGGAAAGTATTTAAATTCGGATGATACATGTAAAATTTAGCCCAAAGGTCATATGGCAAGAATTTTATTCGTTCATAACATGGATACTTCACATTATCGCACAATTTTGATATGTCATCAATATGATCAATTGAATAAAATGAAAACAGGGAATGATTAATCATGCAATTTAGCAAACAAGAATGCATTCCTCGTTTCAACCACAACATTTCAAATGGATCAAAACAAAGGACATATTCACTTGGCCTTTTGATTTGAACAATCTCACCTTGCCGTATTCGATTAAATGGACTTACAGTAGTAGGATGAACAATATGACCACCTTCCACAAAGCCATCATCAACAACACTATTTTCTTCATATTTCAAACAAAACAAAGATATTGTTGACTTACCTTGATTAACTTGGAAGTTACATGATGTTAGTTCGATGTTACCTTGTTTGCGCAAAACAAACCTTCGCTCCTTAGCAAGGTAATGTAATCGATACTTTGAACTCGAATAAACCTGAAAAGGTGAAAAATCAAATAAGTAACTTGCGCTCTTCAAAATGAAATTACCACAAAGATGGAAGATGTCAAGGTCACCATGGATAATGTACTTAAAAGGACAAATTGAGATGCTATTCACAAGTTGATCGCATGAATCAATTCTGGGTTTAAAAACAAAATTTCCAGAATCAAAGGCTTGATTTTGACTTTGTAAACTGATACGATCCGCCTCGGGGTGAGTCGAGTCGTATGTGAATGTGCCCGATCGTCTATGAAGAAGTAGCATTCGATTTGTTCAAAAGGATGTTTTAACGTAAATAATGGCAGATTCAAAGATGGGTTTATGGATATGAAGTTTATATAGTTGGGTTTATGGATATAAAGTTTTTGTAGGTTTGGTTATAATGAAACAAAAAGATGGAATGGAATGGAAATGAAAATGATCTCAAAAACAAACACGAACCAATATTAAAAAATATTGACCCGAATGTTTATAAGTTTTCAAGGTGGTCGGATGGAGAATATGAGAACCTCGACCCACTACTTAGCAAAGTAGGAACCTTGGCATGTTTGAACGCCACACTACGAGTAGTGATAAGTTCGGTTTTCAACAAAGAAAATGGATGACACAACTAGAATACTAGGTAGCCAACAAATCTTTGAACGAAAACAGAGAAAAGTTTGCCTCACAAAATTTGGCAGAATATCATTAACAAAAATATTCCAAAAAGTAGTTCTCCCAAAAGGCTTGGTTACAAGAATTTATAAGGCTAAAATGAGCTAGCCGAATGGTCACATAGTAAAGTGCTATTAAAGGGCTAATTATAAATCAAAGACTTTTGAAATTCTAGAGTCAATAACTCCTCTCTTTAACTAGCTGAATTAATGTCTTAAAGGCTTGAAAAATGACTCTTGATTTTCCCTTTGGCTAGTTGAATAGACTCCAGCCACTTTAATGAAATTTGCAATGCATAAATTGTCCATTAAGTAGCAAAAAAAAAAACGTTGGGTATTTGAACAAGCTGCTACCAGATTTTAAAGGACATGAAATGCTCCTTTAAACTCTCTTTTAATGATGCTTAATGCTTCCTTTATAACAGTCCCCTCTTTTGTAACCAAAATAACTTGAAAAGTCTCCTTTATTGAATGCGTAATAGCCTTTGTGAATTGAAAAGTCACCTGCAATTAAAACATATGTAACCGTCACATTTATTCAATTATTAAGCTTTAAACAAATTAACAACTACGTAAATAAATGAACACACACTTATGCATCATTTATTCCAACAACTAGTTAATTAAAAGAAGTATTTAATGAACTTTAACTCATGCACCAATAAATTAACCTAGTAACTAGATTAATTAAAGAAGCAACTCATTAAATTAAATTCATCAAATAAACTCATTTAATTAAACTAAGATGAGTTGTATTAATGACCAGCAACTCATTTATTAATCTAAGAGGCTTAAATGCAAGTATTAAAATGCAAACTAAATGCAAAGCTAAAAGAAATAAATAAAAGTTCAATTTAGTTGGAACGGGTTCAAGGAGCGGAAATTGAGCTGAAATTAGTTTGCAAAATGTTGCAAGGACATTTTATTAAGCTGGTCCCAACTCGATCTATTTCTCCAACCAAAGCCTCGCCCCACACTTGATTAACTAATGCCAAAATGGCCTCCTTGAATTGCTTAGCTCGAGCTCGCGTAATTGGTCCTTGAGGCAGCACCATTGAGTCCTTGCTCGAACTTGATGCACTCCAGGTCACGATCGTATCATTCCCCCCTCTTTGAAATGACTTGTCCTCAAGTCAAAATCTGTATCAAAAGGGGTTAAATTTGACACATTAAAAGTTGCACTAACGTTAAATTCACCAGGCAAATCGAGTTTGTAAGAGTTTTCATTTATGCGCTCAAGAATTTGGAAAGGACCGTCTCCTCTAGGTAATAATTTTGATTTTCGTTGAGCTGGAAAACGCTCCTTGCGCATGTGAACCCAAACCCACTCTCCGGGCTCGAAGACCACTCGCTTTCGTCCCTTGTTAGCATTATGCACGTAAGACTCGGTTCTTGCCTCAATATTAGCTCATACCTTTTGATGTAATTCCTTGACAAAATCAACCTTTTTCTTTGCATCTGCATGAACCAATCGATCAGTAGGCAAAGGTAATAAATCTAAAGGTGTCAATGGATTGAAACCATATACAATTTCAAAAGGCGAATATTTCATAGCAGAATGGACGGAGCGGTTGTAAGCAAACTCGATATGTGGTAAGCAATCTTCCCAAGACTTCAAATTTTTACGGATGATGGCCCGTAGTAATGTAGACAATACTCCATTGATGACTTCCGTTTGACCATCGGTCTGGGGGTGGCTGGTTGATATGAGCTCGCCCACGAAGATAGGTGCCGAATCCATGGAGTTGCCTTTGGGGCCAATTACTCGAGCACGTGCCAAGAAGTTCCAAGATGCTGTAGCAAGCTATATTGCTCGATTGTGGAGTGATGGATTGATTGCCCATAAAACGCCCAGCTCAACTAGCTTGATTCGCAATTTCCTACAAGCTGATTTTAGCTTGTGTCAGCTCAATTTAGCTCAATTCGGCCCTTAATTAGTTCAAGGAGCTGATTAAATTTATTTTTAATAAATTTAATTAGTTGTGTTAGTTTAGAATCAGCTCAAATCATTTAATTAAATAAATGTGTCTTAATCTGGACATTTTTAATTCAGCTTATTAAATATGTTTTATATTAGTACATGCCTTTAATATGTCCATATTAAGTCATAAATTAAATGTGTTTAGTTTAATTACAAGTTTTAATGTGTCTTGACTAAGACAAATTTATTAGTGGCTGCTAATTAATTTGTCTTAGCCGAATTAATGTGCAGAATTTTAATATGTCCAGCTGCTGATTTCATGAGTATTAAACTTGTCCTAATCACATTTATTTGATGTTTTTTAGCTAGCTTAATGGCAAAGAAAGCTCATAAAGAAGGGGCATGTATTTGGGCACATGCATGGACAGCATTTAAAATGCAGCTACCTTGTGTTTCCAGCTGACTTTTCGTGCAGCTCAATGGACTTCTAGCTGCTGTTTTTGAGCTTCTCCGAGGGCCAATTTCGTGGATAGCAATGGCCAAAGAGTGCCTCATAAATTCCAGCAGCCAATTCATGTGGAGGCTATTCATATTCGGCCAAAGAAGCATAATTTTTGAAGCTGTCCATTTCTCTTCTCCATAGCAGCAATTAAGCTCTTTTAAAACATTAACCGAATGTGAATTTTCTCCATTAAAGGGGCCAGCCGAATCATCTTTTTCTAGAAGGTTAATTTTCAGAATTTCATCACATGAATGTAACTAGGAAATTTCTAGGAAGTTTCCTCAAGAAACTTAAGGCATAAGGATCTGATTAGATAGGCTATTCGGCTGCCTT
The DNA here is from genome assembly GCF_007990345.1 of Gossypium hirsutum. Classification (NCBI taxonomy): domain Eukaryota; kingdom Viridiplantae; phylum Streptophyta; class Magnoliopsida; order Malvales; family Malvaceae; genus Gossypium; species Gossypium hirsutum. Next base: position 53,560,180 of record NC_053431.1, read on the forward strand.
AGTCAAGCTATAAATAGGTCATGTAATTCACATTTTGAGGTTAATGAACAATTTGATAGCTTTGCTAAATTGTGAGGTTGTTTTCAACTCTCGTTATTCTCCAAAAACTTGTGAGACTTATCAAACATCTTTGTGGCGTCAAACTTGTTTTTGTTTCTTCCCGAACTTATCACTTTAATCCCAAAAGTGTGGCGTTCGATTCATACTAAGGTTCCTATCACCATTGATAGTGGGTCGAAGTTTCTTTCCATTTAACAAACCTTCCATCCATCCTTACCAACCTAAGCATTCTCCTAAGTTACGGGTTAACACATTCCTATTGTGTTAGTTCGGCTTTCGAATCCTTAGCCAAATTGCTTCCATTGTTTTCTAATTCATTTCCTAAACCAACAAAACCTTTTTGAGCCTAAATAAACCTCTTTCTTCTAGCATATTTTGTAAAGCCTCAATTTACTCCTAATTCACGATCGGGCGATCTTTACGACTCAATTCGATCTCGAGGTGAGGGCGTATCAAGTTGGTATCAGAGCTAGCTGAATTAGAGTAAGAATCGTCGTCTTCGGTATTACGAGATTGTAAAAAAAATTCGAAAAAAAAGTTTGTATTCAATTTATTTATTTATTTTTCTTTTTCTTTGTGTATTCAGTATTAAAAAAAAATTCGAAATTAAAAAAAAAAGAGAAGTGATTAAAATTCATTTTGAGCTTGTAAAAGCATTGCTTGCTGCCCGAAGGACCACATCTATATAGCCACACTAATTTCCTTCTATTTTCTTTGATTGTTAGCCTACCCGATCCTAAAATATTACCCTACCAAGCCACATCTATTTTGTAAGCCGACCCCAAACGATTTTGATTTGTCAAACTTAGTTTGCGAAGAATTTTGGGAAGTGAAAATTGAGTGGTAAAAGGCAAGAGAGATTAGTGAGACTATTAAAGAGTAGAAAAGCCAAAGTGAGTGTTTATTCTTGTGAGTGATTGGTGAGTTCTTGTTGTGATTCTTTAAAGAACTTTTTTTTTTTAAAAAATGTCACGGAGCCCGGAAAGGAATCCAAACGAGGGAGGTGGATTTCATCCAATAAGAAACGTTGGAAGGGGAGTGCCGGATCTCACTTTGCAAGCCATTATGCAAGAAATGGAGCGAATGTTTGATCGCAAGCTTGAACCAATCGAAGACCGCCTATATCGAGTCAAAACCCAAAGGCAACGCGAAGTGACTCCGGAAGATGCAAGGCGAGGACGAGAGCAACCAATTGAAAACCATGATGAAGAAGAATCTGAAGGTGATCACTTATCTGAACAAGGAAACCCTCAACGGTTCCAACGAAATCGAGTCCCAAGAAATCGAGACCGTTCGAATGACAATCTCAAAAATATTAAGATGTCTATTCCGCCGTTTCAAGGGACGAATGATCCCGAATCTTACCTGGAGTGGGAAAAGAAAATGGAACTTGTCTTTGAGTGCCATAACTATTCGGAAAATAAAAAGGTAAAGCTCGCTGCCATTGAATTCTCAGATTATGCGATCGTGTGGTGGGATCAATTGGTGACTAGCCGAAGGAGAAATGGGGAGAGGCCTATCTCTACGTGGGCCGAAATGAAGGCCGTTATGCGCAAGCGTTTTGTTCCCTCCTATTACCATCGGGAGTTGTACCAACGATTGCAAAATCTCACACAAGGCAACCGAACTGTCGAGGACTACTATAAAGACATGGAAATCGCTATGATAAGAGCCGACGTGGAGGAGGATCGTGAAGCAACAATGGCGAGATTTTTAGCCGGCCTAAATCGGGATATTGCCAATATCGTCGAGCTTCAACACTATGTAGAAGTTATGGACATGGTGCATATGGCAATAAAAGTTGAAAAACAATTGAAACAGAAAGGACCCATGCGGACATATCCAACGGCTTCTACCAACAAGTGCACTCAAGGGACTAGCAAAGCTCCCAATCGGCCTAAGGAGCCTTTCATTGCTGCCAAACCCAATCAAGTAAGTGCCGATGCTAGCAAAAATAAAAACGAGGCTGTCTCGAATCGTTCTCGCGATATCAAGTGTTTCAAGTGTCAAGGAAGAGGCCACATTGCGAGTCAATGTCCTAATCGACGAGTGATGGTGGTTCGTTCAAATGGCGAGATTGAGTCCGAAGATGAACAAGAGGAGGAGCCTGAAATTCCCATGGAGGAAGGTGAAGAGCTCGAGCTGCCCGTTGAAGGAGAATTACTTGTTGTCAAAAGGAGCTTGAATATCCAAGTAGCCGAGGAAGAACAACAACGAGACAACATCTTTCACACTCGTTGCCATGTTCAAGGTAAGGTGTGTAGTTTAATTATTGACGGAGGTAGTTGCACCAATGTTGCAAGTTCTTTGCTGGTTGAAAAACATGGTTTAGCCACCACAAAGCATCCAACTCCTTACAAGTTACAATGGCTAAATGACGGAGGCGAACTCAAGGTGACGAAGCAAGCAAGGGTGGCGTTTTCCATAGGCAAGTACCAAGATGAGGTGGTTTGTGATGTCGTACCAATGCACGCGGGACATTTTCTATTGGGGCGTCCTTGGCAATTTGACCGGCGAGTAGTCCACGACGGCTATACAAACCGATATTCATTTAAGCACCTTGGAAGGGATGTTACATTAGCTCCTCTCACACCGAAGCAAGTGCATGAAGACCAACTCAAGATGAAGCAATCTATTGATCGAGAAAAAGAAAAAGAGAAAAACAAAAAGAGTGAAAAGAAAAAGAAAGAAAAGAATGAGGAGAGTGAGATAAAAACAAGAGTGACAAAAGAAAAAGAGCAAGAGTGTGAAAATAAAAAAATAAGTGTTTTTGCTAGAAAAAGAGAGATTCGAAAATTGATGTTGGCAAGGCAACCTATCTTTGTACTTATGTATAAAGAGTGTTTATTGGAAACTAACGAACTTGACAATACTTTGCCTACTCCTATCGTTTCTTTGTTGCAGGAATTCAGAGATGTTTTTCCTGAAGAAGTGCCAAATGGCCTACCTCCCATTCGAGGAATCGAGCACCAAATCGATTTTGTGCCCGGTGCTGCAATTCCAAATAGGCCAGCATATAGAAGTAATCCTGAGGAAACGAAGGAATTAGAAAAGCAAGTAGCCGAATTAATGGAGAAGGGCTACATCCGTGAAAGCTTAAGTCCGTGCGCGGTTCCGGTATTGTTGGTTCCTAAAAAGGATGGATCCTGGCGAATGTGCGTTGACTGCCGCGCTATCAACAAAATCACAATAAAATATCGCCATCCTATTCCCCGCCTCGACGACATGCTTGATGAACTTAGTGGAGCCCAATTGTTTTTGAAGATCGATTTAAAAAGTGGGTATCATCAAATTAGAATGCGGGAGGGAGATGAATGGAAAACTACGTTCAAAACTAAATATGGTTTGTATGAATGGTTGGTAATGCCATTCGGACTTACCAACGCTCCGAGTACTTTCATGCATCTCATGAATTATGTTTTACGTTCGTTCATTGGAAAATTCTGTGTTGTGTATTTTGATGATATTTTAGTCTATAGCAAGAGCTTGGAAGATCATATTCAACATCTACGTGCCGTGCTTGAAGTCTTACGAAAAGAGGTACTTTATGCCAATTTAAAGAAATGTTCTTTTTGCACTAATGAAGTTGTTTTTCTAGGCTTTGTGGTAAGTGCTCGTGGATTAGAAGTTGACCAAGAAAAGGTCAAGGCGATCAACGAATGGCCGCGTCCAACGAACATCAGCCAAGTGAGGAGTTTTCACGGGTTGGCAAGCTTCTATCGAAGGTTTGTGCCTAATTTTAGTTCTGTAGCTGCCCCCTTGACAGGTATAATTAAGAAAAATTCTCCTTTTGTGTGGACTGATGAACAAGAAAATTCTTTTAATAAGCTTAAGGAATGTCTAACTAATGCACCATTGTTGTCTTTACCTGATTTTAACAAAACATTCGAGATAGAGTGTGATGCTTCAGGTATCGGCATTGGCGCTGCTTTGATGCAAGATGGACGGCCTATTGCATACTTTAGTGAAAAGCTTAACGGAGCTACGTTGAATTATCCAACGTATGATAAGGAACTATATGCATTGGTCCGAGCTCTCGAAACATGGCAACACCATTTATGGCCGAAGGAATTCGTAATTCATTCGGACCACGAGGCTCTAAAGCATTTGAAGGGACAAACCAAGCTCAATAAACGTCATGCCAAGTGGGTGGAGTATTTGGAGTCGTTTTCGTACGTGATCAAGTATAAAAAGGGTAAGAAAAATGTTGTAGCCGACGCCCTATCACGAAGGTACGCACTTGTCAATTTAATGGATTCTAAATTGCTTGGTTTCGAATTTATCAAAGATCTTTATAAATCTGATGCTGACTTTGGTGAAATTTATGAGTCTTGTTCGTATGGTGCTTGTGAAAAGTATTTTCAGCATGAGGGCTATTTATTTCGTGAAGGCAAGCTTTGTGTGCCTCAAAGTTCTGTGAGAAACGTCCTTGTAGAAGAAGCTCATAGCGGAGGACTTATGGGCCACTTCGGAATTGTTAAAACTTTAGCAATATTGCATGAACATTTCTATTGGCCCAAAATGAAACGTGACGTAATAAGGAAATGTGATCGTTGCATCACGTGTAAGAAGGCAAAGTCACGAATCAAACCGCATGGATTATACACCCCGTTGCCTATTCCTGATGCTCCGTGGGTAGACATTTCAATGGACTTCGTTCTGGGCCTTCCAAGAACCAAAAGAGGGAGAGATTCAATATTTGTTGTTGTAGACCGTTTTTCAAAAATGGCCCATTTTATACCTTGTAATAAAACTGATGATGCTACTAACGTTGCTAGTCTGTTTTTCAAGGAAGTTGTTAGGTTGCATGGGATCCCTCGAACCATTGTCTCTGATCACGACACAAAGTTTCTAAGTCATTTTTGGAGGACGTTGTGGGGGAAATTGGGCACCAAACTTCTATTTTCGACGACATGCCACCCTCAAACGGATGGCCAAATCGAAGTAGTCAACCGTGTGCTATCAACTTTGCTTCGAGCTATTTTGAAAAAGAATTTGAAGATGTGGGAAGATTGCTTACCTCATTTGGAGTTCGCATACAATCGAACCGTTCATTCTGCTACGAAATTTTCTCCTTTTGAGGTAGTATACGGTTTTAATCCCATTACTCCTCTTGATTTGATTCCTATGCCTTCTAATGAATTAGTACATGTAGATGGCAAAAAGAAGGCCGAATTTGTTAAGCAATTGCACAAAAATGTTAAGGATAATATTGAGAGGAGAACCGAACAATATGTTCGAGGGGAAATAAAGGGCGGAAACGAGTCGTGTTCGAACCCGGTGACTGGGTTTGGATCCACATGGGCAAGGAACGGTTTCCCGATCAAAGGAAATCCAAGCTTCAATCAAGGGGTGATGGCCCTTTTCAAGTATTGGAACGGATCAATGACAACGTCTACAAGATTGACCTACCGGGTGAGTATGCAGTGAGTGCAAGTTTTAACGTTGCTGACCTTTCTCCTTTTGATGTAGGTGACGATTCGAGGACGAATCGCTTCGAAGAGAGGGAGGATGATATGAGCTCGCCCACGAAGATAGGTGTCGAATCCATGGAGTTGCCTTTGGGGCCAATTACTCGAGCACGTGCCAAGAAGTTCCAAGATGCTGTAGCAAGCTATATTGCTCGATTGTGGAGTGATGGATTGATTGCCCATAAAACGCCCAGCTCAACTAGCTTGATTCGCAATTTCCTACAAGCTGATTTTAGCTTGTGTCAGCTCAATTTAGCTCAATTCGGCACTTAATTAGTTCAAGGAGCTGATTAAATTTATTTTTAATAAATTTAATTAGTTGTGTTAGTTTAGAATCAGCTCAAATCATTTAATTAAATAAATGTGTCTTAATCTGGACATTTTTAATTCAGCTTAATAAATATGTTTTATATTAGTACATGCCTTTAATATGTCCATATTAAGTCATAAATTAAATGTGTTTAGTTTAATTACAAGTTTTAATGTGTCTTGACTAAGACAAATTTATTAGTGGCTGCTAATTAATTTGTCTTAGCCGAATTAATGTGCAGAATTTTAATATGTCCAGCTGCTGATTTCATGAGTATTAAACTTGTCCTAATCACATTTATTTGATTTTTTTCAGCTAGCTTAATGGCAAAGAAAGCTCATAAAGAAGAGGCATGTATTTGGGCACATGCATGGACGGCATTTAAAGTGCAGCTGCCTTGTGTTTCCAGCTGACTTTTCGTGCAGCTCAATGGACTTCTAGCTGCTGTTTTTGAGCTTCTCCAAGGGCCAATTTCGTGGAGAGCAATGGCCAAAGAGTGCCTCATAAATTCCAGCAGCCAATTCATGTGGAGGCTATTCATATTCGGCCAAAGAAGCATAATTTTTGAAGCTGTCCATTTCTCTTCTCCATAGCAGCAATTAAGCTCTTTTAAAACATTAACCGAATGTGAATTTTCTCCATTAAAGGGGCCAGCCGAATCATCTTTTTCTAGAAGGTTAATTTTCAGAATTTCATCAAATGAATGTAACTAGGAAATTTCTAGGAAGTTTCCTCAAGAAACTTAAGGCATAAGGATCTGATTAGATAGGCTATTCAGCTGCCTTAGTCAAGCTATAAATAGGTCATGTAATTCACATTTTGAGGTTAATGAACAATTTGATAGCTTTGCTAAATTGTGAGGTTGTTTTCAACTCTCGTTATTCTCCAAAAACTTGTGAGACTTATCAAACATCTTTGTGGCGTCAAACTTGTTTTTGTTTCTTCCCGAACTTATCACTTTAATCCCAAAAGTGTGGCGTTCGATTCATACTAAGGTTCCTATCACCATTGATAGTGGGTCGAAGTTTCTTTCCATTTAACAAACCTTCCATCCATCCTTACCAACCTAAGCATTCTCCTAAGTTACGGGTTAACACATTCCTATTGTGTTAGTTCGGCTTTCGAATCCTTAGCCAAATTGCTTCCATTGTTTTCTAATTCATTTCCTAAACCAACAAAACCTTTTTGAGCCTAAATAAACCTCTTTCTTCTAGCCTATTTTGTAAAGCCTCAATTTACTCCTAATTCACGATCGGGCGATCTTTACGACTCAATTCGATCTCGAGGTGAGGGTGTATCACTGGTGGTAGAGAATAATAATTTGGTTCCTAATTTTCCCCACAAAGACCTCCAAAAATGGCTCAAAAATTTTGCATCACGATCCGACACAATAGTACAAGGAATACCATGAAGTCGTACAATGTCTCTGAAAAACAAATTTGCAACATGAACAGCGTCATCAATTTTAGTGCAAGCAATAACATGAGACATTTTTGAAAAACGATCAACAACCACAAAGATAGAATCCTTCCCCGTTTTTGTGCGCGGTAGTCCAAGAACAAAGTCCATGGAGATATCAACCCACGGGGCTTCAGGAATAGGTAATGGCGTATATAAACCATGGGGTTGAACCTTTGATTTAGCCTTTTTACAAGCTATACACCTCTTGCAAACTTGTTCCACATATTTGCACATTCGCGGCCAATAGAAGTGTTCTTGAAGTGTTGCAAGCGTCTTGTTGACTCCAAAGTGTCCCATAAGTCTGCCACTATGGGCTTCGTGCACTAATAAATCTCGAACAAAGCCACAAGGAACATAGAGTTTACTTTCTTTGAAAAGAAAGCCTTCATACCTATAAAAGTTTTCAAACACACCATTCTCGCACGCTACAAAGATCTCACCAAAATCAAAATCGTTAGCATAAGAGTCCTTTATCAAAGCAAAACCAAGAATTTTGGAGTCCAAATATGTCAAAAGAGTATACCTTCTCGAAAGTGTATCAGCCACTATGTTATCTTTACCTTTTTTGTATTTTATAACATAAGGAAATGATTCAAGAAACTCCACCCATTTTGCATGACGTCGGTTTAATTTGTGCTGGCCTTTGATGTGCTTTAAAGCTTCATGATCGGAGTGTATAACAAACTCCTTTGGCCATAAATAATGTTGCCATGTCTCAAGAGCTCGTATGAGCGCGTACATCTCTTTATCATATACAGGATAGTTGAGTACGGCTCCACTAATCTTTTCACTAAAATAAGCCACAGGTCGTCCTTCTTGTGTTAAAACAGCACCTATTCCAACGCCTAAGGCATCACACTCAATCTCGAAAATCTTTGAAAAATCTGGAAGAGCAAGTAAAGGAGCGTTAGTAAGAAAATTCTTAATTTTGACAAACGACTTTTCTTGCTCATCATTCCAAAAGAAAGTAGAGTTCTTCTTAATGACGTTCGTAAGAGGAGCAGCAATGGTGCTGAAATTAGGAACAAATTGTCGGTAGAAACTTGCTAGGCCATGAAAACTCCGGACTTGCGTAATACTAGTTGGCCTTGGCCAATCTTGAATGGCCTTGATCTTTTCTTGGTCTACTTCGAGACCTTCCGCGCTAACCACAAAGCCTAAAAAGACAACTTTATCAGAACAGAAAGAACACTTTTTAAGGTTAGCATATAATGTTTCTTTACGTAAAAATTCTAAAACAGATTTAAGATGCCTTATATGATCTTCGATGGATTTGCTATATATCAATATGTCGTCAAAATACACAACACAAAACTTACCGATAAAAGACCTTAACACATAATTCATTAGCCTCATAAATGTGCTAGGGGCATTGGTTAGTCCAAAAGGCATGACCAACCATTCGTACGTACAGCCCATGCTTGGTCTTAAATGCCGTTTTCCACTCATCACCTTCTCGCATCCGAATCTGGTGGTAGCCACTTTTTAGGTCAATTTTCGAAAATACCTTAGCTCCATTAAGTTCATCAAGCATATCATCAAGGCAAGGAATTGGATGACGGTATTTGATGGTGATCTTATTTACGGCTCGACAATCTACGCACATTCGCCATGTTCCATCTTTTTTCAGTACTAGTAAAATAGGTACAGCACAAGGACTAAGACTCTCTCTAACGTAACCTTTTTGCAACAGATCATTGACTTGCCGTTGCAATTCTTTAGTCTCTTTTGGATTGGCCCGATAAGCGGGACAGTTTGGAATAGCAGCTCCCGATATAAAATCTATTTGATGTTCAATTCCACGAAGCGGTGGTAAACCATTTGGGACTTCCTCCAGGAAAACATCTTTAAAATCCTGCAACAAAGACAAAACAGAAGAAGGTAGAGTGTCGGGTAATTCGTTAGTAGAAAACAAGGTTTCTTTGTACATGAGTACAAGAACGGGATGATTCATTACTAATGCTTTTCGAATATCACTAACTTTTGCAAAGACACTCATTTTTTCAATTTCTTTCTCTTTTTTTTTCTTTTTCTTTACTGATTTTCTTTTCACTCTCTTTTGTTTTCTTTTCCTTATTTTTTCCTCTTTTATTTTTTTTACAATCTTCTTTTTCTTTCTCTCTCATTTGTTTGATGGATGCTTTCAACTTCAATTGATCATCGTAAACTTGTTTGGGAGTTAACGGTGCCAATGTAACATTCTTTCCCATAAACTTGAAAATATACCGATTGGTATACCCGTCGTGTAGCACTCGCCGATCAAACTGCCATGGACGTCCAAGGAGTAGATGGCCCGCATGCATTGGAACAACGTCACATAATACTTCGTCCGAGTACTTTCCAATGGTGAAAGAAACTAGTACTTGCTTGGTCACTTTAAGTTCTCCACCGTCATTGAGCCACTGAAGTTTGTAGGGGCTCGGATGCTTAGTAGTTGGCAAACTGAGTTTTTCAACCATCATCGTACTTGCTACGTTTGTACAACTACCACCATCGATGATGACACAACAGACTTTTCCTCCAACCAAGCATCGGGTATGAAATATGTTCTCCCATTGTAGCTCATTATCCATGCCTTGGAGACTAAGACTCCTTTTGACAACGAGTAGTTCACCTTCCACAGGTTGTTCTAAGTCCTCCTCAGTTTCAGAAACCAATTCAGACTCCTTTTCTTCTTCATCCTCCGTCTCGATTTCACCATCGGCATGAATCACCATAGTTCTTCGATTTGGGCACTGACTGGCTATGTGTCCCTTCCTAGACATTTGAAACATTTAACGTCACGATTACGATTGATAGAAACCTCGGGTGCCTTACCTTTGTTTGTTTCGATATTAGGCTTGTTTGGTTTCAAAAGTGCCATAGAATCCTTTCCTTGAGATGTTGAAAAATCTCTACTTGAACTTTGGCCCCACTTGGATGTGTTAGAAGTGGAAAAACCTCGATTTGAGCCTTTACGCTTAAGTTGCTTTTCTACCTTGATAGCCATATGAACCATGTCCACCACTTCAAGATAGTGTTGAAGCTCGACGACATTCGCAATGTCTCGGTTTAATCCGGCCAAAAATCGTGCCATCGTTGCTTCAGAATCCTCTTGAACATCTGCTCGAATCATTGCAATTTCCATCTCCTTGTAGTAGTCTTCGACACTTTTGGTCCATTGTGTAAGATTTTGAAGTTTTTGGTGCAACTCCCGGTGGTAGTAAGAAGGGATAAATCATCACCTCAGGACTGCCTTCATCTCGGTCCATGTAGAGATCGGTTGTTCTCCATTACGTCTCCGGCTAGTAGTTAGTTGATCCCACCAAATCATGGCATAATCCGAAAATTCAATTGCTGCTAACTTCACCTTTTTGTTTTCAGAATAGTTATGACAATCAAACACCAACTCGATCTTCTTTTCCCACTCAAGATAGGCCTTCGGATCTGATCTACCTTGGAACGGTGGTATAGAAAGTTTGATGTTCTTAAGATCATCATCTTCACGTCTCCGATCTCGGTGTCGTGGTTCCCTCCGACGATTACTTGCATTCGAATCTTGACCACTTTCAAGATCACTATGATCATTTACAGCATCATCTTGATCTCTTCGTCTTTCCCGTTGTTGATTTGGCCTCTCCCGTCTAGGTCGGACAACTTCAGGAGTTCTTTCGCATTGCTCTCTTGCTTCGACTTGGAATAGACGATCTTCAAGGGGATTTAATCTTCTATCTAAAAGTCTTTCCATCTCTCGTAATAATGCTTGCATGTTCAAATCTGGGACGTTGCGAACAGGTTGTCGTACAGGATGATCTTCCATGTTAGGATCAGATTCTTGTGACATTGAGTTTAGTAAAGAACCTCACAACAAAAACCTCACTAGTCACTCACAAGAAAATTTTATTGGCACTCACACTCGTGTTTTACGCTCGAGAATAGGCTTTTATCTCCACTCTATTGCGCTCACAACTCTCGTGCCTTTTACCTTTCTTTACCTTTCTCGTGATTTTGTAAGCAGATTCGCCAAGGCTTAACCTTAGTCTAGGTGGTCGGTTTCAAATGGGTAACAAAGGATGATGTGATTTAAAACTGGGTAGGCTTACAAGAAAGAAATTAATTCGGGTATAGTGTGGCGAAAAGGTCAAGGATGGAGGTGGATGAAAGGGTAAAAGTTTCAGGATTGAAAAATGGAGAAGGAGTAAAACTATGTTCAAATTTTCAGATTTTGTTTTTTTTTCAAAATTTTTTTTGAATTTTTTTTCGATTTTTTTTGAAACTTACTTGATGAGTCACAGACTATTCCTGGAGTAATTTTGAATGCTCGTACTCCTTATTTTTGTAGCTCTGATACCAAATGATACGATCCCCCTCGGGGTGAGTCGAGTCGTATGTGAATTTACCCGATCGTCTATGAAGTAGTGTTCGATTTGTTCAAAAGGATGTTTTAACGTAAATAATGGCAGAAGTTATGTAAAAGGATTCAAAGATGGGTTTATGGAAATGAAGTTTATGTAGTTGGGTTTATGGATATAAAGTTTTTGTAGGTTTGGTTATAATGAAACGAAAAGATGGAATGGAATGGAAATGAAAATGATCTCAAAAACAAACACGAACCAATATTAGAAAATATTGACTCGAATGTTTATAAGTTTTCAAGGTGGTCGGATGGAGAATATGAGAACCTCGACCCACTACTTAGCAAAGTAGGAACCTTGGCATGTTTGAACGCCACACTACGAGTAGTGATAAGTTCGGTTTTCAACAAAGAAAATGGATGACACAACTAGAATACTAGGTAGCCAACAAATCTTTGAACAAAAACAGAGAAAAGTTTGCCTCACAAATTTGGCAGAATATCATTAACAAAAATATTCCAAAAAGTAGTTCCTCCAAAAGGCTTGGTTACAAGAATTTATAAGGCTAAAATGAGCTAGCCGAATGGTCACATAGTAAAGTGTTATTAAAGGGCTAATTATAAATCAAAGACTTTTGAAATTCTAGAGTCAATAACTCCTCTCTTTAACTAGCTGAATTAATGTCCTTAAAGGCTTGAAAAATGACTCTTGATTTTCCCTTTGGCTAGTTGAATAGACTCCAGCCACTTTAATGAAATTTGCAATGCATAAATTGTCCATTAAGTAGCAAAAAAAAAAACGTTGGGGTATTTGAACAAGCTGCTACCAGATTTTAAAGGACATGAAATGCTCCTTTAAACTCTCTTTTAATGATGCTTAATGCTTCCTTTATAACAGCCCCCTCTTTTGTAACCAAAATAACTTGAAAAGTCTTCTTTATTGAATGCGTAACAGCCTTTGTGAATTGAAAAGTCACCTGCAATTAAAACATATGTAACCGTCACATTTATTCAATTATTAAGCTTTAAACAAATTAACAACTACGTAAATAAATGAACACACACTTATGCATCATTTATTCCAACAACTAGTTAATTAAAAGAAGTATTTAATGAACTTTAACTCATGCACCAATAAATTAACCTAGTAACTAGATTAATTAAAGAAGCAACTCATTAAATTAAATTCATCAAATAAACTCATTTAATTAAACTAAGATGAGTTGTATTAATGACCAGCAACTCATTTATTAATCTAAGAGGCTTAAATGCAAGTATTAAAATGCAAACTAAATGCAAAGCTAAAAGAAATAAATAAAAGTTCAATTTAGTTGGAACGGGTTCAAGGAGCGGAAATTGAGCTGAAATTAGTTTGCAAAATGTTGCAAGGACACTTTATTAAGCTAGTCCCAACTCGATCTATTTCTCCAACCAAAGCCTCGCCCCACACTTGATTAACTAAGGCCGAAATGGCCTCCTTGAATTGCTTCGCTCGAGCTCGCGTAATTGGTCCTTGAGGCAGCACCATTGAGTCCTTGCTCGAACTTGATGCACTCCAAGTTGCGATCGTATCATAAACTAACCACAATATTTATTTTCAGAAATGAAGATAAAATTCGCAATGGATGAAAAGGTATAACAAATTTATCTACATGGAAATTATGATGCTTACCTTCTCTTGGTAACAACTTAAAGTGGCTAGCTCTAGGCTTAAACACTCGATTTTGATCACTTATCCCAAAATACAGCAAGAATTTCAATTTCTCAAATAAATCACAAAAGTAGATCAAAGAAGGTTTAGGCAGACGAACATGCAAACATTCATACTTCACAAAACTCAATCGAATAGGCAGATCAATACATGGAAACTTCGTACAAAAATTTAAAGATTTCTCTTGAATGACAAAATCAAACGGATTAGTCATTGTATGCTTTACCTTTGAACACATATGTTGAACAAAGAAGTTGTGTACATGTCTCCTTTCAAAAGTTCAAAATCATCACAGACCAATTGAATAGGCATGTTTAAGAAAAAAAGTTTAGCACATATATTCAAAGAGCTTAAGAATTCAAACACATCAAAATTTTTATGTGCAAAACTTTTATCACACACCGCCACGATTTGCATAGGCAAAACCAACTCAACAGAAAGGTTAAACATGTCATAAGACAAATTTTTCGTGGTTCTTCTTGTGACAAGGTCATTAACATCAAAATTTGAACAGTAACTAACCAAATCAAAATTTTGAGACCTTTCAGAAATTGAACCATCAAAACCTTTATTAGCAGTTTTTAAGTCAAATGGTTGTGACTCAATAATCATAGAGTCCTTACCTCTCTTACCTTCGGACAAAAGTGGGCAGTTGTCTTTCTCATTCTTACCTTTCTTGTAGAACAAAAATCACCGATCATTGGGAAGGTATTGAAGCTGGAAGTGGTCACACGAATTTTCAAAAACCTGGTAAGAGAAATCGCAAGAAAAACTAATAAGTGGGTTAGTGGAAACAATCCTCGCTTGCTCACTAACATCTTTTCCACTCGAATCTTTTTCTTTGGAAACTCTCGTTTCTTTTACCTCAATTTCTCTTTCCACTCTTTCCTTTTGTTCAAACTCGTTTTCTTTTTCAATGTCTTTTTCGATTTTGTTTTCTTGTTCACTTTCTTTTCTTTGTTTTTCTCTCTTTTCTTTGTTTCTTCTTTCAATTTCATTCAAAATCCTCTCATTTTCTCTCATAATCTTTTCTTGCCTCTCTTTTCTTTTGATCTCTTTTTGCTTTTCGCCTTCTTCTTTTCTCGCTTTCTTTTTACAAGAGGTTACAAAAGATTTAGGAGAAAAATCCTTTTGTTCAAAAGAAGAAAAATCATTTACATATGATTCACGAACAATCCTTCGTGAAGATCTCTCCGTGGCTATTTTCTTTGGAGCTCTTGAAGAGGTGTATCTTTCATCTCGCACGTCTTCTCGGAAGGATTCAAAATCAAAATCAGCTTTTCTTCGTCTTGAATTCCTTGATGAAAAAGAATCTCGATCGTAATCTCTTCTTGAGTAGTCGTTGGATGTGTATCTCCGTGATGCTCTCAAATCCACTTTCTGACTTGATGACATTCGTGCCCGTTGGTCTCTTTTCTCCACACGATCTAATCTCTCATGCAATTTGTCAAACTTAGTTGTCACCATTCTTTGCATTTCTTGCACCAAATATTGATATTCTGATTCGGCAAATTCTTCGTGAGACATGATGTTATCGCTGAAAGGAAAATTGTTAAGTAAAATAGACACAAAGTCCTCACTACAAAATTCTCACGAGTTCACTCAAAAAGAAAGAATGATGGCACTCACACTCGTGTTTTCGCTCGTTTTTGGCTTTTCAACTCTCGAATGTTCTCACACACTCTCTAGCCTCTTTCCACTCAAGCTTACTCTCGTAACCTCGTATTTTATTTCTTTCGACTTGTCTTGGTGCTTTGGGGTCGGTTTCAAGATGGTTACAAAGGTTTAGAATGTCACGGTGTACGGGTAGGCTAAAAGAAAAATAGTCTTTGGTGTAGTGTGGAGTTTTGGGGGGGGGAAGTTGATGGAAAGAAAGATTGAAGATCGAAACAAAATATAAAACCAAAAGAACAGATCTTGATCACACTTTTTTTTAATTTCGTATATTTTTTCTTTTTTTAATACTTCACAATATCACTATTACAATAGCGAGAATGAAAATTACAACTGAATTTTTTTAATAACTACGAACCTATTTCGATCTTGATATGAATGTCGGAGCCTCTCGATTTATAAGCTCTGATACCAAATGATGTGATCTGGCTCGGGTTAATGAGTTGAATTCACTTAGTTGCCCGATCATCGTTCGAGAGAGTTATTCATGCTTCGAGTTTTAGAACTAGAAGTGAATGAAAAGGGATAGGCTAGCGGAAGGTTTCAAGAAGGGTAAGTTTAGCAATAGGTTCGGTTAAGGGTAGCAAAGATGGATGAAGGATAGATGGTTTGGTTTGGGTTAACAAGAAAAAAAGTTAAAAGTTGGGAATGGAAAACGAACTCAATGTCAGGAATGATTCAACATTAAGAAGTGTCACCTCGATTCCTATATTGTTAAGGTAAAAAAATTATGGATAGATGGATAGGTGAACGCCACACCAAAATTGGTGATAAGTTCAAAACAAGATGATTGACGCCACTAGCACAAGCCAGATAAGTCTTTCGAAACTTGTACGAGATATGAGAGGAAGCAACCTCACAAGAACAAATGTTCATTAACAAATTTGGCAAAAGTCCCTTTACAATGAAATGTGCAAACTATTTATAGGCTAACAAATAGTAGCCGAATGGACAAACTAATAGCTTAAAGACTAAATAAATTCAGCTATGAATGCACTAGAATAATCTAGAACAAGTCTTTAATTTGCTAGGACTAGATTCGGCTGATGGGAACTCCATTGGACAGCTTCATGTGTAAGCAAAAGCATCTTGGATGAATGTGAAGTCTTGGGAACTCAATAGCTTGTCCAAATTCGGCCATGGGATGAATGAAACATTCAAGAAGTGTCTCTTGGCCGAATAGACACCTAGGGAAGTCATTTCGATAGCAAACAATTCATGTATTTCACCCCATACATTCGGCCATGCATTGAACTAGAAGGGAGCTTGAATCTGGCCGTACATGAACATTCATTAAATGCTCTTCATTCATGCATGTCTGCCGTCCAGAGTGAATGTATCTTCTCAACCCACATGCATGTAATTAACCTCCCATGTACATGAACTTAATTTCCCCCAAGCATTGAACCAGGCCGTGCATGAATCTTCTCATTCATTGAACTTTCCCGTTCATGCATCTCTTCATGAATGAACCTTGCACATTCGGCTAACCTACATAATTAAACACACAATTAAATAAAATATAACTATTCATAAAATCATAATTAATAATTAAACAACTTAATGAAATTAACTAAATTCAAACATAATAATTATAAGTCAACTATCAAGTAAATTCGGCTAGCTCAAAAAAAATAGTCAAACACTTAATGAGCTAAATTGAGCTAGGGGTTTTGGCATGAGCTGTAGCAAACTTAATTAAAAACTAAAATAAGACTTAGTTTATTGAGATGAAGAAGGAATGAGCTGACACGAGCTAAATTCAAACTCAAACGAGCTGAATTGAGCTCAAGTGAGCTGATGGGAGCTGAATGGCGCATGGGGAGCTGGAGAGGAGCTGAGATCGGATTGCAAAAGGGTGCACAGAGTCTTCAAGGCATTGTCCTTAGCTCCTCCAACGTCATGAACCTTGTTGTCATCCCAAATGCGTAACACCAATACGGATAAAGCATCTTGAATTTGCTTGGTTCGAGCTCGAGTCATGGGGCCTTTTGGAAGCTCGATTGATTCATGATTTGCATTCGAGGATGCCCCGGGCGTGCTTACATCAGACTGTTATACCTTAGAGGTAGGTTAATTGATGAGTTTATGATATATGCATGACCATATCTGAGTATGAAACCTTGCATACACGAAATATTATGACATGACATACTACATTGGGGTTGGGATTCTGATTTGGAAAAAGTATTGTTTTGCTGGCTTTGCCACGTATTCTAATATTAGTGGCTGCGCCACGTTTACCGCTATTAGCAGCTTTATTGCGTTACTATTAACAGCTACACTGCGATATTGGTGAGTTGGCTGGGTGGGTCGATTTAATCCCCACATGGTGAGTTGGTTGGTATGGGTGGTGAGTAGGATGGATTGGGTTGGGTTGCATACCTGTATTGTGATTATACTATTTTGGGCATAGGCCCACACTGTTACTACATAGGGCTTAGGTCCAGATTGTACTGTTAATGAATAGGGCTCAGGCCCAGACCGTTACTGTATGCACTATTACTATTGACCGATTGGGGATTACACACTGAGTTTTTGTAAACTTACCCTTCTTTTAACTGTACAGGTAATCCCTAGCCTTAGACGATTTGGAGCCGCGAGGGACTCAGTGGTGGCCACACGTCCGCAGAATGGTTGTTAATAACTTAATTTATTTAAGCTTTGACATTTGGGTTTTAGTTATGTAATAAGGCCATTTGGGGGTTTTTAACTTTTAATGGGCTTTTGATTTCTTATATTAAACTACTAGTCTAGGAAAACTCGAGTTTTCAAACTATTCATGGTTTTCTAAAGAACACGAGCTTTAAACAACAAAGTTTTCAAGAGAGCTTTCACGATTTAAGTTGAATTAATATCCCAAAGGAAAATATTTTGAACAAACGATTGTGATGAGATGATTTGCTAACCCCATACAAAAGGTTTTACTTTTAGAAATAAACTTTTACTAACAACTCTATTTTTGAATGACGCTTTGATGCAACACACCAGATTTAGCAGTAGCATCTAGGCTGGGTTTGGGGTGTTATAGTTTTGCTACTTCAAAAGAATTAATTCAAGCATTCAAAACACCATTAAGGTGCTGGTGACTATTCAGCTAACCAAAGGACACCTCAAGAGTCACTTTTCAAGCATTCAAGGTCAATTATGCAGTTGAATTGAAGTGAATTAAATGGTGGAGTTATTTGGTTCAAGAATTCCAAGAGACTTGAGCTTTATTTAAGCTTTTAAGATGAATACTTGTGACCATTTAGCTAGCTGATCACGATTTTCATGTGACAGGTTTTAAATATTTATAATGAATCATTCTTGAAACTAACTATTATCATGATGTAGGTAAGTGTACCTATCGAACAGTAGTATAGTTTTAGCAAGACCGGATTGTCAAACCCAAAGGAACTAAAAGTACTAGTAATGACTGTCTTTTTATTATCTAGCCTAAAAATAAGGGGGTTTTGTTTTAACTAACTAATTATCTAAATTGAGAATTCACAGAAAGTAGAATTGGGGGATTACTTTTGGAAAACGATTGAATTAAGACAATACCTAAGGAAAAATCCACCTAGACTTTACTTGTTATTCTGGCTCTGAATCGGATGATTTATTCATTTAACTTGTTCCGTAAAAATCCCTAAGTTATGTTATTATCCCTATTCAAGACTAATAATGTCTAATCCCTAGATTGAATAATTGAGACTTTTCTCTAGTTAACACTCTAGGGTTGCATTAACTCGATATATGGATCCCTTTATTAGGTTTCACCTTAATCCAAAAAAATCTTGTCACCCTATCTCTAGGCGCGCAATAAAATCCGCTTAATTATGAAAAATGTACTCTTAGACAGGGTCTATCCCTCCTCTGAATAAGAGCTTATCTTGAATCAGTATCCCAGGATATCAAAACAAGAATTAAGAACACATAATTAAGAACAAGTTAAATATTTATCATACAATTCAGAAAATAATAACAAGATTCGTCTTAGGTTTCATTCCCCTTAGGTATTTAGGGGATTTAGTTCATAAATAAAAAGGAAAACATCTCAGAAGAATAACAAATACAAAACATAAAGAAATCCCAAAACTCCTGAAGGGAAATTGAGGAGAGATCTTCAGTCTTGATGATGAATCCAGCTTCTAAGATGGAACAATCGGCTTTCTTCGAGTAATTCCTTCCTCCATCTCTATGCCTCCCCTTTTCTTCCTCCTCTAGGGTGTACTTATAGGCTTTGGAATGCCTAATAACCCTCGAAATTAGCCTTTTTCGAATTGGACTCAACTTGGGCTCGACAGGGACAAGCCCGTGTGCGATTACTCCAGGCCATGCTCGAGCCTGTTAAATAGGCACGGTCGTGTGGTCCACCCGTGTGAGTCATGCTTTGATTCTGCCAAATTAACACGGCCGTTGGTCTGCCAGTGTTGAATTCGTACTTTGGCCCATTTTCTTTATTTTTGGCCCGTTTCTCGTTCCTTTCACTCTCCTATGCTCTCCTAAGTATAAAACATGAAAATAAGGCATTAGGAGCATTGAATTCACCAATTCTAAGAGAAAATCATTCATAAAACGTGTTAAGCATGGGGTAAAAATATGTATAAATTACGATTTATCAAATACCCCACACTTAAGCAATTGCTTGTCCTTAAGCAAAATTCTCAACTCATAATCAAAATAAATTCTTCTCAACTTATAATTTCTATCGATAATATCTCAAAATAATCCATAGGTGATTATACATTGAGAATTCAACTAAAAGAACATCAAAGTACATTCCAAGTTGAGCATTTTATTCTGAAAACATAGTTGTCTCCCCTCGTCTAAGTAATTATCTTCGATTTAAAATGTCACAGAGTTTCACATCCTCACTAAAGATTCACTCAAATCACTCGAGGTGTTTAAGAACAATACATGAAGCACTCAATAGCCAATAATGAAAAGTTGTTACCATAGGCTTGCATGAAAATCAAATCTCCACCACTATAATTTGACATGATACATCAATCAAAAGGTCTTTATAGGGTTGTATTGAGGCTTGGTTAGGGGGTGTGGTCACAAGCTGAAAGAAAAAGTTAGAATCGAGATTGAATTAAAAAATCACTTAAATAGAAAAAGATTTAATATCACTTGCATACAACAGAGCTTCTTCTCAAAATATGGAATTTAAATACTTAAGCTCAAAAACAAAAGATTACTACTAATGTGTATACACAATTTTTTTTATCAAGAACAAGTTAAATAATATAAACTAACTATTAAGAAGAAGACATAGCTGAGCAAATATTTCAATTCAAATCTCGACAAAAATAGGGATCAAATTAATTTAGGGGATTTCAACAATAATGAGTTAAGGGTTAATATTAAAGGTAATACAAGAAATGGCTTGTTAGGCTCAAGGGGGTTCACTAGGGGTTAATCGTGGAGGTAGGCTTTTCATGGCATGAGTGGATTAAATCTAAGTGCCTTAATTATTTTGACATATCAAATCAAATGGTGCGGTTTTGACATGCATAATCAAGCAAGTTCTAGAGTAACAGTTTAATACTGGCGCACTCAAAGCAATAATAAAAGTGAGCATGAAAGAATTAATAGATGCTCAAAAGGCTCAAAAATCTCACAGAAATTATGGCTTTTTGATGTTTAAAACTTGTGAATTCCAACTCAAAGTAATACCTAAACTTTGGGGAAAATAACCTAAAATTTTAAATTCTTAAAAATCAACTTATCATGCTTAATTCTCTAATGTCTTAAAGTTTAAACAATCAATGCATAAATGCCTATGTTTTAATTCAAGATATATCAATCAAAATCATAAATCAATCAAAATTTATCCTAAATACAATATGGATCTTTTCAAGAGAACAAGACAGTTATTTAGGGATTTTTCTGATAATGAAATGGATACCCCCTGATGTGATCCGGCCCGCGTGGTTGAGGCAAATTCACTCAGTTGCCCAATCGTAGTTGAGAGAGTCGTTTGTGCCTCGAATTTTTAGTAATAGAAGAAAAGAATAGAATAGGATAAGCGGAAGGTTTCAAAGAAGGGTAAGTTTAATAATAGGTTCGACTATGGGTAGCAAAGATGGATGATGGATAGATGGCTCGATTCGGTTAACAAGAAAGAAATTTGAGAGAAGGGAATGGAAAACAAACTTAATGTCAGGAAAGATTCAACACTAAATAATGTCACCCCGATTCCTATATTGTTAAGGTGAAAAAAGATGAATAGATGGATAGGTGAACACCACACCAAAGCTGGTGATAAGTTCAAACAAGATCGGTAGACACCACTAGCACAAACTAGATAAGTCTTCGAAACTTGTACGAGATATGGGAGGAAGCAACCTCACAAGAACAATGTTCATTAACAAATTTGGCAAAAGTCCCTTTACAATGAAATGAGCAAACTATTTATAAGCTATCTTGTAGTAACCGAATGGACAAACTAGCTAGCTTAAAGACTAAGCAAATTCGGTCATGAACTAGCTAGAATGTTCTAGAATGAAAAAATTAATTAACTAGTCTTGATTCGGCTAATGGGGATGTGTTTGGACGGCTTCATGTATGAGCTTTAATTACTTGGATGGATGTGAGTCTTTGGTAGCTCAATGGGTTGTCTAGGTTCGGCCATGGGGTGCATGAAGCTTCCAAGAGGTGTCTCTTGGTTGAAAAGGTGCTTAGAAACCCCAAGGGTCCTCCCACATGCATTCGGCTATACATAGAACTTGGAAGGGAGCTTGAACCTAGCCTTACATGCACTTGCATTAATTGTCCCTCATTCATGCATGTGTGCCGTCCAAGGGAGATGTATTCTTCAATATCCATTGTATGCAATTAATCCTCCATGTACATGAATGTAAGTCCACCAAACATTGAACCGAACCATGCATGAATTTCCCGTTCAATGAACATTCCCGTACATGCACCTTGACATGAATGAATCTCCACATTCGGCTGAACCTACATAATTAAATAACATAATTAAATAAAATAATTATTCATATAATCATAATTAAAGATATTAACTAAACAGCTTAATGACTCTAACTAAATTCAGACACATTAATTATAAGTCAACTATCAAATTAAATTCGGCTAGCTCAAATAGTCAAAAACACTTAGTGAGCTAAGTTGAGCTAGGGAATTCGGCATGAGCTGTAGCAAACTTAATTAAGAATAAAGTTTAAACTTAGTTTATTGTAATGTAAAAGAAATGAGCTGAAACAAGCTAAATTTGATCTCAAGAGAGCTAAATCGAGCTCAAGTGAGTTGATTAGAGCTGAATGACGCATGGAGAGCTAGAAAGGAGCTGAGATCGGATTGCAAAAGAATGAATTGAGTCTTCAAGGCATTGTCCTTAGCTCCCCCAACATCTTGGACCTTATTATCATCCCAAATGTGCAACACCAAGGCTGATAAAGCGTCTTGAATTTGCTTGGTTCGAGCTCGAGTCATGGGGCCTTTTGGAAGCTCGATTAGTTCTTGATTTGCATTCGAGGATGCCCCGGGCGTGCTCACATCATTCCCCCCGTCTTCAAAGTGACTTGTCCTCAAGTCGGGCCATTTGCTTGCGAAAAAGCTTTCGTCGTCACTAGGCCCTTGGTTGTTGAATGGGGTAGTGATATGATCTCAGTTTAGTAGTTGAGTCCGAGTCATTTGATTCCCGATCGTAAATGAAGAAGTAGATTAGACGAGAAGGAGTTAGAATATATTTGTGTACAAAGAAGTAAGATAAGTTCGTGCAAAGTTGGATGTGGATTTGGTTTAAGTCGAAATGGTATGAATAGAATGGAAGAGTTTGGTTTAGGATAATTAAGAAATGGTATTTGGTTTTGGTACGTTTTGGTATTTGGGAATTGGTACGAAATGGTATTGAATTGGTATGAAATGGTATGGTATTTGGTACGAATTGGTAATGGTTCAAAGAGGTCAAGAATGAACCAACACTAAAGAAGTGTCGACCTGAAACTTATAGGACCTAAATGAATTGGAAATGGTTAAAAAGGACCTTGACCCGATACTTAGGAAAGTATGAACCAAAGGTATCAAAGGTGAGCGCCACACTCGGGTTTAAGGAGTGATAAGTTCAGAAAAGACTCGGAAAGACGCCACTAAAAGCTTAGATAAGTCTTACGGGTCTCGAACGAAATTTGAGAGAAAATGCCTCACAAATTTGGCAGCAATTCGCTAATTAAAATGTCCAAAAGTTCTTTTACAAATTGAATTTAACAACTATTTATAGACAAAGACTAGGCTAGCCGAATAGTCATATGAATGCTTAAGAATTAAGCAAATGAATTCCTTTAATGTGCTTAACTAAATTCGGCTGAATGGAGCTCCAATGGTCATCTTCTAGAAAGAGCAATGAACTTAGAAGCTTGGAAAGATGCATGGCAGCAGCTAGGTTCGGTTAATGGACTTAAACAAACTCAATTAATTGGCAACTTTTGTTGAAAAGTGATCAGCAATTAAAGGAGGTAATGAGCAGCCACCAAGGTGTGAAAACTCAGCTTTGAAGAGTCATGGCATGTGAACATATAGAATCGAACAGCCAAGATGAATCCAGCAATGTGAAAAGAATTAAAAGTCGGCTGAATGGTCAACTTGGGAGTAGGAGACAATAGCTTCTTTGGCCGAATGGTCACCTAGGATACTTCAAACAGCAGCCAAATTTAATTCCCCAAACATTCATGTGCCGTCCCCTTACATGTATCTTCTTTTAATTCATTCATGCACCAAGGACGTCCAAATGGGATGTACCTACAGCAAAATTTATTCAATAAATCAAATACATTTTTAAACACATTAATTTGGCAGCAAATGACACAAAAATTATGCACATTAAATTCGGCCACCTTAGGACATAATTAAAACATGTAATAAAATTGACACATTAAAACATGCATAAAAAACATATTAATGAGCTGTAGAAATTAAGACAAATTAATAACATATAATTATAACTCAATTATCATGCATAATTAAATTTGTCCAGATTTTAAACCAAATAAATAATGAATATTAATTGAGCTGTAATAAACTAATTTAAATGACTCAAATAATTATTTCAGCTACTATAATAAGGTCTTAATGAAATTGAGCTAGTTCGAGCTCATTGAGCTTGAAAGGAGCTGGAAACGAGCTAAATGAAGCTCCACAAAATAAGATTGAGCTACGTCCAGCTTGCAAACACGACGAGCCTCGCTTGTAGGCTGAAACAATAGCCATTCCCGGGGGCGGGTTGTATCAGGTAGAATGGCTCACAATAACCTGAAAGTTACACAAGACTCGAAAAGACAATATATTAGTCACATGTCCTTCCTCTTTTTAGATAGGCCATTTCAAAGTTTCAACAACAAAATAAAGAAGAAGTTTAGGTAAACACCAAATTAAGAACATACAATCTCGCTCCCGCTTCTTAATCCAAACTTGGGCAAATATACCAATGCCGGGATCAAAAATAAAAGTGGATCTTACCTTGTTCTTTGTTGAAAGCAAACTAGATCCATGAAGCATTCGTGACTCAAAATTTTGAACAACAAAAGTCCACGACTCAAATTCTAGGAACAACGATATAAAACCAAAATTTAACATTTGCAACCTTTCACAAATCCACAACTTTGTGTTTAGATTTAAAGACAAAACATCAAATAAGCATAAATGGTTTACACATCCACTCACACGAAATTCAGAAGGCTTGATTTCAATTAATAATGATCCAGAGTAACAAAGCTTTCGACAGTTAGAATCTCGACAATAAAAAATGCTTGAATCAAATCCCTTGATCATCAATAAATAATAATAATCACTGGGATCAAAAATTAAGTTTTTGTTTACCATTTCACGTTGACTTGAATATGTATTGGCTGTCAGCATGGTAGGAACATGAAGCAAACTAAAGTTATGAGTATGCAAATTATGTTCGAGCCTCTTGGACCATAGCATTAAACACCCACCATCAAAATCAAATGAACTAGGCATTTTACAAGTCAACGTTTTATCACACAAACGAAAAAAGGAAAATTTATGCATATTATTCTTATCCATAAACCATCATAGAACCATTATACATAGCTTCCGTCCTATTTTTCCATCAACTTCATTTCAAAAGTGAATCGAATGATACTTTCTCATAGATGATCGTGCAACTTAGCATACGACTCGACTCTCCCCGAGGCGGTTCGTATCATTTGGTATCAGAGCTACTAAAACGAGAAGATCGTGCAACGAAATTAATCCCGAGTTAGTCCAAGTGTACGCAAGTAAGTAGGATCCGGAAAAAAAAGAGTATAGAAAAGAAAAAAATTCGTATACCGAAGTTTTCTCATTTTGATTGGTTTGTTGCTGTTATTATAAAAGCAAAAATCTACGCAGCCGAAGAAAAAAAATCGTGTACAAAAGTGCTTCTATTGTATTTAGTTTGCTGATATAGTACAAAAAAAAGTTATACAAGTTTGAAAACAAAAAAAAACGAAAAAAAATTCAAAAAAAAGTGATTTATGCAATTCAATTGTTATTTGATCGTCAAGCTTTGATCTGATATAGTTTCCCGATCCATCTTCTGTTCTAAACCCCCTAATCATATGCACGCCACTCTTTCTTACCCAATTCCCTGTTCTTTCAGCCAACCTTAAACCTATACGCATTTCCCTTGTTACCCTATTGAAACCGACCCCTAAGCCTACGATAAAGCCTTGGCAAGTCCGACTACGAAGTTGCGAGAGAAAAGATTGAGAGGTAAAAGGCACGAGCGAGTGAGATCATTCGAGTGGAGGTAAAAGCCAAACGAGTGTAAACACGAGCGGGAGTAACACCTTTTTTCTTCTTCTTTCCGAGCGAAATTGTGAGGTTTGTGGTGAGGTACTTAATTTTTTTTATTTTGTTTTGTGATCTAACGTTTTCTTTTTAGCAACAAAAATAATGTCACGTGAAGAGTTCACCGAATCGGAATACCAATACTTGGTTCAAGAAATGCGAAGAATGGTGACTAAACGAGACCAAAGTGATCGAGTTTCTTCAAGTCGTAAAACGGAACTAAGAACCCCACGGAGATATACCCCCGACTACTACCTAAAAAAAAGTTCCAATCGTGACTCCTTTTCGCCATCTACGTTGAGACAAAGAGATTCATACTATGACTCATATTCATCAGTGAATTTGAGAAGTGACTTCGATCGAAAGTCCTTTTCATCAAGAAATTCAAGAAGACGAGAAGCCGATTACGATTTTGATTCGTTCCAAGATGGCGTTCGGAGAGAAAGACATACTCCTAGTATATCTTCAAAGAAATCATTCAAGGAGTATTCTTCACGAAGTTTTGATTGTGAATCATACGCAAATAATTCTTCATCTTTCAAACAAGATTTGTATTCTCATCGTTCTTTTGTACATTCTTGTAAAGAGAAAACAATGAAAAGAAAAGAAAAAGCAAAAGAAGAAAAAGAAAACGAAATAAAAAGAAAAAGAGAGGCAAGAGGCAAGTAAGAGAGAAAATGAGCGAATCTTGAGAGAACTTGAAAAAGCCTTTGAAAAGCAAAAAGAAAAAGAACTTGAACGAGAAAATAAAATTGAAAAAGAGATTGAGAGTGAGTCTTTGAAAGAAACAATTGAAAAAGAGAAAGAGCTTGAACATAAGATTGCAAAAGAATTGAGAGGAGAAGACAAGAGAGAACAAGAAAAAGCGAGGAGTGTTTTAACTAATCGTTCTATGAGTTCTCCTTGTATTGTTTCTTTTCAGGTTCTTGAAGATTCCAATGACAAGCTACAACTTCAATATATTTCCGAAGAGAGACGATTTCAAATGATCGAGAAAGGTAATATTGACAATGAAATTCTCCCTCAAGAGCTTAAAGGCAAGCAAGGTAAGGAGTCTTTAACTATTACATCACGGCAAACTGATTTGAACATTGTTGAAAAAGGTATCGATGACTTAATCTTCGAAAGATCGCTACTCACTTTGTCAATTAATTGCCATTCTCTGATTATTGATGATTTTGTTTTTAAAAGTGGTATGAAAAGTTTTTCTTGTAATGAGTACGGTGTTGGCAAGCTTGTTAATGAAGTACGACTAAGTAGGTACGGACAAAATTTGATCTTATGTGATAAAGAATTGTCACGTAAAATGCCTAATTTGTTTGTTTATGATGGTAATGTGAATTCTCTATATCGTTGTGCATGTTTGTGTAAGTCTGATCAAATGGGAATTACGATGTATGAGTGTTTGAAAATATGCATGCTCAAATTTTCTTTGTCTCACTTGTGTGAGTTGTTGATGAAAGAAAGGCCATTGTCTCTTGTAACAATGAATGACCAAAATCGTGTGTTTAAGCCTGGAGCAAGTCATCTTAAGTTGTTGCCAAGCAAAGGTGAGCATTATAATTTCTGTTTAGATAAATGTGTGAACAACTTTTGCTTACTTGATGATGTGTTTCTAAATTTGAAAACAAATTCGTTGTACCGTGATAATATGCGAATGCAAGATCAAACCTTTGATTCTAGAAATTGCACTATAGTAGGATTTGAAGGATTCAAGCATGTCTTGCATGAGTTTAACTTTCCATTGTTTCATATTTCCCCTGTGTTGTTCTCAATGAAACCTTCAAGTCGAAATGAAACAATAAGAGAAAACTTTGCTTCCGACACCGGAGATTATTGTCTTACATCGTTTGGTATTGAGTTGTCCAAAGGACTTGAATCAAGTACTTTTGTTGTCCAAAACCATAATTTTCGAGTGCTTAATGGTTCTGTTCTGACGATTATGCTTGACCATTTTATCCGTTGTGAAACAGTGAGGTCGTTTTCCATATTTGACCTTGGTATTAGTTTTTACAATAAATTCGTGAATGAGAATGAGAAAAGTTCTTTAGAGATTTTTATTCCTAGTGTCACTAATTTGTTTTACTCTTTTGTAGGTGACACTTGGAGATGGCGTCCCCCTAAAGAGGGAGGGCGTGGAAATAACCCATTTCCTTTTCGAACCATTTGTGGTTCCTTGGCTTTTGGAAATAATTCCGTATCGATCATGAACAAGATGGTTTGTGATCTTGGAAAAAAATTTTCGAGCAAGTGGCCCGATTTGAGGGCAAATCGTCTTCAAGTGGGAGGGAATGATACGAATCCCGACGTATCATGGTTCAACACAATTCGACAATATCAAGCATGGCCTAAGTTCGAGGGGCCCAAGTTCAAAATGAAGCCTGATCTTAAATTTCAACGAGCTCAATTCAGCCCGATTTTAGCTCAATGAGCTCGTTTGCTCATTTTTCTAGTTTATTTTAATTTAAGATTTTATTAGTTGCTGGAATAAATTAATTGAGTCTAGTTAAACTTAATTAAATCAGCTCAATAATTTGGTTGTGTTATTTTTAATAAATTAAAATCTGGACATTTTTAATTATGTTTAAATGTGTTAGTTAAATTAGTTAATTTGCTTAGCTCATAATTATGTTTAGCTTAATAATTGGGTTTTAATATGTTCCAGCCGAAATTATTATGTCTGGATTGGAACATGTTTTAATTTGTTCTAGTACAGCCATTTAACTTGTCTTAGTTTAGGACACATTTATTTCTTGTCCAGACGAATGTGGTTTAAATTTGCTGTCAATTTAATATGTTCAAAGCTGATTAATTTTGGTTTAAATGTGCAGCTATTTTCAACATTAAAGGAGCAAGCATGCCGAATTCAATGTGCTTATTGCTACAGCCGAATTAATTAGTGAACAAGGCATGGACGGCACATTAAAGAGCTGCTAGTGCATAGGGGCATGAAACGTGATTAATGCATTAAAAAGCTGCTAGTGCATGAATAGCCTAGGAGCATGAAACGTGATTAATGCTTGAAGGCTGCTGGTTGGTGTTCCCAAATGGCCATTCAGTCAAAAGATGGCTGAATATTCAATGTTCCAAGTTGAATTAAAAGGCCAGCTGCTGTTTAAGTTTCTCTAGGTGCTTTTTTGGGAATAACAAGGGCCATGGCTGATTATAATTAATCCCATTCAGCTGCTCACATTCAGCTTCTATATATATCTATTGTCCATTGGCGTCCTCAAGGAGCATTTAAGCTGCCCAAGCCTATCCAGCTGGTCAAAGCAATATATTTAATATCATGCACTCTCTTTGGCCGAATATTACAAGATTTTTCAGCTCATTTAATTCTCCAGCTGATGAGGAAACTTCTAAGAAAATTCTCAACTCTTCTAGTTGAATTACAAAGTGACCATTCGGCTTTCTAGGTGGCTGATTAGCTCACCTTTATTTTAAATGAAACCAGCTACATGAAGACACCTTGGAAGCTGTCCAAATACGTTCTTAAGTGATACGAGTCATAAAGGCCCAATCCAAGTTCAAGAACGTGATGGGCTCAAATTGCCACAAAGCCCAATAACGAGATCAAAGGCCCGAAAAATGCAGTCCAAACTAAATGGGACCATTCAAGAGCTTGTTAGCAAGGCCTTAGATGCATACACGAGAGAACAAGAAAATCAAGATTCACTTTCTTGTTTTCAAGAAAATCAAGAAATCGAATCTTGGCCCAATTTTGCTGTTCGAAGAGATTTCAAGAATCAAGAAAATCAAGATTTCAAATCTTGGAAATCTTGGTCCAAGAAACCAAATCTTGCAGCCAAAACGCATTGGATCTCCATTACGAGCGTCAACGACCCAATTTTGGTAGGAGATGGATCACGAGCCCAAATTCTTGAAGGCGAGGCCCAATAACCAAAATCCAGCCCAATCAAGAAATTTCTTCATACTTAGTTGAAAATCAGGCCAAAATGTCAAAGGGCCCAATTTGTAAACATCTTACTTGTTTAATTTAATTTTTTAATCTTTAGGAGCAATTACATGTAAAATTCGGCCCAAAACAGCCCATATAAGTGCATGGCCGAATTTACCTTGTTATTTTATTAATTAGGTTTAATTTTTTATTAGTTACTTGTGAGATTAGGATTTGTTGGAGGCCTATATAAGCATTGGCCAGCCACCCTTTGTAAAAAAACATCTTATTATTATTTTTTCTATCAAATTTCAGATTGGTTGAGTGCAGAATTTTCTTTGGGGTTTTCTCCAAGAATTCTCTCTTGAGTTTTCTTTAGAAGTTGTTTTAACAATCTTTTGATTGTGGGAGCCATCTTCAACCTTCTTCTTGCCATCGATATTCTTTGGAGGGGAGATTAGAGCCGTTTGAAGGAATTTGTGAATTCTTTCGGGAATTCAAGGGTTCTTAGGACTTTTCTTTATTTCTTGCTGTTTCGATTTGTTTCTTTATTCCTACTTGTGCCGATTCATTATCTAATTTTTTTTTGCTGTTCTTGCTTGTGTTTCAGCTTTGTTTAACTCCAAGATCCTTCCATTTAATCGGTCTACTTTTGGGCAGTAAAGTTTCGAACCAAAATCCCTAAATCCTAGGGTTCTTGTCGATTAATACATTCTGATTTTGGGGAAATCAAGTTGCTGGAATTTGGGGTTTTTATTGTCGGTTTGTTCTTGGGCAGATTCGGCTTGTGGGATTTCACTATTGGAGTTCAACTTCATCTTCTTGAACTCCGAATTCATTTATTCATTTGTTCTTTGTTCCTTGCTGCTCATTTAATTGAATTTGGGGATTTAATTTCAGATCTGATTAGTTTAATCTTGTTCTTTTGTTTTAATTTTCAGATCTGTTCGTTTAGAGCTTTCGTAGGAGTTTCTCGTGACTTGACAACTCGATCTTGGTCCGCGCGCATTTTTATATCATTTGGTATCAGATTTTGGGCGTTTTGGGTGTTCTTGGTTGATTTCTAAACTGATCTCTATTTTTTAAAGCATAAACAGCAATTTTACCCAGAAAAATTGTTCAAAAAAAATTCATTTGATTGGGTAAACGTTGTCCTATTGATCTGAAATTTTACATACATGTTTTTGGCACTGTGATTGAATATAAAAAAATTATTCCCGCAACAAAATCAGTCAAAAAAGTCAAAAAATCAAAAAAAGACGAAATTCAATAAAAATTTAAAAAAAGATTCAGCGGGTTGAATTTGGTGCCCAAAATTTCCAGATCAAAAATTCAATATATAAGGACATTCCATATTTGATTTCGTGATTTTTGGAGATCGGGAACACCTCAAACGAAGTTGTCAAGTTACTCCGCAGTTTTTCGGGTTTTCTGTTTTCAGCAATTTTTTATTGATTCTTAGCTGTAGGTTTTCATTTGTTTGCTTTTTATTCTCCTTCTTGTTTCTTGTGTTAGTAGGATTTAAACGTGTGCACAATCCTTCCTTGGTGCAACACGAATCAATTGGTGTCTCGTCAGTTTTTGGCATCCTAGTGCAAATTAGGATTCTTTGGTAGTTTGGTTCACACTCTCTAATTGGTTGATATAAACTCTGATAAAGAACTCACAAGATTGAATTTGACCTCATTGAGAATTTGATTTTTTCTTTTTGAGTGATTAACGGTGAGGTTTGATAACTTTTATTTTTGAGTGTTGAGTGTTTTGCAGGTTTAAAAAAAATGTCTACAGGTGATAATAATAGTGACATATTTAAAAAATTCCAACAACAGTTGGATGAACAGGCTGCTGCTCTTCGAGCTTTGACTGCTACCATCAATGAGGTGCGATTGAATCAAGAACCTCAATATCGAGATCCAATCAAAGAAGATAGGGATAACCAACCCCAGAGGCGCGGCCCTCGACGTGTCACTAGAATGGATGATGATTTTCATGATCGTGGGCAACCTTCTTTGGCAAAATCGAAATTCACAATTCCCCAATTTCGTGGTAAGAATGATCCTGACGCTTATTGTGAATGGGAATCTAAGATTGAACTTATGTTTCGGTATTATAAATGTCCGGATGATGAAAAGGTAGCGTTAGCAACACTGGAATTTTCTGATTATGCATTAAGTTGGTGGACTCAACTTGGGGTAAACCGCCATCGGAATTATGAAGGTGAGATTTCGACATGGGATAAGTTGAAACAGATTATGCGTAAAAGGTTTATTCCACCTCACTACTATAGAGAAATTAAAACAAAGCTGAGAAGACTTATCCAAGGTAGTAGGACAGTGGATGAATATTTTAAAGAGATGGAGATGCTCATTCAGAGAGCTAATGTGGAGGAGGATGAAGAAACAACTATGGTTCGATTTATTGATGGTTTGAACAGGCCGATAGCTAATACATTGAGGCTACAAACTTACATTGATTTGGAAGAAGCAGTTCATAAAGCCATTGAGATCGAGCAACAACTAAAGGAACAAAGGTTTGGTTCCTCTCGACTTCGCAATATTACCGAGGTAACAATTCCAATTCTGATTTTAAGAGCTCAAAATCACCTTTCGTTACTAACAAGCCTTCTTTGAGTAATGGAAGCAAGCAATCAGATTGGAAAAAAGGGGCTCCTGTTAAAACGCAAACACCTTCTAAGCAGCCCAATTTAGGAGATTCGAGTGCGAAGAGGACTCGTGAGATTGAGTGCTTTAAGTGCAAAGGGCGTGGTCATTATAGTAGGGAATGCCCTAACACGAGATCACTTCTTCTGAAAGATAATGGTGAGTACACTTCCGACTCTGATAAAACAGATCCAGATATGCCAGAACTTGTGGATGACAGTGATAATGGCGAAGAGTTGGTCGAACCACCAAAAGAAGGGGACTTTGCTAATTTCCATTGCTTTGTAGTTCGCCGAACCCTTAACATTCAGATGAAAGATGATGAAAGCCAAAGGACCAATATTTTCCATTCTCGGTGTTTTATTAAAGGTAACTTATGTTCACTCATTATTGATAGTGGGAGTTGCTCGAATGTAGTGAGTAGTTATTTGGTGGATTCTTTAAAGTTGCCTTGTACCAAACACCCTAAGCCATATCACCTTCAGTGGCTTAATGAATGTTCCGAAGTTAAAGTTACGAAACAGTCCTTGGTCACTTTTAAACTCGGCAATTATGAGGATGACGTATGGTGTGATGTAGTCCCCATGCATGCGGCACACTTGCTCCTTGGACGACCTTGGCAATTTAATCGCGATGTTACACACCAAGGTAAACTTAATCGATACTCCCTTGTATTTAAAGGCAAGAAATTCACTTTTGCTCCTTTAAATCCTACTGATGTATATAAAGATCAATTGAGGATGATAAAATTTTGTGAGAGGGTAAGGGAGAAAGAGCAAGTACAAAAGACAGAGAGAAAAGAGGCTAATAGTAGTGGAAAAAGTCAAAATTTAAAAAGCCCAAAGGTGAGTGAATCCTCTAGTGGTAAAATGAGCGGAAAAAATCTTTTGGCAACAAAAAATGATGTGAAGAGAGCCCTACTTAATAAACAGCCTTGTATCCTTGTGAGGTTTAGGCAAAATTATTTATCTTTATCTAACATTAACGAAAATTTGCCTAGTGTGTTTCAATCTCTTTTGCAGGATTATGAGGATGTTTTTAGTGAGGCCCCTAAAGGTTTACCACCTTTACAAGGGATAGAACATCAAATTGACTTAGTACCCGGAGCTTCAATCCCAAATCGACCAGCCTATAGATGCAATCCCGAGGAGACAAAGGAATTGCAAAGGCAAGTTGAGGAATTACTAGACAAAGGGTACATTCGTGAGAGCCTAAGTCCTTGTGCTGTTCCTGTCTTATTGGTGCCAAAGAAAGATGGTACGTTTCGTATGTGTGTTGATTGTCACCCAATCAACAAGATAACGGTAAAGTATCGACACCCAATCCCTAGACTTGATGATATGCTTGATGAATTACATGGTTCAATAATATTTACAAAAATTGATTTAAAAAGCGGTTATCATCAAATTCGAATGAGGGAAGGGGATGAATGGAAAACATCCTTTAAAACAAAATTTGGATTGTATGAATGGTTAGTTATTGATACGCCCCGGCCTCGTTGATGAATCCGAGTCGTTTTCGTTGCCCGATCATCCAAACGATGAAGTTTTGTTCGTCTTGAATCAAAGAGTTATATTTGTTCAATGAAGATGTTTATGGTTCATTTAAGGTTAAAAAGGAATTGGTTGGTAAGGTATTTCGGCTAAGAAGAAGGAAAAACAAATATTAAAGGTAGGGAATTTTTCGGTTTAAGGTGAAATGGAAAGAAAGGCTTAAAAACAAGAATGAACCAACACTAAGGAAAATGTTGACCCGAATCTTATATGTCTTTAAGGTGGATGAAACGGAAGAAAAAGGACCTCGACCCACTATCTATCAAAGATAGGAACCTCGGTATCAAATGAACGCCACACTTTGGGTTGAAAGTGATAAGTTCGATTTTTGCAAAGAGCAAGGTTGACGCCACTAACTAGTAGATAAGCCAACGAGTCTTTGGACGAAATTGAGAGAAGAAAATCTCACAAATCTTCAATATATTATCAAAATGGCAAAAGTCCCTTT
The DNA here is from genome assembly GCF_007990345.1 of Gossypium hirsutum. Taxonomy (NCBI): domain Eukaryota; kingdom Viridiplantae; phylum Streptophyta; class Magnoliopsida; order Malvales; family Malvaceae; genus Gossypium; species Gossypium hirsutum. The sequence goes on from NC_053431.1 coordinate 53,594,565, forward strand.
ACAAGAAATTCAGCAACTATTTATAGCTTGAGTGACTAGTAGCCGAATAGACAAGTTCAAGACTTAATATCTAAGCAAACATTGAAATAAATTCAGCTTAAATCCATGTATATTGGCCAATGTAGATTCGGCTGAATGGTGACCAAAAATTAAAGCTTCCAAATTGATCAAATGAATTTCGGAGATTCATGTAGCAGCCAAGTTCACCTAATGAGTTCAATTGACTCATTCATTAGGCAACTCTTGATGAAAAATGACCAGCATTAAAAGAGGACTTGAGCAGCCTTTTTGGGGTGTGAATGGAAGGTTTTGAAGAGTCCCCATGGTGTGAACATGGCTGAACCGAACAGCCATGGTGTGAATAGCCTTTATGCTCCCTTGAGAAGAGAATCGGCCAAGCTTGGAGGGATGAACAACTTGGACACTTTTGGCCGAATAGTTGCCTTGAAAAACACTAAAATTAATCAACTTTAATGCATTAAACCAGCTGCACATGCACCTTCACATTCATTGAATCTACATGCATGAATCTGCCCAATGTATCTTCAAATTCGGGTGCACCTACATAACACAAATGAACTTAATTAAAAACATAATGTGAACATCCTAATTATCATTGTGACAACTTGAATATTAATAAACATGACACATAAATTCGGCTGGACAGATTTAATGCATGTATAAATTTAGACAAACTAAATAAAATCTAGACATCTTTAATTTAACTAGATCAAGACAAATTAATTAACTCAACTTATTAATGCCGAAAATAATAAGACACATTAAATGACTTAAAGGCACAATTAACACCTAGTTAAATTAGTTAATTAGCTTAAACTAAATTAACTAAAATTTATTCCAGCAAAATAAAAAAAAATGCAAAACTAAAAGAAACTAAAATGAGTTTATTGAGCTAGTTCGAGCTCATTGAGGTTGTAAAGAGCTGGAAACAAGCTAATTGAAACTCCACAAAATAAAATTGAGCTACGTCCAGCTTGCAAACACGATGAGCCTCGCTTGTAGGCTGAAACAATAGCCGTTCCCGGGGGCGGGTCGTATCAGTTATGCCTTTCGGCCTTACTAATGCACCTAGTACATTTATGAGATTAATGAATCATGTTTTGAGGCTACATTTGGGTAAATTTGTAGTAGTTTACTTTGATGATATTTTAATTTACTCAAAGTCATTAGATGATCATGTTTTCCATGTTCGAACCGTTTTGGATATTCTACGAACTGAAAGATTATTTGCCGACCTTGATAAATGCACATTCTGTTGTGATAAACTAATATTCTTAGGTTTCATAGTTAGTGCTCAAGGTATTCATGTCGACGAGGACAAAGTTAAGGCAATTAAGGAGTGGCCGACTCCTAAATCGGTAACTGAGGTGAGATCTTTCCATGGTTTAGCCAGTTTTTATAGACGATTTGTGAAAGATTTCTCTACTATTGCTGCCCCATTGACTGAAGTTATAAAGAAATCAGTGGGTTTCAAATGGGGTGAAACCCAAGAAAAAGCTTTTCAAACTCTAAAAGCTAAGTTATGTTCTGCTCCTTTGCTTAAATTACCTTATTTTGCTAAAACTTTTGAACTTGAGTGTGATGCTTCAGGAATTGGAATCGGCGCCGTTTTAATGCAAGATAAGCAACCTATTGCTTATTTTAGTGAGAAATTGAACGGTGCACAGTTAAATTACTCGACTTATGACAAAAAACTATTGGCATTAGTTCGTGCACTTCAAGTATGGCAACATTATTTGCTGCCTAATGAGTTTGTCATACATACAGATCATGAGTCTCTTAAATGGTTAAAGGGACAAGGTAAGTTGAGTAAAAGACATGCCCGATGGGTAGAATTCATTGAAACATTCCCTTATGTGATTCAATATAAAACAGGTAAAGATAATGTAGTCGCAGATGCTTTGTCTAGACGATATACTTTAATAACTACATTGAATGCTAAAGTCTTAGGGTTTGAACATATTAAAGAGTTATATGATGATGATACTGATTTCAGCCATATCTATAAGAATTGTGGACATACTGCTTTTGAAAAATTTTATCTTGTAGATGGCTTTCTTTTTCATTTAAACAGGTTATGCATACCAAAGTGTTCCATGAGAGAATTGTTGATTCATGAAGCCCATCGTGGGGGACTAATGGGACATTTTGGAGTGGCCAAAACACTAGACATATTGCAAGAACACTTCCATTGGCCACATATGAAGAAGGATGTGGAAAAGGTATGTTCCAAGTGCATTACATGCAAACAAGCAAAATCTAAGGTAATGCCTCATGGCCTTTACACTCCTCTACCGATTCCTACTTCACCTTGGGTAGATTTATCCATGGATTTTATTTTAGGTTTGCCTCGAACAAAAAAAGGAAGAGATAGTATATTTGTTGTTGTTGACAGGTTTTCAAAGATGTCACATTTTATTCCTTGTCACAAAACAGATGATGCTACACATGTGGCCGACTTATTCTTTAAAGAAGTGGTAAGACTTCATGGCATCCCTAAAACAATTGTTTCTGATAGAGATGTCAAATTCCTTAGCCACTTTTGGAAGGTATTGTGGGGTAAGCTTGGTACTAAATTGCTTTATTCTACTACATGTCACCCCCAAACTGATGGTCAAACTGAAGTAGTTAATCGAATCTTAGGGACTTTATTACGAGCTGTTGTGGGAAAGAACATTAGAAATTGGGAAGAATGCCTGCCATTTGTTGAATTTGCATATAATAGATCTATTCATTCTACAACTGGTTATTCCCCATTTGAACTTGTTTATGGTTTTAACCCACTAACAGTACTTGATCTTGTGCCATTACCTCTTGAACACGTTATGAATTTAGATGGCGAACAGAAAGCTGAGTTGGTGAAATCCTTACATGAGAAGGCTAGACAGCGAATAGCCAAAACAAATGACACCAACACCAACAAAGCAAACAAAGGGCGCAAACGGGTTGTACTAGAACCCGGAGATTGGGTTTGGGTCCATTTGAGGAAAGAACGATTTCCTACAAAAAGGAAGACTAAGTTGGACCCAAGGGGCGATGGGCCTTTCCAAGTACTCGAGCGGATCAACGATAATGCCTATAAAATTGATCTACCTGGTGAGTACAATGTAAGTTCTACTTTTAATGTGGCTGACTTGTCCCCATTTGATTTTTTAGATTCGACGACGAATCTTTTTGAGGAAGGGGGGAATGATACGAGTCATAAAGGCCCACTCCAAGTTCAAGAACGTGATGGGCTCAAATTGCCACAAGGCCCAATAACGAGATCAAAGGCCTGACAAATGCGGTCCAAACTAAATGGGACCATTCAAGAGCTTGTTAGCAAGGCCTTAGATCATACACGAGAGAACAAGAAAATCAAGATTCACTTTCTTGTTTTCAAGAAAATCAAGAAATCGAATCTTGGCCCAATTTTGCTGTTCGAAGAGATTTCAAGAATCAAGAAAATCAAGATTTCAAATCTTGGAAATCTTGGTCCAAGAAACCAAATCTTGCGGCCAAAACGTATTGGATCTCCATTACGAGCGTCAACGACCCAATTTTGGTAGGAGATGGATCACGAGCCCAAATTCTTGAAGGCGAGGCCCAATAACCAAAATCCAGCCCAATCAAGAAATTTCTTCATACTTAGTTGAAAATCAGGCCAAAATGTCAAAGGGCCCAATTTGTAAACATCTTACTTGTTTAATTTAATTTTTTAATCTTTAGGAGCAATTACATGTAAAATTCGGCCCAAAACAGCCCATATAAGTGCATGGCCGAATTTACCTTGTTATTTTATTAATTAGGTTTAATTTTTTATTAGTTACTTGTGAGATTAGGATTTGTTGGAGGCCTATATAAGCATTGGCCAGCCACCCTTTGTAAAAAAACATCTTATTATTATTTTTTCTATCAAATTTCAGATTGGTTGAGTGCAGAATTTTCTTTGGGGTTTTCTCCAAGAATTCTCTATTGAGTTTTCTTTAGAAGTTGTTTTAACTATCTTTTGATTGTGGGAGCCATCTTCAACCTTCTTCTTGCCATCGATATTCTTTGGAGGGGAGATTAGAGCCGTTTGAAGGAATTTGTGAATTCTTTCGGGAATTCAAGGGTTCTTAGGACTTTTCTTTATTTCTTGCTGTTTCGATTTGTTTCTTTATTCCTACTTGTGCCGATTCATTATCTAATTTTTTTTACTGTTCTTGCTTGTGTTTCAGCTTTGTTTAACTCCAAGATCCTTCCATTTAATCGGTCTACTTTTTGGCAGTAAAGTTTCGAACCAAAATCCCTAAATCCTAGGGTTCTTGTCGATTAATACATTCTGATTTTGGGGAAATCAAGTTGCTGGAATTTGGGGTTTTTATTGTCGGTTTGTTCTTGGGCAGATTCGGCTTGTGGGATTTCACTATTGGAGTTCGACTTCATCTTCTTGAACTCCGAATTCATTTATTCATTCGTTCTTTGTTCCTTGCTGCTCATTTAATTGAATTTGGGGATTTAATTTCAGATCTGATTAGTTTAATCTTGTTCTTTGTTTTAATTTTCAGATCTGTTCGTTTAGAGCTTTCGTAGGAGTTTCTCGTGACTTGACAACTCGATCTTGGTCCGCGCGCATTCTTATATCATTAAGGCTGGAGGAAGCATCCTAGAATTTCTTAAATTTTTCTGGAAATTTCAGCTCATTTAAAGGTTTAATTAAGTGACCATTCAGCTACTTTTTGAGGCCATTCGGTTGACCATGTTTTAGGCTATAAATAATTGTTAAATTTCATTTGTAAAAGGTTAGACATTTTTTTGTTAGACTTTTCACTTAATGAAACTTTGTTAAACTTTCATGGAATTTGTGAGATTTCTTTCTCTCATATTTCGTTGAGGACTTCGTTGGCTTATCTAGGAAGCCTAGTGGAGTCAACCCTGTTCTTCACTATCCCGAACTTATCACTATCAAATAGTGTGGCGTTCACCCATATACCGAGGTTCCTACTTTGCTAAGTAGTGGGTCGAGGTTTATCACTTTCATCCTCCACCTTGAAAGCCTATAAGCATTTGGGTCGATATTTTCTAATATTGGTTCGTGCTTGCTTTTAAGAACCCTTTTCTTCCATATCCATCATCTATTTACTTCTTTCACTTTCCCTTCCAATTTAGCCGAACCTATGCAATTATTCTTATCCATAAACCATCATAGAACCATTATACATAGCTTCCGTCCTATTTTTCCATCAACTTCATTTCAAAAGTGAATCGAACGATACTTTCTCATAGATGATCGGGCAACTCAGCATACGACTCGACTCTCCCCGAGGCGGTTCGTATCATGTGGGTTAGTTGGAACACTACTCACTTTTTCTTGTTCTCTTACATCTCTTTTTCTTATTTCATTTTCATCGACAACACTCGTTTCTTGCTCAATATCTTTTCTCTCTTCAGATTCAATTTCTTTGTTCAATTTTCTTTTTCTTCTCACATTCTTTTTCACTCTCGATCTCTTTTTCTTTTTCCTTCTCTTTTTCTTTTTCACTTTCTTTTTGCTTTCTTTCACACTCTTTTTCTTTCATTTCTTTTTTCTTTTAAATTCTTCCTCACTTGTTTTTTCACTTTTATTACAAGAGAAAGAATACAAGAAGGAATCAAAATGAGAGACTTCTCGTTGAGAATGAGAGGGGGGGTCTTCATACAGACGATAATCATCTCTTCAAGATTGATTCTTCATCGATGAATAACTTGGTGTACACGAAGCTTGTGCTTTCTTGTTTGCCACCATAATAGGCTTCGAACTCAAAATTTATTTGACTTCGTCTCAAATTCTTTGACGAAGAAGATCTACGATATAGGTCTCTTCCCAAATAGTCATTGGACGATTGTTTTCTTGAATTGTTTTCTTGAAAGTCTTGATTCCGTCCCTTGACTTGATGAACTTTGCTCTCTTTCAATTATTGCTCGATCATCTCGCTTTTCTTGGATAGGCTTGATCTTTTGATCGAGCATGCACTCCATCTCTTTCAACAAATACTGAAAATCAAATTCTGAAATTTCTTCTCGCAACATGATTTAGAAACAAAAAAAATTAAAATAGAAAGATGAAATGCTCGCCACAAACCTCACTATTTCACTCGGAAAGAAAATAATGGATGAGCACTCCACTCGTGTTTTCACTCGCTTTTAGGCTTTTTTTCAACTCTCAAATGCTCTCACACTCTCTAGCCTTTTACCACTCAAGCTTACTCTCGTAACCTCATAGTTTGTTTCTCTTGACTCGTCTTGGTGCTTTAGGGTCGACTTCAAAATCCGTTACAAGGGATAAGATGTTAGGGTGTACGGGAAGGCTAAAAGAAAAATTTTCTTTGGTGTAGTGTGGCGTTTTGGAGATGGGGGTTAAAAATTGGTGAAAAGAATAATTGACGATCGGAACAAAATATAAGAAAAGAAAAGAACTTGGTCACTTCTCTCTTTTTTTTAATTTTGATTTTTTTTCTTCTTTATTTTTTTTAATACTTCACAATACCACTATTACAATAAAGAAAAACAAAAATTACAACTTGAAGAATTTTTTTATTTTTTTAACTTGAATTTTTTTCACAACGAACCTATGTTGATCTTGATACGTACGTCGGCGCCTCTCGTTTTACAAGCTCTGATACCAAATGATGTGATCCAGGCTGGGTGGTTGAGTCGAATTCACTTAGTTGCCCAATCGTAGTCGAGAGAGTCGTTCGTGCCTCAAATTTTTAGTAATAGAAGTAAAAGAATAGAATAGGATAAGCGGAAGGTTTCAAAGAAGGGTAAGTTTAATAATAGCTTCGGCTATGGGTAGAAAAGATGGATGATGGATAGATGGCTCGATTTGGTTAACAAGAAAGAAATTTGAAAGATGGGAATGGAAAACGAACTTAATGTCAGGAAAGATTCAACACTAAATAGTGTCACCCCGATTCCTATATTGTTAAGGTGAAAAAAGATGAATAGATGGATAGGTGAACGCCACACCAAAGCTGGTGATAAGTTCAAACAAGATCGGTAGACGCCACTAGCACAAACTAGATAAGTCTTCAAAACTTGGATGAGATATGAGAGGAAGCAACCTCACAAGAACAATGTTCATTAATAAATTTGGAAAAAGTCCCTTTACAATGAAATGAGCAAACTATTTATAAGCTATCTTGTAGTAACCGAATGGACAAACTAGATAGCTTAAAGACTAAGCAAATTCAGTCATGAACTAGCTAGAACGTTCTAGAATAAAAACATTAATTAACTAGTCTTGATTCGGCTGATGGGTATGTGTTTGGACAGCTTCATGTATGAGCTTTAATCACTTGGATGAATGTGAGTCTTTGGTAGCTCAATGGGTTGTCTAGGTTCGACCATGGGGTGCATGAAGCTTCCAAGAGGTGTCTCTTGGCTGAATAGGTGCTTAGAAACCCCAAGGGTCCTCCCACATGCATTCAGCTGTACATAGAACTTGGAAGGGAGCTTGAACCTAGCCGTACATGCACTTGCATTAATTGTCCCTCATTCATGCATGTGTGCCATCCAAGGGAGATGTATTCTTCAATATCCATTGTATGCAATTAATCCTCCATGTACATGAATGTAAGTCCTCCAAACATTGAACCGAACCATGCATGAATCTTCCCGTTCAATGAACATTCCCGTACATGCACCTTGACATGAATGAATCTCCAAATTCGGCTGAACCTACATAATTAAATAAAATAATTATTCATATAATCATAATTAAAGATATTAACTAAACAATTTAATGACTCTAACTAAATTCAGACACATTAATTATAAGTCAACTATCAAATTAAATTCGGCTAGCTCAAATAGTCAAAAACACTTAGTGAGCTAAGTTGAGCTAAGGAATTCAGCATGAGCTGTAGTAAACTTAGTTAAGAATAAATTTTAAACTTAGTTTATTGTAATGTAAAAGAAATGAGCTGAAACGAGCTAAATTTGAGCTCAAGCGAGCTAAATCGAGCTCAAGTGAGCTGATTGGAGCTGAATGACGCATGGAGAGCTGGAAAGGAGCTGAGATCGGATTGCAAAAGAATGCATTGAGTCTTCAAGGCATTGTCCTTAGCTCTCCCAACGCCTTGGACCTTGTTATTATCCCAAATGCGCAACACCAAGGCTGATAAATCGTCTTAAATTTGCTTGGTTCGAGCTCGAGTCATGGGGCCTTGTGGAAGCTCGATTAGTTCTTGATTTGCATTCAAGGATGCCCCGGGCGTGCTCACATCACCCCCACACTTAAGATGTACATTTTCCTTAATGTACAAAGATAGATATATAGACAAGAATGCCAAAATAAGATAGGGAGAGAAGTGAAACTTCCTGAGTGATGAACGAGTTTCCTTGAACTGGAGTTTCAGAGAATAATCGGTGTGAGGGTGGAGGAGGATACTCCGGCAGTGGTAGAGGTTCATTAGTCCATAAGTCCTGTGCCAAAAGAATATTATATCTAGTGGTAGCTATGGTCGTGGGCGAGCAAGACATGGCAGTCGTGGAGAACCATTCCCGGTAGAGTTTTTAGTTCCTATGTGATGATGAACTTAGGAGCTCTATATGATACGGGGTTGCGCGCGGACCAAGATCGAGTTGCCAAGTCACGAGAAAATCCTACGAAAACCTTAAACAATTAGATCTGAAACGAAACAGAAAATTAAAAGATTAGATTTTTGAATTTTCAGATCTGAAATAAAATCCCCAAAACAGTAAAGAATCAAATAGAGAATAGAAATAAGTGTTAATAAGGAATCTTGAAACCCTAGAAGAGATTGCGATTCTGCCCAATTGAACACCTAGATAGTTTTCCCCAAATTTCGGCAATCTAATTTCTCCCAAAAAGAGTATGGATGAATCGGCAAGAACCCTAGAAATTGGGGATTTTTGGGCTAATTCCTTAAGATAGAAAAAGGCTGAAAACACAATAAGAACAGAAAATAAATTAGATAAACATTCGGCACAAGCAGAAATAAAGAAAGAATTGACAGTAAGAAATTAAAAGATAAGTCCTAAGAAGCCTTGAAATCCCGAAAGATCTCACAACTCCCTTCAAACGGCTCTAATCTCCCCTCCAAAGAATATCAATGGCAAGAAGAAGGTTGAAGATGGCTCCCACAATCAAAAAGATTGTTAAAACAATTTCTAAAGAAAACTCAAGAGAAAATCCTTGAAGAACTCAAAGAGAATTTTCACTCAAATCAAATCTGAAATCTTCAATGTAATTGTAATGTAATGTAGGGTGGCTGGCCAAGCCATATAAATAGGCCTTTCAAATGTTTTCCTAATTTAATTAGAACACTAAAACTAAAACTAAATAAAAACTCCTAATTATTTTAATATGGAAATTCAGCCAAGGGTCTTTTATTTGGGACTCTTGGACTGAATATAAAAATTTAAACTAAGTAAAATAAATAAATAAATAAAAATAAAAATAAAAATAAAACTTTACAACTTGGGCCACTTTGACAATTTGGCCTGATTTTCAACTAAGTATGGATGGATTTCTTGATTGGGCTGGGAATTTGCTTATTGGGCCTCGCCTTCAAGAATTTGGGCTTTTGTGACTCGTATCATTCCCCCCTTCCTCAAAAAGATTCGTCCTCAAATCTGAAAAATCAAATGAACTCGACTTTCCTCTATCGAACGGGACTAATGGCAATTGAGTCCACTGAAAAGAATAGCCCATGAGATAGTAAATAGCAACGGAAACAAGCTTGTAGTCCAATCATAAGCATAACAGAACATGTATAACGCATGTGAATGGACAGATTCAGATTACCATGCAAACAATCTAATTTACTCACCACTTCCTCGTCAAATATTTGAAACAAAGATGGACATGTTTTAAGGCATTCAGTCGTCTCACATTGTTCCCACAAACCATGAATAAATTGCGAGTAATAAATCAAATGGTAAACATAATCGTCACAAGTAGGTATTTGAAAAGATTCACATGGTTCACAGAGTTGCATAATCATACCATGCATTAATCGACGGTCTATAGATTCACTCACACATGCATTATCAAAAACAAGAATCTTTTTATCAACCATCAAAACAGATAGATCATCAATAAATAAAATAGGACAGTCAAGCACGTTTCGATCTAAGTGTTCATCAACACGATCTTTATCACTATCCGAGGAGTACAAAAGTGTTTCAAAGGTTTCAAGCATCTTACCTCGATAAGCAGAAGAATAAGGGTCGATTTTACCTTTTTCATTTAAAACAAACCTTCGCTCATCGGGGGCATAGTGTAGTCGAATCTCCGTTGTTGAGTTAACCTTTGTCAAATGGAACTCAAACTTCATGTACAACCACATAAACTGTTTAAGGCACGAATATAAATTGAAAACAAATTTGGAAAATTTCGTTACCTTATTCTCCAAAACAGATTTGGACAAATTCAAGGATTTTACACAAGGTAAATCAAGAGAATAACAAATCACGCTTCTTTTCGTAATGACTTTATCAACCACAATCGAAGAGTAACAATTAATCGGATCAAAATGAGGGATCTTTTAAGAACTAAGTCACCAAAAGTTTTATCAATAAATTTCAAATCTGCACTGGACTCGGTTTCTAAAATTTCCTTACCTCGCTTACCTTCGGGATCATGTAGTGTGATTTCATCTTTGCTTAAGTTGATCGTATGAAAGCGTCTTTCATTTGAGAGGTATTGAAGTTGAAAGTTATCTTTCGATCTTTCGGGAACCTGAAAAGTAGCAACACAAGAAAAATTCATATCTTGGTTAGTGGAAACATTCCTCACTACCCTTTCCACGTCTTTTTCTTTTGTTTCTTTTTCTAATTCATTTTCTCTTCTTTCTTCAATTTCTTTTTCACTCTCAATCTCTTTTTGCTCTTTTTCATTCTCTTTTCTTTTTCCTCACTTGTTTTAACAGAATTTTTCAGTTTGATTTGGTCCTCATGGACTTGTTCTAGAGTGAGCGGCACTAAGGTGAGTTTCTTTCCTTGATGCTTGAAAGAATACCTATTGGTACGACCATCGTGAGTGACTTTTCGATCCAGTTGCCACGGTTCTCCTAGCAACAAATGGCAGGCTTGAATAGGCATTACGTCGCACACAACTTCGTCTTGATACTTACCGATAGAAAAGGCGATGCGCACTTGTTGAGTGACCCTAAATTGGCCTTCGTTGCTAAGCCCTTGTAGTTGATAAGGTTGTGGATGCTTGGTAGTGGTTAAGCAAAGCTTTTCCACCATCGTCGTGCTGGCTATGTTTGAGCAACTTTCACCATCAATAATAACTCTACAAAGCTTACTTTGTACATGGCAGCGAGTATGAAAGAGATGTTCTCGTTGCTGCTCGCTCTTTGGTTTTGCCAAAGAAGGTTGTCCACGATCATGAAAATCATCATCCATTCTAGGGACACGTCGAGGGCCGCGCCTATGGGGCTGGTTATTCCTATCTTCCCTGATTGGATCTCGATATTGAAGTTCTTGATTCATTCGTACCTCATTCAAAGTAGTATTCAATGCTTGAAGGGTAGCATTTATTTGTGTGATTGCAGCAGCGTGTCCTTCTAACTGTTGTTGGACTTCCATAAGTGTATCATTATGGTCATCTTTAGACATCTTCCAAAAAAGCTGCAAAAATAAAACTCAACACTCAAAATAAAAGTTATCAAACCTCACCGTTAATCACTCAAAAAGAAAAAATCAAATTCTCAATGAGGTCGAATTCAATCTTGTGAGTTCTTTATCAGAGTTTATATCAACCAATTAGAGAGTGTGAACCAAACTACCAAAGAATCCTAATTTGCACTAGGATGCCAAAAACTGACGAGACACCAATTGATTCGTGTTGCACCGAGGAAGAATTGGGCACACGTTTAAATCCTACTAACACAAAAAAACAAGAAGGTGTTAGATATTGTAAAGGGAAAATAAAAAGCAAACAAATGAAAACCTACAGCTAAGAATCAATAAAAATTGTTGAAAACAGAAAACCCGAAAAACTGCAGAGTAACTTGACAACTTTGTTCGAGGTGTTCCCGATCTCAAAAAATCACAAAATTAAATATGGAATGTCTTCAAATATTGAATTTTTGATCTGGAAAATTTGGGCACCAAATTCAACCCGCTGAATATTTTTTTAATTTTTTTATTGGATTTCGTCTTTTTTCAATTTTTTGACTTTTTCGACTTATTTTTTTGCGGGAAATATTTTTGTATATTCAATAACAGTGCCAAAAATATGTATGTAAAATTTCAGACGAATCAGAAAACGTTTACCCACTCAAATGAATTTTTTTTCGAAAATTTTTCTGGGTAAAACTGCTGTTTGTAATTTAAAAAATAGAGATCAGTTTAGAAATCAACCAAGAACACCCAAAACGCCCAAAATCTGATACCAAATGATACGGGGTTGCGCGCGGACCAAGATCGAGTTGCCAAGTCACGAGAAACTCCTACGAAAACCCTAAACAATTGATCTGAAACGAAACAGAAAATTAAAAGATTAGATTTTTGAATTTTCAGATTTGAAATAAAATCCCCAAAACAGTAAAGAATCAAATAGAGAATAGAAATAAGTGTTAATAAGGAATCTTGAAACCCTAGAAGAGATTGCGATTCTGCCCAATTGAACACCCAGATAGTTTTCCCCAAATTTCGGCAATCTAATTTCTCCCAAAAAGAGTATGGATGAATCGGCAAGAACCCTAGAAATTGGGGATTTTTGGGCTAATTCCTTAAGATAGAAAAAGGCTGAAAACACAATAAGAACAAAAAATAAATTAGATAAAGATTCGGCACAAGCAGAAATAAAGAAAGAATTGACAGTAAGAAATTAAAAGATAAGTCCTAAGAAGCCTTGAAATCCCAAAAGATCTCACAACTCCCTTCAAACGGCTCTAATCTCCCCTCCAAAGAATATCAATGGCAAGAAGAAGGTTGAAGATGGCTCCCACAATCAAAAAGATTGTTAAAACAATTTCTAAAGAAAACTCAAGAGAAAATCCTTGAAGAACTCAAAGAGAATTTTCACTCAAATCAAATCTGAAATTTTCAATGTAATTGTAATGTAATGTAGGGTGGCTGGCCAAGCCATATAAATAGGCCTTTCAAATGTTTTCCTAATTTAATTAGAACACTAAAACTAAAACTAAAAAAAAACTCCTAATTATTTTAATATGGAAATTCGGCCAAGGGTCTTTTATTTGGGACTCTTGGACTGAATATAAAAATTTAAACTAAGTAAAATAAATAAATAAATAAAAATAAAAATAAAAATAAAACTTTACAACTTGGGCCACTTTGACAATTTGGCCTGATTTTCAACTAAGTATGGATGGATTTCTTGATTGGGCTGGGAATTTGCTTATTGGGCCTCGCCTTCAAGAATTTGGGCTTTTGTGACTCGTATCACTATATAACTGTGATAGAATCAAGAACTTTTTAAGGGGTATAAATAAGAATAATTACTCTGAATGAAATAACCGATATTGATAATTATAAAATAAAATTCTTAAAATCTACTAAAAAATAAAAAAATAATTTTAATAAAAATTAAAAACATAAAATGATAAATAAATGTTTTTAAACATCTTCATCGCTGGATGGTTTGCGAGGTGGGACTGGTGATGAGATGTGGAGGTGCTGACAAGTCTACTATAGAGTAGCATCAATGTTGTCAAATTGTTGAAAACACTACTGCTCGAACCGACTGAGGCACTCAGAGATGTCAGCATATGAAGCCGCCGCATGAACTAGATGAGAGGGTGGTGGTGGCTGAGACGGTGGGTCCTCGTGCTGTGGGGGGACATCATCAATAATGTCCTTAGAGGCCTCCTCCTCTGTAGATTGGGTGAGACGATGTTGAGGAGGGTAGGTTCCTCGGTTCTTTTCGATCATCCTCATGCTAAGCATGCTCGAGATGCCTTATGGAGACATCTGGCCAATGAGGGTCAAGGATGATTCTTGGGCCGCAGTGAAGAGGAGCCCAAAGTGGCAAGCCAACCTGGTAACATAGGGGCTAATGGAGATGACCCCCTTCCTATGTCGCTCCATCTGGTGCTAAATTGTGAGGGCAATGAAATAGGCAAGGTCGATGACGTGCCCGTGTGACATACACCATAGAAAGTAAGCATCGTGAGTATTGACGACGCCAGTTCTCTCTCGCCTTCCTATTGATGATGCTCCCTTCTTTTTCTTTGAAGAAGGGACAACGGCCTTTTTACCACATGAAGACGACACTGTATGATGCGATCGCGCCCCATGGTTCAGCTAGTTCGAGCAAGGATTCTATGGTGCTACCACAAGCTCCTGTTACTCGAGCTTGAGCCAAGAAGTTTAAGGAGTCCATCACATCTTTTGTAGCTCAACTTTGGATTGAAATGCCATTAGGACACTCCGAGAAAGCTGATTCCAGCTCCTTGATGATACGAACCGCCTCGGGGAGAGTCGAGTCGTATGCGAGTTTGCCCGATCGTCTACGAGAAAGTATCGTTCGGTTTGCTCAAAAAGGATGTTTCTAAATAAATTATGCGGAAGCTATTCAAGGGGTTCAAATGAAGGGTTTAAAAAATATGAATATTAAGGTTCGGTTTAAAGTAAATGAAAGAATAGAAAGAAGGAACTCAAAAGCAAGCACGAACCAATATTAGAAAATATCGACCCAAATTCTAATAGGCTTTCAAGGCGAAAATGAAAATAATAGAACCTCGACCCGCTACTTAGCAAAGTAGGAACCTCAGTATAAGGGTGAAAGAAACAGGGTTGACGCCACTACTAGGTAGATAAGTCAACAAAGTCTCAAACAAAGTTTAGAGAAGAAAATTCTCACAAGATTAAATTCAATAAAAAATTTGGCAAAAAGTCCCTTACAATTGAAAGAAAACAAATACTTATAGGCACATAGATGACCATTCAAATTTGGCATCTAGGTGTTCACACAATAATAAAAACGTTCACACTAATGTATTAAAATAGTTCATAAATTCGGCAGATTCATGAACTAGTTGAATGGACACTTTCTTCCCCCTAAGTGTGTGCATGAATGCTTAATCATAAAGAAAGGCTTCAAGTGACTTGTATGTGCACCAAAGGTTGCATTCATCTCCTTGGGACGTTCATGCACTTGTATGGAACATGTATTGATACGAGTCACAAAGGCCCAACACAAGCTTAAGAAGGTGATGGGCTCAAATCAAGAAAATCAAGATTCACTTTCTTGTTTTCAAGAAAATCAAGAAATCGAATCTTGGCCCAATTTTGCTGTTCAGAGCGATTTCAAGAATCAAGAAAATCAAGATTTCAAATCTTGGAAATCTTGGTCCAAGAAACCGAATCTTGCAGCAAAAGCGCGTTGGATCTCCATTACGAGCGTCAACGACCCAATTTTGATAGGAGATGGATCACAAGCCCAAATTCTTGAAGGCGAGGCCCAATAACCAAAATCCAGCCCAATCAAGAAATTTCTTCATACTTAGTTGAAAATCAGGCCAAAATGTCAAAGGGCCCAATTTGTAAACATCTTACTTGTTTAATTTAATTTTTTAATCTTTAGGAGCATTACATGTAAAATTCGGCCCAAAACAGCCCATATAAGTGCATGGCCGAATTTACCTTGTTATTTTATTAATTAGGTTTAATTTTTTATTAGTTACTTGTGAGATTAGGATTTGTTGGAGGCCTATATAAGCATTGGCCAGCCACCCTTTGTAAAAACATCTTATTATTATTTTTCTATCAAATTTCAGATTTGTTGAGTGCAGAATTTTCTTTGGGGTTTTCTCCAAGAATTCTCTCTTGAGCTTTCTTTAGAAGTTGTTTTAACAATCTTTTTATTGTGGGAGCCATCTTCAACCTTCTTCTTGCCATCGATATTCTTTGGAGGGGAGATTAGAGCTGTTTGAAGAGATTTGTGAAATCTTTCGGGATTTCAAGGATCTTTAGGACTTATCCTTTAATTTTTGCTGTTCAATTTCTTTTCTTTATTTCTGTTGATGCCGAATCTATATCTAATATTTTGCTATTCTTGTTTGTTTTCCAGCATTGATTAAACTCAAGATCTCATCGTTTAAGTTGTTCTCCTATTGGCAGCACCCATTCGAACCCAAAATCCCCAATTCCTAGGGTTTGGCCGATTGGATTTCTTTCAATTTGGGAATCAATTGATTGCTGGAAATTGGGCATTCTTGGCCGAATCAATCCCTTGGCAGATTCGCATCTTTTCTTTCTTCTTAATTTTGTTTGATTCATCGATTCTATTTCTTTTCTTCTTGCTGCTCTTTTATTTGAATTTGGGAATTTTAAATTCAAATCTGATTCGGTTTAATCTTGTTCTTTGTTTTAATTTTCAGATCTGTTCGTTTAGAACTTTCGTAGGAGTTTCTCGTGACTTGGCAACTCGATCTTGGTCCGCGTGCATCCCTTTATCATGTATCCTCATAATTAAACTCTTTAATAGCATGTAGGTTCATAAATAGCAGCATGAACCTAGTAAATTCGTTCTCCCCTTTGTGCATACACTTAATTCAATCAATGTGTTGAATTATTGAGTTAATTCCTTCCTTTGGACGTTCTTGAACCCATCCATGCATGTGTAGTAGCTTATAGGTCAATTCAAAGTGTGAACAGCTACTTCTTGGCCGAATAAGTGCCTTGGAAAGTTAAGAGACAGCCACCATACATGCACTTAAGCCATTCATGCATTCTATCATCCCATGCATTTTATCCATTCATGGACTAGCCTTTAATGTCCATACATGCATTCGACACATGCATGAATTTGTAGAAACCTTGCATCTAGCCGTACATGCACCAGCATTTAATACTTATTCATTCATGGGTGTGGAATGCCCAAAAGAGATGTTTCTTCATCCATACATTGTACCATCCAAAGGGATGTACCTACATGAAATAAACAAGTCATTAAGATATCTCATGGACCTCATAAATTTGGCATGATGTGATGATACGATCACGGCTTCCCATAAGTCAAGTCCAAGCCGAGATCCGATGGTGCTACCTCAACGGCCGATCACAAGGGCTCGTGCAAAATAATTTAAAGAAGCCGTTATAGCTTTAGTTCAGCATGTGTGGGATGATGTCAATGCTAGACCTATCGAACCAGTTAGTGGCCATTTTGGAAATCCATGCCGAACTTTTCTGCAAGTTCAGTTCAGCTCACCGAGCTCACCTTCAGTTCAAGTTAGCTCCCATGTAGCTCCACACCAGCTCATTAGCTCGGGACCAGCTCATTATCAGCTCACGAGTTTAAGCCCAGCTCGAGTTTAGCTCATGAATTAACCATCAGCTCATGGAGTTCACTTTGAATTCATTTGACTACTATTGACTTTTTAATTAATAAGTTCAATAATTTTAGTTAATTAATATCCTACATATTAAATTTAGTTCACATTAGTTATATTGAGTATGTCTTAAAAGTGTTTATTGATGATAATTAAATTTGTCATAACCGAATTTAATGTTGATATTTGTGTTCACATTAGTTTGAATTAATTTTGTTCACCTTTCTTGTAGAAACGCAATGGACATATGGAGATTAAAAGCAAGCATGAATTTTGAAGGTGCATGGACGGTTGGGGGACTTGAATCTCTTGGGCGCATGTTCGGCCAAGTGCATGTATGACCATATTCAATGTCTTTAAGGTTCATGAATGTTTCCATTCATGTATGGTGTGCTATCTCTTCATTCTCCAAGGTGACCATTCGGTCAAAGGACACTCACACATGCATGAAGATAGCTTGGCCAATTAGCTTCCCCATGACTCTCCTTAATTCGTTCACACTTATGTTCACATGGAAAAGACTATTCGGTTCACCTTGTTCACACTAGAAGACTCTTCAACATTCAGTTTCACACACATGATGGCCCTTGGAGTGTCCACAATTAATTCATACTTTTTGGCCAAACATTGCTTCATTTAACAAGGTTGGCCGAACCTACAAGTGACCATTGGACATCATGCATTCACTTTGAGTTTTCTTAAGCATGAAGATTCATTCATTTCCTATTACCATAGCCGAATCTAGACATGCACATTAAGGGTCATTTTTCTAGAATTTTCTTTAATTAATATGTAAGCATGAAAGGCCAATCGGCTACCTAGACTTAGGCCTATAAATACTTGTTCAATTTTCATGTAAAGGACTTTTGAAACTTATGTTAATGTTATGCTGCCGAA
The DNA here is from genome assembly GCF_007990345.1 of Gossypium hirsutum. Lineage (NCBI taxonomy): Eukaryota > Viridiplantae > Streptophyta > Magnoliopsida > Malvales > Malvaceae > Gossypium > Gossypium hirsutum. The sequence goes on from NC_053431.1 coordinate 53,612,756, forward strand.
ATTTGTGAGGCAAACTTTTCTTATATTTCGTTCAAAGATTCGTTTGGCATTCCTAGCGTTCTAGTTGTGTCAACCGTGTTCTTTGTCGTACCCGAACTTATCACTATTCATAGTGTGGCGTTCAACATACCGAGGTTCCTATCTTGTTAGATAGTGGGTCGAGGTTTTCCCTTACCAAACCTATAACCGAACTCAAAAGGCCTAATCAACGGGTCGATACCATTTCGGTATTGGTTCTTGAAAGTACCCTTAGTAGTTCAAACCCGTTCTCTTCTTTACCTAATCAAACCTAAACCGACCAATTTGTTCATATCCTTTTGTTCCTACCCTTTCATTCCTACCATTCCATTTGTACCCCTCTTTCTCCTTTGACCATACCTTCAACTCAACTAAACCTAACGTAACTTCTTGTAGACGATCGGGCAATTTACATACGACTCGACTCTTCCCGAGACGGTTCGTATCATCTAGTATCAGAGCTACCTAAAACGAGAAGCTTAGACGTTCGAAGAGGAGCATTCCCGAGGTAGGTTCAGAAAAAAAAATTGTATACCGAAGTTTTCTCATTTCGATTAGTTTGTTATTGTTGCTATAAAAACAAAAATCTATGCAGCTGAAGAAAAAAAATCGTGTACAAAAGTGTTTTTATTGTATTTAGTTTGTCGATATAGTACAACAAAAAAAGGTTATACAAGTTAAAAAAATAAAAAATTTGAAAAAAAAAATCAAAAAAAGAATCGAAAAAAGTGATTTATGCAATTCAATTGTTATTTGATCGTCAAGCTTTGATCTGATATAGTTCCCGACCCTTCTTCTATTCTACTCTCCCTAATTCGCCACATTTTTTACCCAATTCCCTATTCTTTCAGCCTACCCTATATCGAATACATCAATCACTTGTTATCCTTTTTGAACCGACCACCTAGACCAATGACTGAGCCTTAACGAATCTGCTTACGAAATTACGAGAAAAGTCAAGAGAGGTAAAAGGAAAGAGAGCGTGACCGCATTCGAGGGGAGGTAAAAGTCGAACTAAGAGTGTAAACACGAGTGTGAGTGTCATCAAGCTTCTTTCTTTCTGAGCGGATTGAGAGGATTTGTTTGTGAGGCTATCTTAAACGAATAGATGTCCCAAAATAGTGGACAAAACATGGAAGAACAACAAGGGCGACAACCCGTCAGAAACGTTCCAGATTTGCAAATGCAAGCCCTTTTGCGTGAGATGGAACGATTACTTGATCGAAGGCTTAATACTCTTGAAGATCGACTCTACCAAGTCGAGGCCCAAAGACAACGCGATGAATATCCTGAAGTTGCTAGGCAAAGACGTGAAGGGCCCAATCAACGACGAAGACAACCAAGGGTTCAAGATGATGATGTTAATGAAAATAGTGAAGATGAAAGTGATCACGGGTCTAACATAAACCTAGAAAGGAGACGTCCCCGAAACCGTGGACAAGTAATCGAAGGCGAGAAGATGATGACTTGAAGAATATCAAACTCTCCATTCCTCCTTTCAAGGGTAAATCTGATCCCGAGGCGTACCTTGAGTGGGAGAAGAAAATCGAACTAGTGTTCGAATGTCATAACTACTCCGAAAATAAGAAGTCAAACTCGCTGCAATTGAGTTTTCAGATTACGCAATGATATGGTGGGATCAGTTGACCACTAGTCGAAGGCGTAACGGGGAGCATCCCATTTCCACTTGGACCGAAATAAAGGCGGTTATGCGACGACGATTCATTCCATCCTACTATCATCGGGAGTTGCATCAAAAACTCCAAAATCTCATCCAAGGGACGAAGAGTGTGGAAGATTATTATAAAGAAATGGAAGTGGCTATGATCCGTGCCGATATACAAGAAGATCGAGAAGCCACAATGGCTCGCTTTCTAGCGGGACTTAATTGAGAGATTGCAAATGTCGTAGAACTGCAACATTACATTGAGGTTGTGGACATGGTCCACATGGCTATCAAAGTGGAGAAGCAGTTGAAGCGAAAAGGTACCACCCGAGCCTATCCTAACACCAATCCTTCTAAATGGGGCCAAAGCACAAGCAAGGGTTTTCCAACAAATCGAACGAAGGATTCTTCAACAATATCTAAGGCGAATAAGCCTATTGCCGAGTCAAGTAAAGGTAAGGCTCCTGAAAGTTCCACCGTCCGTTCAAGGGACATAAAGTGCTTCAAGTGTCTTGGTCGTGGACATATAGCGAGTCAGTGCCCGAATAGACGTACCATGGTGATAAGGGCCGACGGTGAGATTGAAACGGAGGACGAGGAAGAGAACGATCCTGAATCAAATTCTGAAGTTGAGGAGGACTTAGAACAACCCGTTGAAGGTGAGTTACTCGTCGTCAAGTGAAGCCTAAGTCTTCAAAGTGTGGAAGACAAACAACAATGTGAGAACATTTTTCATTCGAGATGTCAAGTGCAAGGGAAAGTGTGTAGCATCATAATCGATGGAGGGAGTTGCACAAACGTGGCAAGCACCCTCATGGTAGAAAAGTTGGGGCTGTCAACCACCAAGCACCCGAATCCATACAAGCTTCAGTGGCTTAACGATGGCGCTGAACTCAAAGTGACAAAACAAGTCCTAGTGTCCTTTAGCATCGGGAAGTATTCTGATGAAGTATTATGCGATGTAGTGCCGATGCACGCGGGCCATTTACTTCTAGGACGACCATGGCAGTTCGACCGACGGGTGATGCATGATGGTTACACTAATAGATACTCCTTCAAACATCTTGGCAAGAACGTGACACTTGCACCCCTCACTCCGAAGCAAGTGTACGAGGATAAACAAAAACTTAAACTTTCAGTGGAACAAGCGAGAGAAAAAGAAAAGAGTGCAAAAGAGAAAATTAAGGAAAAAGAGAGAGAAAAGACTAAAAATGCGAGAGAAAATGAAAAGAAACAAAAACAAGTAAAAAGTGGAGAGGAAAAAGAAAGTGGAAAAATGAGTGTGTTTGTGAGTGTTAGTGATATCCGGCGAGCGATGTTTTTGAGATAGCCTATGTATGTATTTGTGTACAAGGAGGCATTGTTGAATACTAACGAGTTACCTGAAAACTTGCCTGCTTCTGTATTGTCTTTGATTCAGGAATTTGAAGACATATTTTCGGACGAAATACCAAGTGGGCTGCCCCCTATCCGAGGCATCGAACATCAAATAGACTTAGTTCCCGGAGCTGCACTACCCAACCGTCCTGCTTATCGGAGTAATCCCGAAGAAACGAAGGAATTGCAAAAGCAAATTACTGAACTCCTAGACAAAGGATACATCCGAGAGAGCTTAAGTCCCTGTGCGGTGCCGGTGTTGCTTGTACCCAAGAAAGATGGGTCATGGAGGATGTGCGTGGATTGTCGTGCCATCAACAAAATCACTATCAAGTATGGACACCCGATACCCTATCTTGACGACATGCTTGACGAATTAAGTGGAGCCCAAATTTTCACGAAAATCGATCTTAAAAGTGGCTATCATCAAATACGAATGCGAGAAGGCGATGAATGGAAGACGACCTTCAAAACGAAATTGGGTTTGTACGAATGGTTGGTAATGCCATTCGGCCTTACAAATGCTCCCAGCACTTTTATGAGATTGATGAACCTTGTATTACGTGCGTTTATTGGTAAATTTTGTGTTGTATACTTTGATGATATCTTGGTCTACAGCAAAACTTTAGAGGAGCACGTACCACATTTACGAGCGGTGTTGGAAACTTTACGAAAAGAGGTATTGTATGCTAATCTCAAAAAGTGTTCATTTTGCACTGATAAAGTTGTGTTTTTAGGTTATGTCGTGAGTGCCAACGGTTTGGAGGTGGATCAAGAAAAAGTTCAACCGATTCAAGAATGGCCGCGTCCGACGAACATTAGCCAAGTTCGAAGCTTCCATGGATTGGCTAGCTTCTACCGTCGATTTGTGCCCAACTTTAGTACCATTGCAGCACCCTTAACAAGTGTGATTAAGAAAAACTCCGCATTTCACTGGTCTGAAGATCAAGAACGTTCATTTAATTTGATTAAAGAATGTCTTGTGAAAGCTCCTCTATTGTCCCTTCCAGATTTTACTAAAACATTTGAAATTGAGTGTGACGCTTCAGGTGTAGGGATCGGGGCTGTGTTGACCCAAGACGGAAGACCGGTGGCGTACTTCAGTGAGAAATTAAGTGGCGCTTCCCTCAATTATCCGGTGTACGACAAAGAGATGTATGCCTTGATTCGATCACTTGAAACTTGGCAGCACTATCTAAGACCGAAGGAGTTCATGATTCATTCCGATCACGAAGCACTTAAGTTTATTAAAGGTCAACATAAACTCAACAAACGACATGCAAAATGGGTCGAGTATTTAGAATCATTTCCCTACGTCATCAAATACAAGAAAGGTAAAGAAAATGTAGTGGCTGATGCCTTCTCACGGAGATATACTGTGACAGCCCAAAATTGGCCCTAGTCGGGAAGTGGTTTCGGGACCACAAAACCAAGTCATAAAAATAATTGATTTCCATATTCTATGCTTATTATGTGTGTACATGAGTATGTGGAAGTTTCATTCTCCAATTTTGCCAATTGCATGAGAAATTATTAAATAGGGATTGATATGAGACATGGTGAAAATATGATAGGCTAATTTAAAATGGTCTATTAATGCATGTTGTGAAAATGATGGGTTTGCATGTCAAATTACCCAAAATTTGAGCTAGTGGTTGGCCATGCTATGGGTGGAAACATGTTGAGAACATGTTGGCCTAGTGAGGTATGTAGGAAAAAAATAGAATAAGGGGCATGGGCATAAAATAATGAAAAAGGAGTATGATGAATACAAAAAAAAAATGTGTGTAGTTGTTTCCCCCCCATTGCCGTGAGCAAAAGAAAAGAAAGGAGAAAATTTTTGTTCATCCTTTCTCATCATCATTTAGCCGAAACAAGAAAGAAAAACAAAGAAAAAAAAATGCTCATCCTTTGGTTCATCCTTGGCCAAAAATTTTAAGGAGGAAGGAAGAAGAAAGGTTGAAGAGGTTCGGCCATGCATGTAGCTAGGCTAAGGTATGTTTGATGATGTTCCATGAGATGCATGCATGTTTTAGTTGTTAGCTTGAGTTCTACCTAGCCCATGGTCTAAATCTTGCTATGTGATGGAAATGACACTCGGCCATGGATGCATCATTCTTGGTTGATGTTTGATGTTGTGGTGATGAGGCATGAAGATGAGTTAAGATTCGGCCTAGGTGGAGTTTGTGTTAATGCCATTGCATGCTAAATATGAAGCTTGTTAATATGCATGTGATGGTGGCTTGATGATTCTTGAACCTCCTTTTTAGCATTTTTGAGTGAGCACATATGTGCATTGGTTGCTAAATGGAGAAGAATCGGCTAGCAAGTTGTGTGCTAAGGCCGAATATAACTTTTGCATGTTAATGAGCAATGCATGTGTTAAATTGATGGAAAGGGAGAGGATGCTTTACTAGTGTGTATATGTGTGTATTAGCCAAGTGTTGAACTTGAAACAAAAGGGTGTTTAGTCAATACAAGTGACCATACTTGTAGAATGTATTAAGTGTTGAAATCGGCCCCAAAATAGACATGCATATTCGGCCAAGGGGGAAAAATTAGCTAAAATGTTGAGTTTGATTCATGATTCCGTACATATGTGACTTTAATGTCTAATGTATAAATATGGGCTAAGTGCCTTGTGTTCCTCTTTTCGATGCTCAAATGATTAAATCAATTTATTTGTTTAATTAAGCTCAAGAGCAAAGGGGAACTAAATCCGATAAAGGGAAGGAAAAAGTGGTCGAATAGCTATCGGAATCGTTCGACAACACCCGAGGTAAGTTCTTGAGTAAGAGAGCTTAAATTAAGATTTGATTAGATCATGTTTTAAGCAAATCAAAATCATGCTCTTTGTGTGTGGCTATTGAGCCGAAATCACAAGAATGATAAGTGTCTTGTGTTTGAGTTTTGCTAACGAAAATGAAACACGAATGTGCCATGATTTATTGTTAAATGTGCATGGTTATTTGAATGATGTCCGGGCTAAGTCCCGAAGGCTTGTGCTAAGTGACAATATCCGGACTAAGATCCGAAGGCATTTGTGCGAGATACTAATTCCGGGCTAAGCCCGAAGGCATTTGTGCGAGATACTAATTCTGGGCTAAGCCCGAAGGCATTTGTGCGAGATACTAATTCCGGGCTAAGCCCGAAGGCATTTGTGCGAGATACTAATTCCGGGCTAAGCCCGAAGGCATTTGTGCGAGATACTAAATCCGGGTTAAGTCCCGAAGGCATTTGTGCGAATTACTATAACCGGGCTATGTCCCGAAGGCATTTGAACGAGGAGCTATATCCGGTTAAATTCTGAAGGTACGTGATTTGGGAATGAATGAACTTGCTGTAAAATTCCAGTTAATACTCTCGAAACATCCCAACATTGAGGTATGTTTCGTATGTGCTTGAATTTAGTTGAGCCCTTACAAATAAGTATTCGCTCAGTTGATAAACGAGCTACCGGCCTTTGGCTGAGTTGATCTTTTGTGTATGTACATAAGGGTTGGTAATGTGACGCAAGTATGATATCGAAAATTTGTGCATATGAAATTATCCGTTTAGCCATATGAATGTTGTACTTTTGTTGTGCTGGAATTCCTTGCTCAAAACTTACTAAGCATAAATTGCTTACTCCGTTTCATTGCTCCTCTATTTTATAGATTTGGTTCTCCAGCTATCGGACTCGGGATCTTGAGGTCAAAGTCGCCCACACTATCAAAGCCCCCTTTTGGTACAATTTTGGTTGAACTTCGAAATGGCATGTATAGGACTACCCGTTTGTTGTGGGTCGTGGACTCTTTGGACTTGTATAATTTTGGATAGCCATGCGAAAATGGCTTATATGTGTTTGAGTATAATGTTATAATCATTCGGTGTGGATATGCTTGACAAGGATTAGCCATAGGAATGGTTAATCACTATCATAAATTGTGCTATTTATGCAAAAAGGGCTAGTTGAATCATGGAAACCATGAAATAGGTAAAGTCTACCTTAAAGGCAGATGCTGACAGCAGCAGTGAGGTAGATTTGGAAAATCACTAAAAATAGCAGGAATGGAATTAAATAGTGAATAAATTATGTAAACAAACCTTGATGAATCTACTTTCATAGGAAAGTAACGAAACCATCATACGGACAGTATGTTAAGAGATATTCAGGTTCTCGTGAGACAGGGCCAGAACGGTTTCTGGATTTCCTGTTCCGACTTTGGAAATTCATTATAAATTAACCAGAGATAATTAGATGTCATACCATATATGTATAGATTCCTATCTTAGTCTAGTTTCTATAGCAACAAACGGCATCAGTATTGGATCCCTGTACAAGGAGATATCCAAGTCGTAATGCGCAAAGGTCAGGGTAGTCGATCCCTGTAACATGGGAGACTTTGACTAATAAACTGTACTAATTGGCCCGACCAAAAATTCTAGAAAAAAATATGTAGATGGGCATATGAGTCTAGTTTCAGGGAAAAATCACGAAACTGATTTTCGAGTTGTGAAACTCAAGATATGATTTTTAAAGAGACTATTACGCAGATTGGCAGTGTCTGGAAAATTTTTAAAAGTCTGTTAACACCTCGTGTTCGACTCCGGTGACGGTCTCGGGTTCGGGGTGTTACATTTGATTGGTATCAGAGCTACGGTTTAGTCGATTCTAGGACTACCATAATGCGTTGGGTCTAGCTATACATGCCATTTTATGTGATTATTGGATAGTGTGGTGATTTCTGACATTTGCAAATGTGTTAATTTATAGTAATGGATCCCGATCCCAACCGAGAGGTAGCTGATGATCTTGAGAGTGTGGCACCTGCTCCCGCACAAGGGACAGCGCCGGCGGACTCTCAACCTAATGCTAGTAACCCGAATGATGAAGCTAGACAAGCTTTCTATAGCGTGATGAATGATTGGTTCAACCAATACATTCGAACTAATACGGCTGTTCCACAACCTCCATTCTCGACTAATACCACCCCCGCACCTACAATACCTCCGGTAACTGACCAAATAAGGTCAAATAAGCCCCCAGTTGACAGAATCCGAAAACATGGGGCTACTGAATTTAAGGCTACGGATAGCGACGATGCCGAGCAAGCTGAATTTTGGTTGGACAACACTATCCGGGTACTCGATGAGCTATCTTGTACACCCGATGAATGCCTAAAGTGTACAATCTCCTTGCTACGCGATTCTGCCTACTATTGGTGGAGTACTCTGACTTCTGTTGTGCCCCGAGAGCAAGTAACTTGGGAGTTTTTCCAAACTGAGTTTCGAAAAAAGTATATCAGTCAGAGATTTGTTGATCAAAAACGGAAGGAATTTCTTGAGCTTAAGCAAGGTTCCATGTCAGTTACTGATTACGAGCGAAAATTTGTTAGACTTAGCAAATACGCTCGGGAATGTGTTTCGTCCGAGGCTATCATGTGTAAACGCTTCGAGGATGGGCTGAATGAAGATATAAAAATGTTCGTTGGCGTTCTTGAAATACGAGAATTCGTAGTACTTGTCGAGCAAGCTTGTAAAGCCGAAGAGCTTAGAAAAGAAAAACAAAAAGTTGATGAGGGAACTGGAGAGTTTCGTAAAAGATCCTCGGGAAAGTCTCTTCAACAGGCATCGAAGAAATTTCGAGATGATGTGGGCTGGTCGAGAGGCACTTCGGGCCTTTTTAGACGAGATCGTGATCGACCCCCTGTGGGTACACGAGGCACTTCGGTCGCCAGTGTTGGGGATGAACGTCGAGACAGAACGAAATGTCGATATTGCGGTAAATGGCATTCGGGGAGTTGTAGATTCCCTGACCGCTCCTGTTACAAGTGCGGAGCAGTTGACCACTTCATTAAAGATTGCCCGAGGTTGTCTGAACAGAATGTAAATCAGAGTGGGAAACCGGGTGCTACCACTGCTCGAGGTAGACCATCTAGAAATACGGGCAATGCTGGTGGTGGTCAGAGAGGATCTAGAGATGCTACGACCAGATCCGAGGCTCGTGCACCTGCTAGAGCTTATGCTATACGAGCCCACGAGGATGCTTCTTCGCCTGATGTTATTACCGGTACTTTTACTCTCTTGGATACTAATGTAATTGCTTTGATTGACCCCGGTTCTACTCATTCTTACATATGTGAAACCTTAGCATCCAGTAAGACTTTACCTATTGAGTCTACTGAGTTCGTAATTCGGGTGTCAAATCCCTTGGGTCGTTACGTGCTGGTCGACAAAGTGTGTAAGAAATGTCCCCTAGAAATTCGAGGTTCCTGTTTTCCGGCGGACTTGATGCTTTTGCCGTTTGATGAATTTGATGTTATTTTTGGTTTGGATTGGTTGACCGCGCATGATGCGGTTGTGAATTGCAAAAGCAAGACTATTGATTTGAGGTGCGCAAATAACGAAGTAATCCAAGTTGAGTCTACGGACTTGGAGGGGATGCCAGCTGTAATATCAGCAATGTTGGCCCAGAAATATGTAAGAAAAGGGTGCGAAGCATACCTTGCGTATGTACTGGATGACAAAGAATTAGACAAGAAACCCGAATCTGTGCCGGTGGTTTGTGAATACCCGGATGTTTTTCCTGAAGAATTACCGGGTTTACCACCTGTTCGGGAGGTAGAGTTTGGTATTGAGCTTGTACCTGGGACTACGCCGATTTCGATAGCTCCGTATCGTATGGCACCCACCGAGTTAAAAGAGTTGAAAGCTCAGTTGCAAGAATTGACGGATAGAGGTTTTGCTCGACCAAGTTTCTCACCTTGGGGTGCACCAGTATTGTTCGTGAAAAAGAAGGACGGAACCATGAGGTTGTGCATTGACTATCGTCAACTGAATAAAGTGGCGATAAAGAACAAATATTCGTTACCGCGTATCGATGATTTGTTCGACCAACTGAAGGGAGCCTCAATGTTCTCAAAAATAGATTTGAGATCGGGCTATTATCAGTAGCGAATTCGAGATTCGGACATACCCAAAACTGCCTTCAGGACGAGATATGGTCACTACGAGTTCTTAGTGATGCCGTTTGGGCTCACTAATGCCCCTGCGGTATTTATGGATTTGATGAATCGGATCTTCAGACCATATTTGGATCGGTTCATAGTTGTGTTCATTGATGACATCTTGGTCTATTCAAGAGATGAGACCGAACATGCTGAGCACCTGAGACTGGTGTTGCAAATTTTGCGGGATAAGCAGTTATATGCTAAGTTCAGTAAGTGTGAGTTCTGGTTAAGACAGGTTAGCTTCTTGGGTCATGTGGTATCCACATCGGGTATTCAAGTTGACCCGAGCAAAATTTCAGCCATACTTAACTAGAAGCCTCCAAGAAATATTACCGAAGTTCGGAGCTTTTTGGGGCTTGCCGGTTATTACCGACGATTTGTCAAAGGTTTCTCGATGATAGCCACACCAATGACGAAGCTACTTCAAAAGGATGTTAAGTTCGAATGGACGGAGAAATGTCAGAAAAGTTTCGATCAACTGAAAACTCATTTGACTGAAGCTTCAATTTTAGTGCAACCCGAATCAGGCAAAGAGTTTGTCATTTATAGTGACGCATCCCTACTTGGGTTGGGTTGCGTATTGATGCAAGAAGGTCGAGTTGTGGCCTATGCGCCGAGACAATTAAAGCCACATGAGAAAAATTATCCGACCCATGATCTTGAACTAGCTGCCATCGTATTTGCTTTAAAAATATGGCGACATTACTTATTTGGTGAAAAGTGCCATGTATTTTTGGATCACAAAAGTCTCAAAAATTTGATGACTCAAAGAGACTTAAATCTGCGACAAAGACGTTGGCTTAAGTTGTTGAAAGATTACGAGCTTGTCATTGATTACCACCCGGGAAAGGCTAATGTGGTTGCGGACGCCTTAAGCCAGAAATCATTGTTTGCTTTACGAGCGATGAATGTGCACTTGTCTGTTCTACCCGACAATGTGTTAATAGCTGAATTAAAAGCCAAACCATTATTGATTCATCAAATTCGTGAAGCCCAGAAAGTTGATGATGAATTGGTTGCAAAACGGGCTGAGTGTGCTCTGAACAAGGAATCGGAGTTTCAAATTGATGATGATGATTGTTTGAGGTTCAGAAGTCGTTTGTGTGTTCCAAGGAGTTCGGAACTCATTTCGATGATTCTGAACGAAGCCCATTGTAGCCGAATGTCAAGTCACCCGGGGAGTACGAAAATGTACAACAATTTGAAACGTTGGTTTTGGTGGCATGGTATGAAACGAGACATCTCCGACCTTGTTTCGAGATGTTTAATATGTCAACAAGTGAAAGCGGAACATCAAGTGCCTTCAGGATTACTTCAGCCGATCATGATACCCGAGTGGAAATGGGATCGAGTCACAATGGACTTTGTGTCCGGACTGCCATTGTCAACAAGTAAGAAGGATGCGATTTGGGTTGTTGTTGATAGACTGACTAAGTCGGCTCACTTTATCCCCGTGTGTATGGATTTTTCATTGGATAGACTAGTTGAATTGTACGTTTCTCAGATTGTGAGATTACACGGGGTACCTATTTCTATCGTGTCGGATAGAGATTCGAGATTCACCTCGCGATTTTGGAGGAAATTGCAAGAAGCTTTGGGTACCAAGCTGCATTTTAGCACTGCTTTTCATCCCCAAACCGATGGTCAATCTGAGCGGATAATTCAGATACTTGAGGATATGTTGAGATGTTGCATCCTCGAGTTCAGTGGTTCATGGGAACGGTATTTACCTTTGATTGAATTCGCTTACAATAATAGTTTTCAATCAAGTATTAAGATGGCACCTTACGAGGCTTTGTACGGTCGTAAATGCCGTACACCATTGTTTTGGACCGAGCTCGGTGAAAGTAAAATTTTCGGAGTTGATTTGATTAAGGATGCCGAACAGAAAGTAAAGGTAATCCGTGAAAGTCTGAAAGCAGCCACAGATCGTCAAAAATCGTATGTGGATTTGAAATGAAAGGACATTGAATATCAGGTGGGAGATAAAGTGTTCCTTAAAGTTTCGCCTTTGAAAAAGGTACTCAGGTTTGGCCGTAAGGGCAAGTTGAGCCCGAGATTCATTGGGCCGTACGAAATCTCCGAACAAGTTGGTCCAGTTGCGTATAGATTGATTTTGCCCCCTGAGCTTGAAAAGATTCACGACGTCTTTCATGTTTCGATGCTTCGACGCTATCGATCTGATCCATCGCACATAATTAGCCCATCAGAGGTTGAAATTCAAGTCGATATGAGTTATGAAGAAGAGCCGATGCGTATCCTAGCTCGTGAAGTGAAGGAGTTGCGAAACAAAAGGGTTCCGTTAGTGAAGGTGTTATGGCTCAAACACGGGATCGAGGAAGCTACTTGGGAAACCGAGAGCTCGATGAAAGAACGATACCCAAACCTATTTACCGGTAAGATTTTCGGGGACGAAAATTTCTTAAGTGGGGGAGAGTTGTGACAGCCCAAAATTGACACTAGTCGGGAAGTGGTTTCGGGACCACAAAACCGAGTCATAAAAATAATTGATTTCCATATTCTATGCTTATTATGTGTGTACATGAGTATGTGGAAGTTTCATTCTCCAATTTTGCCAATTGCATGAGAAATTATTAAATAGGGATTGATATGAGACATGGTGAAAATATGATAGGCTAATTTAAAATGGTCTATTAATGCATGTTGTGAAAATGATGGGTTTGCATGTCAAATTACCCAAAATTTGAGCTAGTGGTTGGCCATGCTATGGGTGGAAACATGTTGGGAACATGTTGGCCTAGTGAGGTATGTAGGAAAAAAATAAAATAAGGGGCATGGGCATAAAATAATGAAAAAGGAGTATGATGAATACAAAAAAAATGTGTGTAGTTGTTTCCCCCCCCATTGCCGTGAGCAAAAGAAAAGAAAGGAGAAAATTTTTGTTCATCCTTTCTCATCATCATTTAGCCGAAACTAGAAAGAAAAACAAAGAAAAAAAAATGCTCATCCTTGGCCAAAAATTTTAAGGAGGAAGGAAGAAGAAAGGTTGAAGAGGTTCGGCCATGCATGTAGCTAGGCTAAGGTATGTTTGATGATGTTCCATGAGATGTATGCATGTTTTAGTTGTTAGCTTGAGTTCTACCTAGCCCATGGTCTAAATCTTGCTATGTGATGGAAATGACACTCGGCCATGGATGCATCATTCTTGGTTGATGTTTGATGTTGTGGTGATGAGGCATGAAGATGAGTTAAGATTCGGCCTAGGTGGAGTTTGTGTTAATGCCATTGCATGCTAAATATGAAGCTTGTTAATGATGCATGTGATGGTGGCTTGATGATTCTTGAACCTCCTTTTTAGCATTTTTGAGTGAGCACATATGTGCATTGGTTGCTAAATGGAGAAGAATCGGCTAGCAAGTTGTGTGCTAAGGCCGAATATAACTTTTGCATGTTAATGAGCAATGCATGTGTTAAATTGATGGAAAGGGAGAGGATGCTTTACTAGTGTGTATATGTGTGTATTAGCCAAGTTTTGAACTTGAAGCAAAAGGGTGTTTAGTCAATACAAGTGACCATACTTGTAGAATATATTAAGTGTTGAAATCGGCCCCAAAATAGACATGCATATTCGGCCAAGGGGGAAAAATTAGCTAAAATGTTGAGTTTGATTCATGATTCCGTACATATGTGACTTTAATGTCTAATGTATAAATATGGGCTAAGTGCCTTGTGTTCCTCTTTTCGATGCTCAAATGATTAAATCAATTTATTTGTTTAATTAAGCTCAAGAGCAAAGGGGAACTAAATCCGATAAAGGGAAGGAAAAAGTGGTCGAATAGCTATCAGAATCGTTTGACAACACCCGAGGTAAGTTCTTGAGTAAGAGAGCTTAAATTAAGATTTGATTAGATCATGTTTTAAGCAAATCAAAATCATGCTCTTTGTGTGTGGCTATTGAGCCGAAATCACAAGAATGATAAGTGTCTTGTGTTTGAGTTTTGCTAACGAAAATGAAACACGAATGTGCCATGATTTATTGTTAAATGTGCATGGTTATTTGAATGATGTCCGGGCTAAGTCCCGAAGGCTTGTGCTAAGTGACAATATCCGGACTAAGATCCGAAGGCATTTGTGCGAGATACTAATTCCGGGCTAAGCCCGAAGGCATTTGTGCGAGATACTAATTCCGGGCTAAGCCCGAAGGCATTTGTGCGAGATACTAATTCCGGGCTAAGCCCGAAGGCATTTGTGCGAGATACTAAATCCGGGTTAAGTCCCGAAGGCATTTGTGCGAATTACTATAACCGGGCTAAGTCCCGAAGGCATTTGAACGAGGAGCTATATCTGGTTAAATTCTGAAGGTACGTGATTTGGGAATGAATGAACTTGCTGTAAAATTCCAGTTAATACTCTCGAAACATCCCAACATTGAGGTATGTTTCGTATGTGCTTGAATTTAGTTGAGCCCTTACAAATAAGTATTCGCTCAGTTGATAAACGAGCTACCGTCCTTTGGCTGAGTTGATCTTTTGTGTATGTACATAAGGGTTGGTAATGTGACGCAAGTATGATATCGAAAATTTGTGCATATGAAATTATCCGTTTAGCCATATGAATGCTGTACTTTTGTTGTGCTGGAATTCCTTGCTCAAAACTTACTAAGCATAAATTGCTTACTCCGTTTCATTGCTCCTCTGTTTTATAGATTTGGTTCTCCAGCTATCGGACTCAGGATCTTGAGGTCAAAGTCGCGCACACTATCAAAGCCCCCTTTTGGTACAATTTTGGTTGAACTTCGAAATGGCATGTATAGGACTACCCGTTTGTTGTGGGTCGTGGACCCTTTGGACTTGTATAATTTTGGATAGCCATGCGAAAATGGCTTATATGTGTTTGAGTATAATGTTATAATCATTCGGTGTGGATATTCTTGACAAGGATTAGCCATAGGAATGGTTAATCACTATCATAAATTGTGCTATTTATGCAAAAAGGGCTAGTTGAATCATGGAAACCATGAAATAGGTAAAGTCTACCTTAAAGGCAGATGCTGACAGCAGCAGTGAGGTAGATTTGGAAAATCACTAAAAATAGAAGGAATGGAATTAAATAGTGAATAAATTATTTAAACAAACCTTGATGAATCTACTTTCATAGGAAAGTAACGAAACCATCATACGGACAGTATGTTAAGAGATATTCAGGTTCTCGTGAGACAGGGCCAGAACGGTTTCTGGATTTCCTGTTCCGACTTTGGAAATTCATTATAAATTAACCAGAGATAATTAGAAGTCATACCATATATGTATAGATTCCTCTCTGAGTCTAGTTTCTATAGCAACAAACGACATCAGTATTGGATCCCTGTACAAGGAGATATCCAAGTCGTAATGCGCAAAGGTCAGGGTAGTCGATCCCTGTAACATGGGAGACTTTAACTAATAAACTGTACTAATTGGCCCGACCAAAAATTCTAGAAAAAAATATGTAGATGGGCATATGAGTCTAGTTTCAGGGAAAAATCACGAAACTGATTTTCGAGTTGTGAAACTCAAGATATGATTTTTAAAGCGACTATTACGCAGATTGGCAGTGTCTGGAAAATTTTTAAAAGTCTGTTAACACCTCGTGTTCGACTCCGGTGACGGTCTCGGGTTCGGGGTGTTACATATACCTTATTGACCACTCTTGATTATAAGTTACTTGGTTTTTATCATATGAAAGAGTTGTATGCTAATGATGAGGATTTTGGAAATATATATGCTGCTTGTGAAAATGGGTCTTTTGAGAAATTTTTCAGGTACGAAGGGTTTCTTTTTAAAGAAAATAGGTTGTGTATACCACAAGGCTCCATTCGAGAGTTACTTGTGTTGGAGGCACATAGTGGTAGCTTGATGGGACACTTTGGAATAAGCAAGACATTGTCGACCCTCCATGAACATTTTTACTGGCCGTGAATGCGGAGAGACGTGGAGCGGATCTGTGAATGCTGCCTAATTTGTAAAGGGGCTAAGTCGAAGGTCCAACCTGATACGATCGCGACCTGGAGTGCATCAAGTTCGAGCAAGGACTCAATAGTGCTGCCTCAAGGACCAATTACGCGAACTCGAGCTATGCAATTCAAGGAGGCCATTTCGGCCTTAGTTAATCAAGTGTGGGGCGAGGCTTTGGCTGGAGAAATAGATCGAGTTGGGACCAGCTTAATAAAGTGTCCTTGCAACATTTTGCAAACTAATTTCAGCTCAATTTCCGCTCCTTGAACCCGTTCCAACTAAATTCAACTTTTATTTATTTCTTTTAGCTTTGCATTTAGTTTGCATTTTAATACTTGCATTTAAGCCTCTTAGTTTAATAAATGAGTTGCTGGTCATTAATACAACTCATCTTAGTTTAATTAAATGAGTTTATTTGATGAATTTAATTTAATGAGTTGCTTCTTTAATTAATCTAGTTAATAGGTTAATTTATTGGTGCATGAGTTAAAGTTCATTAAATACTTCTTTTAATTAACTAGTTGTTGGAATAAATGATGCATAAGTGTGTGTTCATTTATTTACGTAGTTGTTAATTTGTTTAAAGCTTAATAATTGAATAAATGTGACGGTTACATATGTTTTAATTGCAGGTGACTTTTCAATTCACAAAGGCTGTTACGCATTCAATAAAGGAGACTTTTCAAGTTATTTTGGTTACAAAAGAGGGGGCTGTTATAAAGGAAGCATTAAGCATCATTAAAAGAGAGTTTAAAGGAGCATTTCATGTCCTTTAAAATCTGGTAGCAGCTTGTTCAAATACCCCAACGTTTTTTTTTTGCTACTTAATGGACAATTTATGCATTGCAAATTTCATTAAAGTGGCTGGAGTCTATTCAACTAGCCAAAGGGAAAATCAAGAGTCATTTTTCAAGCCTTTAAGGACATTAATTTAGCTAGTTGAAGAGAGGAGTTATTGACTCTAGAATTTCAAGAGTCTTTAATTTATAATTAGCCCTTTAATAGCACTTTACTATGTGACCATTCGGCTAGCTCATTTTAGCCTTATAAATTCTTGTAACCAAGCCTTTTGGGACACTACTTTTTGGAATATTTTTGTTAATGATATTCTGCCAAATTTGTGAGGCAAACTTTTCTCTGTTTTCGTTCAAAGATTTGTTGGCTACCTAGCGTTCTAGTTGTGTCATCCATTTTCTTTGTTGAAAACCGAACTTATCACTACTCGTAGTGTGGCGTTCAAACATGCCAAGGTTCCTACTTTGCTAAGTAGTGGGTCGAGGTTCTCATATTCTCCATCCGACCACCTTGAAAACTTATAAACATTTGGGTCAATATTTTCTAATATTGGTTCGTGTTTGTTTTTGAGATCATTTTCATTTCCATTCCATTCCATTTTTTCATTTCATTATAACCAAACCTACAAAAACTTTATATCCATAAACCCATCTACATAAACTTCATATCCATGAACCCATCTTTGAATCCTTTTACATAGCTTCCGCCATTATTTACGTTAAAACATCCTTTTGAACAAATCGAACGCTACTTCTTTGTAGACGATCGGGCAAACTCACATATGACTCGACTCACCCCGAGGCGGATCGTATCACAACCTCATGGACTTTACACACCACTTCCCATTCCTGACACCCCGTGGACCGATGTCTCTATGGATTTTATTCTTGGATTACGAAGACTAAGACAGGGAAGGACTCAATCTTTGTTGTAGTCGATAGATTCTCTAAAATGTCACATTTTATTTCTTGTGCTAAAACTGATGACGCTGTGCATATTGCTAATTTGTTTTTTAGGGAAATTGTACGACTGCATGGATTACCAAGAACGATTGTTTCCGATCGAGATACAAAGTTCTTGAGTCACTTTTGGCGGACATTATGGGGAAAACTTGGGATGAAGTTATTGTTTTCAACCACTTGTCATCCCCAAACTGATGTGACCACGCCCCAAGCCCCATCAAGTCCTCGTCTTGATTCCCTCGAGCTTCCAAAGGGACCAATGAACCGAGCTAGGTCCAAGCGATTTCATGAACTTGTTTCAGCTTTATTGTTCAAGTTTTGGAAGGAGAATCAGCTCGTTGAAGATGGGGAAGCTCGATCCAACTCCTTGAAGAAACCATGCACCTTAGTGCAAGCTAATTTCAGCTCAATTCCAGCTCCCTTAGCTCAATTCGACTTTAATCAGCTCACTTGAGCTCAATTTCACCTATTTGAGCTCAATTTAGCTTCTTTCCAGCTCGTTAATTTTATTATTTGAATAATTTGAGTGATAGTTTTATTTTAATTATTTTTACTACAGCTCATAACTGAATTTTCTAGCTCAATTCAGCTCATTAAGAATTTCAACTATCATTGAGCTAGCCGAATTTTTTATTAATTATATTTTATTTATGTCTTTATTTTAATTTGTTAAATATGTCTTGATATTATTTAATTTAAGCTGAATGTACCTTGAATCTAATTTGTTTATATCTTTTGTAGGTACATCCACATGTGGGAACACAATTAATGAGGTTTCATGAACATTTCTGGTTCAATGTATGTTCGGGTACATGCATGACTACCTACAACGAATGGTTGCCTTAAAGATGATGCATGAATGATTTAATACAATGAATGGAAGAATACATGAATATTCACTTACATGCATCGGTTGCTGTCCATTGATTCCTAAGTACCTATTCGACCAAAAGGCATCTCTTGGAGTGTCCATTCACACCTTGGCCGAACCTAGACATGTCCATTGCTCTCCCATACATTCACCAAGCCTTCAAGTTCATTTCCTTAGCCATGAAGCTGCCCATTGAAGTACCATTCAGCCGAATTTGGACATAGCCTTTAAAGATACATTTCTAGATTAGTTTAATTCAATTAAAGCCGAATTTACTTAGTCTATTTGGCTATCTAATGTAATCTATAAATAGTTCTTTTCTCTTTGTAAAAAGTTTAGACAATTCTGATTATTAAACTTGATTGTGAGGTTTCCTCCTATCCTATTTCGTACGAGTCTCGTTCTGACTTATCTAGCTCGCTAGTGGCGTCAACCCGACTCCTTGAACTTATCACCATCCTGGTGTGGCGTTCATCCACCTTTTTATACCTTTGGTTCCTACCTCTCTATAGGTAACGGGTCAAGGTCCATCTTCGACTTCCATTAAACCCACCTTAAGCAATATAAGTCCCGGGGCAATACTTTACATGGTATTGAATCGTTCTTCGCTTGAGTTCAATTTCCATTCCATTTTATCTATCTACTTAAACTTTATTTTCTTTGTTAAACCGAACCTATCCATTCTCCAAACCAAGCCATTTTTGAACCCTTTTAATTACTTCCGTTAAAACAACTCCATAAAGTTATCTCCATTCGACATCAACCAATACTTCTCGTCGACGATCGGGCAACTTAAGTGAACTCGACTCCATCAACCGAGCCAGATCACATCATTTGGTATCAGAGCTACTAAAACGAGGAGTGCCGACATTCGTATCAAGCTCGGAGTAGGTTCGTAACATAAAAAAGTCAAAAAAATAAAAAAAATTGTTGGAATTTAATTTAATTTTTTTCTTCCTTGTATTTAGTTTACTATTGTATTGGATTTAAAAAAAAGAAGAAGAAATTCGAAAAAAAATTAAAAAAAAAGAAAAAAAAAAGTGACAAAAAAAATCGAGTTAAAAGAAAAAAAAAGAAAAAAAAGTGAAAAGTCTTGTGAGTTTTTATCATTATCACTTATTACTCCGATCATCAAGTTTCCCTTCCTACCATTATTTACCCATCCCAACGCCACATTTTAAACCAATTTTTTTTCTTTGTTCAGCCTACCTTACACCTGACATTATCCCTTGTAACCCATTTTGAAACCGATCCTCAAGCAGCAAATTAAGTCTATCGAGACAAATCACGAAATTGAGAGAAGAGGTCGAGTGGTAAAAGGCAAGAGTGAAATACATCAAAAGAAAAAGCCAAAAATTGAGTCTAAACACGAGTGCGAGTGAAAATCATTATTTCTTTGTGAGAGATTGGTGAGGATTTTGAATTGGTGAGGTTCATTTACTATTTATTCTATCTTTCGATTTTCGAACATTTTCTTGAATCATGTCTCAAGAAGAATTCTCTA
The DNA here is from genome assembly GCF_007990345.1 of Gossypium hirsutum. NCBI lineage: Eukaryota > Viridiplantae > Streptophyta > Magnoliopsida > Malvales > Malvaceae > Gossypium > Gossypium hirsutum. The sequence continues at coordinate 53,632,895 of NC_053431.1, forward strand.
CCGATGAATTTCAATACTTGGTGAACGAGATGGGCCGAATATTGGATGAAAAACTAAGCCCATTAAAAAGACGTTTGGACCGAGTGGAGGAAAAAGCCCGACGGAAGCAAACTCCACCGAGTCGAGAAATAGAGTCAAGTTCATCACGACGATATTATTCGAGAAGAGACACATATCAAGACTCCTATTCAACAAGGCTTTCGAGACCGCGAGAAGAAAACTTCGAGTCAAAAATCACTCGAGATGAGCGAGAAAGGACGAGCTATTCCTCGTATGCTTCAAAGAAGTCCTTCCCAAAGGATTGTTCCCGAAGAAATGGACGAGAAGTTTATGAAAATATTTTCTCTTTCTTTGAGCCAAATGATTATCTCTTTGATTCTTTCGTGTCATCCGCACATTGTAATGAAAAAGAAAAAGAAATCAAAATAGTGAGAGAAAAAGAAAATGAAGAAAAGAAAATTGAAAAAGAAATTGAGATTGAGAAAAAAATTGAAAAAGAAAAAGATGTTGAAGAAGAAATGAGAGAAAATGAAGATAGTGAGCGAGAACAAGAAAAAGAGAACGAAATTTTAACTAACCTCCGTGATGTTTGTTTTTGTTCTGTTCCTTCTTTTCAGGTTCCGACAAATCTCAGTGACGAATATCAACTTCAATATCTTCCTAACGAGCGACATTTTTGCATGACCGAAAAAGGTAAGGATGAAGTTGAAATCGAACCACACAAGCTTGAAGGTAAGTGAGGTAAGGAATTTTTAAAAACCGAGTCATGGCCACCAAGTTTGAAAGTTGTTGAAAATGACTTTGTTTTAAAAAAATTCTCTTATTTTCATTCAATTAATTGCTATTCTTTGAATGTGGTTGATGTTATTCGGTATGAACAACAAACTAAAGATTTGGTTTTGCATGATGTCGGGTTTTCACGAAAAGCGATTCAATTTTTCAAATATGATAATTTTGTGCATCCATTATTGTCATGTGACAAATCCATGAATTTGTGCAAGTTTGATTTGATGAATATAAAGAGATTTGAATGTTTGTATCTATGGACACGAAAACCCTTTTGGTTTGACATGTTTGATTTACTAAAACACTTTGGCGTAAGCAATCAAACTCGTGTGTTCAAACCTGGAATTTATCGTTTTAGGTTGATATGTGCGGAACTCAAGCATCCTAAATTTTATGCGACAAATTTATGTCTGTTTGATGTTTGGCCTCTGAAATTTAAAGACTCTGTTTATAATTTAAAATTGTTCTTTGATCATTTTATGTGGCTGTACATGAAATTCATTTTTCATTTCGAAAAGGTAAAATCAACTCATGTTTTTGAACCTGGTATCGTTACATATGTTCAATATGTGAATAGTGTTTTAGCCTGTTCCTTTGAGTTCAACGTCTATGGAGACATTACCCTCTTTCAGCATTATGAACCCAACACTTCGAAAAGTGCAAGTTGCCTTTGTGTTTATCCTTCGTTTTAGGTTTTTCAAGGATTGTGTAATGAGCTTCGACTTCAATACCTTCTCAAGGAGAAAAGGTTCACTTTGATTGAAAAAGGTAAAATTGATTCTCAATATTCCACTCCTAAAGGTGAATCAGGTATGAATTCTGATGTTATGCGACCATCTTTTCTTAAGTCGAATGTAACTAAAATTTTTGAAGACACCTTGATTGCTGAAAATCGCTTGAATCCTGTTGTGGTTAATTATTTGATTTTGCTTGATGATGATAAATCCATTTTGAGTAATGATAAGATGATTTTTCTCTTTGGAAAATGTGATGAATTCATTGTTGAGAACAAAACCAAACGACAATTGCGAGTGCCAAACATGCGAAATCATGAATCATATGAAACTTTTCATTTGTGTGTTTGTGATGAAGATTTAAATTTCATGTCTCCTTACTTGCATTCCATTTACTTGAATAATGACTTGTGGAAGCAAATTGAAAAGTTCGAATGCTTGAAAACATATTTGTTTTCGTCTCGACCATTTGATGAGTTATGGATATGGAAGGAGTTTTGTTCATGTGATTTTAAGAATGATGTTTTAAAACTGCCTTTTTACATGACTCATACTTGTCTTGATACGACTATGCATGATCCACATATTTGTTTTGATCGTTTCTTGATGATTAATGGTTGTCTATTTTCATTGATTCATTTGCCATCTTTAATGTCGAATATTGTAAGTTCTTTTGCAATGGCTTATGAACGACTAATTGTTCCATTCATTCAAGGAGAGTTGCATAAGACGGATTATTTTTTGGAGAATAAACAGCTCGACTTGAGGACAAGTCGTTTTGAAGAAGGGGGGATGATGTGACCACGCCCCAAGCCCCATCAAGTCCTCGTCTTGATTCCCTCGAGCTTCCAAAGGGACCAATGAACCGAGCTAGGTCCAAGCGATTTCATGAACTTGTTTCAGCTTTATTGTTCAAGTTTTGGAAGGAGAATCAGCTCGTTGAAGATGGGGAAGCTCGGTCCAACTCCTTGAAGAAACCATGCACCTTAGTGCAAGCTAATTTCAGCTCAATTCGACTTTAATCAGTTCACTTGAGCTCAATTTCACCTATTTGAGCTTAATTTAGCTTCTTTCCAGCTCGTTAATTTTATTATTTGAATAATTTGAGTGATAGTTTTATTTTAATTATTTTACTACAGCTCATAACCGAATTTTCTAGCTCAATTCAGCTCATCAAGAATTTCAACTATCATTGAGCTAGCCGAATTTTTTATTAATTATATTTTATTTATGTCTTTATTTTAATTTGTTAAATATGTCTTGATATTATTTAATTTAAGCTGAATGTACCTTGAATCTAATTTGTTTATATCTTTTGTAGGTACATCCACATGTGGGAACACAATTAATGAGGTTTCATGAACATTTCTGGTTCAATGTATGTTCGGGTACATGCATGACTACCTACAACGAATGGTTGCCTTAAAGATGATGCATGAATGATTTAATACAATGAATGGAAGAATACATGAATATTCACTTACATGCATCGGTTGCTGTCCATTGATTCCTAAGTACCTATTCGACCAAAAGGCATCTCTTGGAGTGTCCATTCACACCTTGGCCGAACCTAGACATGTCCATTGCTCTCCCATACATTCACCAAGCCTTCAAGTTCATTTCCTTAGCCATGAAGCTGCCCATTGAAGTACCATTCAGCCGAATTTGGACATAGCCTTTAAAGATACATTTCTAGATTAGTTTAATTCAATTAAAGCTGAATTTACTTAGTCTATTTGGCTATCTAATGTAATCTATAAATAGTTCTTTTTTCTTTGTAAAAAGTTTAGACAATTCTGATTATTAAACTTGATTGTGAGGTTTCCTCCTATCCTATTTCGTACAAGTCTCGTTCTGACTTATCTAGCTCGCTAGTGGCGTCAACCCGACTCCTTGAACTTATCACCATCCTGGTGTGGTGTTCATCCACCTTTTTATACCTTTGGTTCCTACCTCTCTATAGGTAACGGGTCAAGGTCCATCTTCGACTTCCATTAAACCCACCTTAAGCAATATAAGTCCCGGGGCAATACTTTACATGGTATTGAATCGTTCTTCGCTTGAGTTCAATTTCCATTCCATTTTATCTATCTACTTAAACTTTATTTTCTTTGTTAAACCTAACCTATCCATTCTCCAAACCAAGCCATTTTTGAACCCTTTTAATTACTTCCGCTTAAAACAACTCCATAAAGTTATCTCCATTCGACATCAACCAATACTTCTCGTCGACGATCGGGCAACTTAAGTGAACTCAACTCCATCAACCGAGCCGGATCACATCACAAACGGATGGCCAAACCGAGGTGGTAAACCGAGTTTTGTCAACTTTGTTGTGAGCGTTGGTACGAAAGAACCTCAAAACGTGGGAAGAATGCTTACCCCACATCGAGTTCGCTTATAATCGCTCTGTTCACTCAGCAACCAAATTCTCTCCTTTTGAGACTGTCTATGGATTTAATCCTCTTACTCCTCTTGATTTATTACCTTTTCCTGTTGATCAATTTGTCCATACAGATGCAAGGAAAAATGCTGAATTTGTCAAGGAATTACCTAGGAAAGTTCGAGAGAATATTGAATCTCGAACCGAGCAATACGTCCAATGAGCCAACAAAGGACGAAAACGAGTTGTATTTGAACCCGAAGACTGGGTCTGGGTGCACATGAGAAAAGAAAGGTTTCCAGCTCAACGAAGATCTAAGTTGTTGCCGCGAGGAGACGGCCCCTTCCAAGTCACCGAGCGAATCAATGAAAATTCGTATAAGCTTGACTTACCAGGTGAGTACAATGTTAGTGCTAGTTTTAATGTCTCTGACTTGACTCCTTTCGATGTAGATACTGACTTGAGGACAAGTCATTTTCAAGAGGGGGAGGATGATACGATCACGGCTTCCCATAAGTCAAGTCCAAGCCGAGATCCGATGGTGCTACCTCAAGTTCAGCATGTGTGGGATGATGTCAATGCTAGACCTATCAAACCAGTTAGTGGCCATTTTGGAAATCCATGCCGAACTTTTCTACAAGTTCAATTCAGCTCACCGAGCTCACCTTCAGTTCAAGTTAGCTCCCATGTAGCTCCACACCAGCTCATTAGCTCGGGACTAGCTCATTATCAGCTCACGAGTTTAAGCCCAGCTTGAGTTTAGCTCATGAATTAACCATCAGCTCGTGGAGTTCACTTTGAATTCATTTGACTACTATTGACTTTTTAATTAATAAGTTCAATAATTAGTTAATTAATATCCTACATATTAAATTTAGTTCACATTAGTTATATTAAGTATGTCTTAAAAGTGTTTATTGATGATAATTAAATTTGTCATAACCGAATTTAATGGTGATATTTGTGTTCACATTAGTTTGAATTAATTCTATTCACGTTTCTTGTAGAAATGCAATGGACATATGGAGATTAAAAGCAAGCATGAATTTTGAAGGTGCATGGACGGTTGGGGGACTTGAATCTCTTGGGCGCATGTTCGGCGAAGTGCATGTATGACCATATTCAATGTCTTTAAGGTTCATGAATGTTTCCATTCATGTATGGTGTGCTATCTCTTCATTCTCCAAGGTGACCATTCGGTCAAAGGACACTCACACATGCATGAAGATAGCTTGGCCAATTAGCTTCCCCATGACTCTCCTTAATTCGTTCACACCTATGTTCACATGGAAAAGTGTGACAGCCCAAAATTGACCCTAGTCGGGAAGTGGTTTCGGGACCACAAAACCGAGTCTTATAAATAATTAAAGATTAAATTCTGTGTTTATGATGTGCATAAATGCTTGTGTGATAGTTCCATACTTTAATTTGGTCAGTGTATGTGGAATTTATTAGTAGGGACTTATGTGAGACAATTTAGAAATATGCTAGGCAAGTGTTCAAGTGGATCATTAATATATGTGGGAAAGTGTTTGTCCTTGCATGTCAAATTAGCCAAATTAAAGCATAGTGGCTGGCCATGCTATGGGTGGAAACATGTCACCAACATGTTATGCTAGTGATGTATGCTAAGAAAAATAAAATAAAGAGCATGGTAATTAAACAATGAAAAGGAAGGGTGATGAAAAAAAAATGGTCTCATCCATACCCCCCTTGTTGCCGTGAGTTGAGGAAAGAAAACAAAAAAAATGTGTTCATTCTTGAACACCTTTGGCCGAATAGAGGAAAGAAAGGAAGGGGAAGAGCTTGAGAAAATCGGCTATGGTGGTTTGCTAGACTAAGGTATGTTTGATGTTGTTCTTGAGATGCATGCATGTTTTAGTAGTTGACTTGAGTTCTAAAAACCCATGGTTCAATTTTGTGGATTGATGATGATTTTGTGTTTTGCCATTGATGAGTTCTTGAGCTTTTTGATAGTTGTTGATGAAAAGTGAAAGATATGTTAAAGATTAATATGTTAAATTAAGGCTTGGTAAGCTAGCTATTAAGGTGAAATGCTAATGTTAGTATTTGATTTGGTAATAATCTGTTTGGGGACAGCAGCAGTAAGGTGATTTTGGAAAATTGCCATAATTTGTGGGAGTTGAATTAGAAGCTGAGTGAATTATGCCATTAAATCTTGAAGAGTCTATTTTCTTACAAAAGAAACTATAAAAACAAAAGAGTTACCGATCTTGAGATATTTGAAGTATTGTGGGGCTGAGTCAAAATGACTACTAGATTCCCTGTTCTGTTTTTAGGAAATCATTATAAATTGTACAAAAATGATTATAAGATAAAATTTATATGCTTAGACTCCTTAATGAGTCTAGTTTCAAATGAGATCAAATACAACACATTTTGAATTCTGTAAAATGAGAAATTTGATTCGTAGTGAAGAGTGGTCAGAATAGTCAAACAGTGAAACAGGGGGAACTTTAAGAAAAATCTGGTATTGATTGGTCAAGCCAAAAATTCTGAAAATTTTATGGATGGAAGATATACGAGTCTATATTCAGGGAAAATTAACGGCTAGTGATTTGGAGTTTTGTAGCTCCAGTTATAAACAATTTAGCGACTACTGCTCAGGAAAACAGCTCGTAGTGAATATGTGATTTTGTTGTAAACATTAATGAAAATTTGCCAATGAGTTATTTATTGACTATTATAAAGCTTACTATAATCTATGTGTGTGAAGGTCAAATCAATATATATATTATTCTGAAAGTAATACTTGAATAGTCGATTAATGACTATTTTAAATTTTGTTGAACTTAAGCTCAAGAGCAAAAGGGAACTAGATCCGATAAAGGCAAAGAAAAGATCACTGAGTAGTCGAGTTGGAACCGTCTTACCCAACACAAGGTAAGTCATTAAGCATGTAGTTGGTATTATTTCAAATGGTCATAATGTTTATGTATTGATGCTGAATGGAAGGAATAAATATACATATATATATATGCATGTACGTATGTGATGATGAAATTGTTGAATGAAAAGAAAAGAGGTAAGATGTACTGAGTTGTTGATCTCGGCACTAAACGTGCGGGTATAACCATTTATGACCATGAGATTGGCGCTAAGTGCGCGGGATTAAATTGTACAGCACTAAGTGTGCGATTTGACTATGTTGCACTAAGTGTGCGAAATGAATATGATGCACTAAGTGTGCGAATTGACCATGCGGCACTAAGTGTGCGAGTTTGACTATGTAGCACTAAGTGTGCGATTTGATTACGTAGCACTAAGTGTGCGAGTTGATTATATAGCACTGAGTGTGCAGACTCAATATGCATTCGTGAATCATTATGGACACTATGTGTGCGACACTATTGAGTCGATCGCGGACAGCGGATCGGGTAAGTGTCTTGAGTACATGGCTAATAGGTGCTATGCTTATACTTGGTGTTGAGCTCGGTAAGTTTGAACCTATGTGACAACTATACTTGAAGTCACGTACATAAAATTTATCGTAGGATGGGTGAAAGGCCGTTTAGTCGTTTGATTGTAACGAAAATAAATTGATTTATGAAAATGCTTCAATGTCCTATTGATGAGTATATGGAATGTGAATGCATGAATTGATATGAAATTGAATCGATAGGTTGGAGGAACTATGGTATGGTTCGGAATGGATGGAGTAATTAGCCTCGTTCCATTTTGTTTTCTCTTGTGATAATGTTATTGATGGATGGTAGTGCATAGCTTATGACTTACTGAGTTATAAACTCACTCGGTGTTTCCTTGTCACCTATTCTAGGTTTCTTGGACACATCTCTTTTTGCGTGATCGGGCCGTCATCGAAGTCATCACACCGGATAGCAAGTTTTGGTACTTTCTTCTTAGTTGGCTTAGAAGAACATTTTGGCATGTATAAGCTATTACGTTGTGTTTGAACTTTGGCATGTAAACTTTAAGCCATGCGAAAATGGCACGAAGGTTCGATTGAGTTGGATCAAGGGTAGGCATGAAATGGACCTAGTTACTTTCGTAACAGATGCTGGCAGCAGCCGTGTCATGAGATTGAAAAATCACTAAAAATAGTTGGAGTGGAATTAATTGATGAATAAATTATGTAATCGAAGCTCGATGAGTCTGTTGTCATGAGGAAGTAACGAAAAGATCATATGGGCAGTATATTAAGAGATAATCAGATTTTTGTGGGACAGGGCCAGAACGGTTTCTGGATTCCCTGCTCCGACTTTGGAAATTCAATATAAATTAACCAGAGATAATTAGGGGTCTTACCATATATGTACAGATTCCTCTCTGAGTCTAGTTTTCATAGAAACAAACGGCATCAGTATTGAAGCCCCGTGCAGGGAGATATCCAGGTCGTAATGGGAAAAGGTCAGTGTAGTCGACCCCTGCAACATGGGAGAATTTGACTAATAAACTGTACAAATTGGCCCGACCAAAAATTCTAGAAAAAATACATAGATGGGCACACGAGTCTAGTTTCTGGGAAAAATCACGAAACTGATTTTCGAGTTACGAAACTCAAGATATGATTTTTAAAACGACTAGTACACAGATTGGGCAGTGTCTGGAAAATAAATTTTATAAGGGGTTAAAGTCAGTTAACACCTCGTGTTCGACTCCGGTGTCGGTTTCGGGTTCGGGGTGTTATATTTATTGGTATCAGAGCTATGGTTTAGTCGGTTCTAGGACTACCATAGCACGTATGAGTCTAGCTATACATGCCTTAATGTTAATGTTTAAAAGGGTGATGACTTCTGACGGTTGAAATGTTTTTGTTTTGATTAGTAAATGGATCCCGGTGTAGAAAGAACCCTAGCGGATGACGTTGAGAGTGTAGCGGCTGCTCCTGCACAAGGGACGCCGCCTGTTGAACCTCAGTCATCTGCGAATAATCAAGGTGAGGGGGCTAAACAAGCCTTCTTTACCATGATGAATGAGTGGGTCGCGCAATATGCCCGAACCAACCCGGCTGTCCAACAATTCCCAAATTTGAATAATCCACCCCAAGAGCCTGTAATGCCATCAGTCGTTGATCCTGCGAGGCTGAGTAAGCCACCTGTAGACTTGATTAGGAAGCGTGGGGCCGAGGAGTTCAAGGCCATAGTAACTGATGATGCCGAAAGGGCCGAGTTCTGGCTTGATAACACCATTCGGGTGTTCGATGAATTGTCATGCACACCTGACGAATGTCTAAAATGTGTTGTATCTTTATTGCGAGACTCAGCCTACTATTGGTGGAGGACCTTGATTTCCATAGTCCCGAACGAGCAAGTAACTTGGGACTTCTTTCAAACGGAATTCCGAAAGAAATTTATTAGCCAACGGTTCATTGATCAGAAGCGTAAGGAGTTCTTGGAACTCAAGCAAGGCCGTATGACTGTATCTGAATACGAACATGAATTCGTAAGACTCAGTAGGTATGCCCGGGAGTGTGTAGCTGATGAGGTTGCTATGTGCAAAAGATTCGAGGAAGGATTGAATGAAGATTTAAAGCTACTAATGGGTATTTTGGAAATAAAAGAATTCGTAACACTAGTCGAACGAGCCTGCAAGGCGGAAGAACTTGGAAAGGAGAAGAGGAAGGCTGAATTTGAAGCTAGAGATTATCGTAAAAGATCGACGGGTAAAGCTCCGTTCTCAGCTGTAAAGAAGTTCAGGGAGGACATTAATAAGTCGAGGGCGACTGCGGGAATTTCCATCAGGGCAAGACCATCGATGGGCTCCCGAGCTACTTCGGTAGCTAGTGTGGGCAATAATCGTCACGAGAAACCTGAATGTCCCCAATGTGGAAGACGACACCTAGGTAAATGTTGGGGCAAGTCTACTAGCAGGGCCTGTTACGGATGCGGTTCGAAGGACCACTTCATTAGAGATTGCACGGAGCTGGATGAGAAGAATAAGATTCAAGGTGCAAGACCTAGTGGAGTGACATCTAGAGGTAGACCACCGAGAATTTTAGGAGGCAGGGGTGGTAGTCAGAGGGGGCCTCTGATACGGCCGATCGAGCCGAGAACCGTACTCCTGCTAGAGCATATGCCATTCGCGCACGAGAGGAGGCATCCTCCCCCGACGTCATCACTGGTACCTTCACTCTCTTTGATACTAATGTGATTGCATTGATTGACCCTGGTTCTACTCATTCATATGTATGCGAAACCTTAGCAACCAGTAAGACTCTACCTGTTGAGTCTACTGAGCTCGTAATTCGAGTATCAAACCCTTTGGGTCAATGCCTACTTGTTGATAAAGTGTGTAAGAGATGCCCTCTAATAATCCGAGAATCCTGTTTTCCGGCCGATTTGATGCTTTTGCCGTTCGACGAGTTTGATGTTATTCTTGGTTTGGATTGGTTAACCGCGCATGATGCGGTTGTGAATTGCAAAAGCAAGACTATCGATTTGAGGTGCGCAAATAACGAAATAATCCGAGTTGAGTCTGCGGACTTAAGGGGGTTGCCAGCTGTAATATCAGCAATGTTGGCCCAGAAATATGTAAGGAAAGGGTGCGAAGCATACCTCGCGTATGTACTTGATGACAAGGAGTTAGAAAAGAAACCCGAATCGGTGCCAGTGGTTTGTGAATACCCAGATGTTTTTCCTGAAGAGTTACCGGGTTTGCCACCTGTTCGGGAGGTAGAGTTTGGTATTGAGCTTGTACCTGGAACTACGCCAATTTCGATCGCTCCGTATCGTATGGCACTAACCGAGTTAAAAGAGTTGAAAGCTCAGTTGCAAGAATTGACGGATAGAGGTTTCGCTCCACCGAGTTTCTCACCTTGGGGTGCACCAGTATTATTCGTGAAAAAGAAGGACGGAACCATGAGGTTGTGCATTGACTATCGTCAACTGAATAAAGTGACGATAAAGAATAAGTATCTGTTACCGCGTATTGATGATCTGTTCGATCAATTAAAGGGAGCATCGGTGTTTTCAAAGATAGATTGAGATCGGGTTATTATCAGTTGCAGATTCGAGATTCGGACGTACCCAAAACTGCTTTCAGAACGAGGTACGGTCACTACGAGTTCTTAGTGATGCCGTTCTGGCTCACTAATGCCCCTGTGGTGTTTATGGATTTGATGAATCGGATCTTCAGGCCGTATTTGGATCGGTTCGTAGTTGTGTTTATTGATGACATCTTGGTCTATTCAAGAGATGAGACCGAACATGCTGAGCATCTGAGGCAAGTGTTGCAAATTTTGCGGGATAAGCAGTTATATGCTAAGTTCAGTAAGTGTGAGTTCTGGTTAAGAGAGGTTAGCTTCTTGGGTCATGTGGTATCCGCATCGGGTATTCGAGTTGACCCGAGCAAAATTTCAGCCATACTTAACTGGAAGCCTCCGAGAAATGTTACCGAAGTCCGGAGCTTCTAGGGCTCGCCGGTTATTACCGACGATTTGTTAAAGGTTTCTCGATGATAGCCACACCAATGACGAAGCTACTTCAAAAGGATGTTAAGTTCGAATGGACGGAGAAATGTCAGAAAAGCTTCGATCAACTGAAAACTCATTTGACTGAAGCTCCAATTTTGGTGCAACCCGAATCGGGTAAAGAGTTTGTCATTTATAGTGACGCATCCCTACTTGGTTGGGTTGCGTATTGATGCAAGAAGGTCGAGTTGTGGCCTATGCGTCAAGACAATTGAAGCCACACGAGAGAAATTATCCGACCCATGATCTTGAACTAGCCGCCATTGTGTTTGCATTGAAAATATGGCGACATTATTTGTTTGGTGAGAAGTGCCATGTGTTTTCGGATCACAAAAGTCTCAAATACTTGATGACTCAACGAGACTTGAATCTGCGACAAAGACGTTGGCTTGAGTTGTTGAAAGATTACGAGCTTGTCATTGATTACCACCCGGGAAAGGCTAATGTGGTTGCAGACGCCTTAAGCCGGAAATCACTGTTTGCTTTGCGAGCGGTGAATGTACACTTGTCTGTTCTACCTGACAATGTGTTAGTAGTTGAATTAAAAGCCAGACCATTATTGACTCATCAAATTCGTGAAGCTCAGAAAGTCGATGATGAATTGGTTGCAAAACGAGCTGAGTGTGTTCCGAACAAGGAATCGGAGTTTCAGATTGATGATGAAGGTTGTTTGAGGTTTAGAAGTCGTTTGTGTGTTCCAAGGAATTCGGAACTCATTCCGATGATTCTAAACGAAGCCCATTGTAGCCGAATGTCAATTCACCCGGGGAGCACGAAAATGTACAACGACTTGAAACGTCGGTTTTGGTGGCATGGTATGAAACGAGACATCTCTGACTTTGTTTCGAGATGTTTAATATGTCAACAAGTGAAAGCGGAACATCAAGTGCCTTCAGGGTTACTTCAGCCGATCATGATACCCGAGTGGAAATGGGACCGAGTCACAATGGACTTTGTGTCCGGACTGCCATTGTCCGCAAGTAAGAAGGATGCGATTTGGGTTGTTGTTGATAGGCTGACTAAGTCGGCTCACTTTATCCCCGTGCGTACGGATTTTTCATTGGATAAACTAGCCGAATTGTATGTTTCTCAGATTGTGAGATTACATGGAGTACCTATTTCTATCGTGTCGGATAGAGATCCGAGATTCACCTCGCGATTTTGGAAGAAATTGCAAGAAGCTTTGGGTACCAAGCTGCATTTTAGCACCGCTTTTCATCCCCAAACCGATGGTCAATCCGAGCGGATAATTCAGATACTCGAGGATATGCTGAGATGCTGCATCCTTGAGTTTAGTGGTTCATGGGAACGGTATGTACCTTTGATTGAATTCGCTTACAACAATAGTTTTCAATCAAGTATTAAGATGGCACCTTACGAGGCTTTGTACGATCGTAAATGCCGTACACCATTGTTTGGACCGAGCTCGGTGAAAGTAAAATTTTCGGAGTTCATTTGATTAAAGATGCCGAACAGAAAGTAAAGGTAATCCGTGAAAGTCTGAAAGCAGCCACAGATCGTCAGAAATCGTATGCGGATTTGAAACGAAAAGACATTGAATATTAGGTGGGAGATAAAGTGTTTCTTAAAGTTTCACCTTGGAAAAAGGTACTTAGGTTTGGCCGTAAGGGCAAGTTGAGCCCGAGATTCATTGGGCCGTACGAAATCTCCGAACGAGTTGGGCCAGTTGCGTATAGATTGATTTTGCCCCCTGAGCTTGAAAAGATCCATGACGTCTTTCATGTTTCGATGCTTCGACACTATAGATCTGATCCATCGCACATAATTAGCCCATCAGAGGTTGAAATTCAAGCCGATATGAGTTATGAAGAAGAACCGATGCGTATCCTAGCTCGTGAAGTGAAGGAGTTACGAAACAAAAGAGTTCCGCTAGTAAAGGTGTTATGGCTCAAACACGGGATCGAGGAAGCTACTTGGGAAACCGAGAGCTCGATGAAAGAACGATATCCAAACCTATTTACCGGTAGGATTTTCGGGGACGAAAATTTCTTAAGTGGGGGAGAGTTGTGACAGCCCAAAATTGACCCTAGTCGGGAAGTGGTTTCGGGACCACAAAACCGAGTCTTATAAATAATTAAAGATTATATTCTGTGTTTATGATGTGCGTAAATGCTTGTGTGATAGTTCCATACTTTAATTTGGTCAGTGTATGTGGAATTTATTAGTAGGGACTTATGTGAGACAATTTAGAAATATGCTAGGCAAGTGTTCAAGTGGCCCATTAATATATGTGGGAAAGTGTTTGTCCTTGCATGTCAAATTAGCCAAATTAAAGCATAGTAGCTGGCCATGCTATGGGTGGAAACATGTCACCAACATGTTATGCTAGTGATGTATGCTAAGAAAAATAAAATAAAGAGCATGGTAATTAAACAATGAAAAGGAAGGGTGATGAAAAAAAAATGGTCTCATCCATACCCCCCTTGTTGCCGTGAGTTGAGGAAAGAAAACAAAAAAAAAATGTGTTCATTCTTGAACACCTTTGGCCGAATAGAGGAAAGAAAGGAAGGGGAAGAGCTTGAGAAAATCGGCTATGGTGGTTTGCTAGACTAAGGTATGTTTGATGTTGTTCTTGAGATGCATGCATGTTTTAGTAGTTGACTTGAGTTCTAAAAACCCATGGTTCAATTTTGTGGATTGATGATGATTTTGTGTTTTGCCATTGATGAGTGCTTGAGCTTTTTGATAGTTGTTGATGAAAAGTGAAAGATATGTTAAAGATTAATATGTTAAATTAAGGCTTGGTAAGCTAGCTATTAAGGTGAAATGCTAATGTTAGTATTTGATTTGGTAATAATCTGTTTGGGGACAGCAGCAGTAAGGTGATTTTGGAAATCGCCATAACTTGTGGGAGTTGAATTAGAAGCTGAGTGAATTATGCCATTAAAGCTTGAAGAGTCTATTTTCTTACAAAAGAAACTATAAAAACAAAAGAGTTACCGATCTTGAGATATTTGAAGTATTGTGGGGCTGAGTCAAAATGACTACTAGATTCCCTGTTCTGTTTTTAGGAAATCATTATAAATTGTACAAAAATGATTATAAGATAAAATTTATATGCTTAGACTCCTTAATGAGTCTAGTTTCAAATGAGATCAAATACAACACATTTTGAATTCTGTAAAATGAGAAATTTGATTCGTAGTGAAGAGTGGTCAGAATAGTCAAACAGTGAAACAGGGGAAACTTTAAGAAAAATCTGGTATTGATTGGCCAAGCCAAAAATTCTGAAAATTTTATGGATGGAAGATATACGAGTCTATATTCAGGGAAAATTAACGGCTAGTGATTTGGAGTTTTGTAGCTCCAGTTATAAACAATTTAGCGACTACTGCTCAGGAAAACAGCTCGTAGTGAATATGTGATTTTGTTGTAAACATTAATGAAAATTTGCCAATGAGTTATTTATTGACTATTATAAAGCTTACTATAATCTATGTGTGTGAAGGTCAAATCAATATATATATTATTCTGAAAGTAATACTTGAATAGTCGATTAATGACTATTTTAATTTTGTTGAACTTAAGCTCAAGAGCAAAAGGGAACTAGATCCGATAAAGGCAAAGAAAATATCACTGAGTAGTCGAGTTGGAACCGTCTTACCCAACACAAGGTAAGTCATTAAGCATGTAGTTGGTATTATTTCAAATGGTCATAATGTTTATGTATTGATGCTGAATGGAAGGAATAAATATACATATATATATGCATGTACGTATGTGATGATGAAATTGTTGAATGAAAAGAAAAGAGGTAAGATGTACTGAGTTGTTGATCTCGGCACTAAACGTGCGGGTATAACCATTTATGACCATGAGATTGGCGCTAAGTGCGCGGGATTAAATTGTACAGCACTAAGTGTGCGATTTGACTATGTTGCACTAAGTGTGCGAAATGAATATGATGCACTAAGTGTGCGAATTGACCATGCGGCACTAAGTGTGCGAGTTTGACTATGTAGCACTAAGTGTGCGATTTGATTACGTAGCACTAAGTGTGCGAGTTGATTATATAGCACTGAGTGTGCGGACTCAATATGCATTCGTGAATCATTATGGACACTATGTGTGCGACACTATTGAGTCGATCGCGGACAGCGGATCGGGTAAGTGTCTTGAGTACATGGCTAATAGGTGCTATGCTTATACTTGGTGTTGAGCTCGGTAAGTTTGAACCTATGTGACAACTATACTTGAAGTCACGTACATAAAATTTATCGTAGGATGGGTGAAAGGCCGTTTAGTCGTTTGATTGTAACGAAAATAAATTGATTTATGAAAATGCTTCAATGTCCTATTGATGAGTATATGGAATGTGAATGCATGAATTGATATGAAATTGAATCGATAGGTTGGAGGAACTATGGTATGGTTCGGAATGGATGGAGTAATTAGCCTCGTTCCATTTTGTTTTCTCTTGTGATAATGTTATTGATGGATGGTAGTGCATAGCTTATGACTTACTGAGTTATAAACTCACTCGGTGTTTCCTTGTCACCTATTCTAGGTTTCTTGGACACATCTCTTTTTGCGTGATCGGGCCGTCATCGAAGTCATCACACCAGATAGCAAGTTTTGGTACTTTCTTCTTAGTTGGCTTAGAAGAACATTTTGGCATGTATAAGCTATTACGTTGTGTTTGAACTTTGGCATGTAAACTTTAAGCCATGCGAAAATGGCACGAAGGTTCGATTGAGTTGGATCAAGGGTAGGCATGAAATGGACCTAGTTACTTTCGTAACAGATGCTGGCAGAAGCAGTGTCATGAGATTGAAAAATCACTAAAAATAGTAGGAGTGGAATTAATTGATGAATAAATTATGTAATCGAAGCTCGATGAGTCTGTTGTCATGAGGAAGTAACGAAAAGATCATATGGGCAGTATATTAAGAGATAATCAGATTTTTGTGGGACAGGGCCAGAACGGTTTCTGGATTCCCTGCTCCGACTTTGGAAATTCAATATAAATTAACCAGAGATAATTAGGGGTCTTACCATATATGTACAGATTCCTCTCTGAGTCTAGTTTTCATAGAAACAAACGGCATCAGTATTGAAGCCCCGTGCAGGGAGATATCCAGGTCGTAATGGGAAAAGGTCAGTGTAGTCGACCCCTGCAACATGGGAGACTTTGACTAATAAACTGTACAAATTGGCCTGACCAAAAATTCTAGAAAAATACATAGATGGGCACATGAGTCTAGTTTCTGGGAAAAATCACGAAACTGATTTTCGAGTTACGAAACTCAAGATATGATTTTTAAAACGACTAGTACACAGATTGGGCAGTGTCTGGAAAATAAATTTTATAAGGGGTTAAAGTCAGTTAACACCTCGTGTTCGACTCCGGTGTCGGTTTCGGGTTCGGGGTGTTACAAAAGACTATTCGGTTCACCTTGTTCACACTAGAAGACTCTTCAACATTCGGTTTCACACACATGATGGCCCTTGGAGTGTCCACAATTAATTCATACTTTTTGGCCAAACATTGCTTCATTTAACAAGGTTGGCCGAACCTACAAGTGACCATTGGACATCATGCATTCACTTTGAGTTTTCTTAAGCATGAAGATTCATTCATTTCCTTTTACCATAGCGAATCTCGACATGCACATTAAGGGTCATTTTTCTAGAATTTCTTTAATTAATATGTAAGCATGAAAGGCGAATTGGCTACCTAGACTTAGTGATACGAACCGTCTCGGAAGAGTCGAGTCATATGTAGATTGCCCTGATCGTCTACGAGAAGTTACGTTAGGATTAGTTGAGTTGTAGTATAGTCGAGTAGAAAGAGGGGTACGAATGGATGGTAGGAACGAAAGGGAAGGATCAAAAATGGTATGAATAAATTGGTCGGTTTAGGTTCGATTAGGTAAAGAAGAAAGAACGGGTTTGAACTACTAAAGGGACTTTCGAGAACCAATTGCCGAAATGGTATCGACCCGTTGAGTTAGCCTTTTGAGTTTGGTTATAGGTTTGGTAAGGGAAACCTCGACCCACTATCTAACAAGATAGGAACCTCGGTATGTTGAACGCCACACTACGAATAGTGATAAGTTCAGGTACGACAAAGAACACGGTTGACACAACTAGAACGCTAGGAACGCCAAACGAATCTTTGAACGAAATATAAGAAAGTTTGCCTCACGATTTGGCAGCATAACATTAACAAAAGTTTCAAAAGTTCTTTACAAAGTAACACAAGCCACAATTTATAGTGAATGCAAGGGATAGCCAAATAGGCTCTTGAGGTAGCTAAATGGTTTCTGAAAATTCCAGAATTTTTGATGAAGCTTCCTTGAAGTTTCTTGTGCATGGAGAACGGTAAGGGGCAGCTTCTAGATGCCTTGATTCAATAGAAAAATTGAATGAATTGTTTGGGAGCTGAAATGCCATCAATAGGTTCGGCCAAATGCTTGAATTTGGAATTAATGCTGCTACTTGATTCAGCTGAATGTTCATGTAATTAAGGAGCTGTCTAGAGCACTTCAATAGTCTTAGAATGTGAACAAACTGATTTGAACAGCCACACATGTGTGAACAAACAAAACCGAATAGCCCTTGGTGTGAAAGGAATAATCGGGTGGGTGTGAACAACCTTAATTTGTCTTGGGCAGCCAATCGGTCTTCTTGAAGAGTTGTAAGGTTTGGCTGAATAGTCACTTAGGGAACACCAAAGAGCAGCACACCAATTTTAAGTCATCCATGCACCTATGCCGTCCAAGGGGTAATGTACCTACAACATTTAATTCAGCAAATTAAATCCCTTTTAGACACATTAAATTCGGCAACATAGACAAATAAATCTTGCACCATAAATTAGGCTGGACATAATTAATCTTTGTAATAGTTAAGACATATTTAATTGGTCTTAATTAATTAAGTACTTAATTTAGAACATAATTAAAACATGTCAGATTATGACAAATTAATTATTAAAACAAATAACTAATAAAACTAACAACAACTTAAATGATTTATTCCAGCATAATAAATGCAATAATGAAATGAGCTGAAATGAGCTCGTTGAGCTAAGTTGAGTTGAAGTTGAGCTGATTTGAGCTGATTTGAGCTTGAAGGAGTATGCATGGTTGCTTGCTTGCTGGTCCAAGAGCTTTCAAGAAGTCCAGCAACGGTTTCACCCCAAACTCTATCAACTAAAGCTGTTGTTGCGTCTTTGAATCTCTTTGCACGAGTTCGGGTGACCGGTCCTACGGGCAATTCGAGATGATCTTCATTGGCAGCCGACAACTCAGGAGGGTGGTTGTATCACTTAGGCCTATAAATACTTGTTCAATTTTCATGTAAAGGACTTTTGAAACTTATGATAACGTTATGCTGCCGAAATTGTGAGGCAAACTTTTCTTATATTTCGTTCAAAGATTCGTTTGGCGTTCCTAGCATTCTAGTTGTGTCAACCGTGTTCTTTGTCGTACCCGAACTTATCACTATTCATAGTGTGGTGTTCAACATACCGAGGTTCCTATCTTGTTAGATAGTGGGTCGAGGTTTTCCCTTACCAAACCTATAACCGAACTCAAAAGGCCTAATCAACGGGTCGATACCATTTCGGTATTGGTTCTTGAAAGTACCTTTAGTAGTTCAAACCCGTTCTCTTCTTTACCTAATCGAACCTAAACCGACCAATTTTTCATATCCTTTTGTTCCTACCCTTTCATTCCTACCATTCCATTCGTACCCCTCTTTCTCCTTTGACCATACCTTCAACTCAACTAAACCTAACGTAACTTCTCGTAGACGATCGGGCAATTTACATATGACTCGACTCTTCCCGAGACGGTTCGTATCATGTGAACACATTAATGTCATGCATTAATTCAGCTATGTGAACATAATCAATTTATGTAATGACTATGGCATATTAATAACAAATATTAATATAAGACAAGTTTAATGCTTAAATAAATATGTGCAAATTTTTATTTAATGCATTAAAGACAAAACCAAGTTTAAACTAAAATGAGCTAAGCTTTAGCTTGTGAGCTAAAGTTGAGCTGAGGCTAAACTCCTAAGCTGAAGTTGAGCTAAGGTTTAGCTCGTGAGTTGAAAGTGAGCTAGGAGTGAGCTCGATTTAGCTCAGGCAAGATGGATTGAGCTCGAATAAGCTGGACTTGAGCTGGACGGAGCTCATGGTGCTGGAAACGAGCTTGGATCAGCTTGCCAACATGTCATTGATCGGCTTGACAGACTTGCTCGATAAAGTTCGCGGGGCGTGCTCGTATCATTCCCCCTCTTTTAGGCGACTTGTCCTCAAGTTGAGCTGTTTATCCATAGGAGAACTTTGACTCGTGCATGGTTTTCCTCGATCAAATGGGATGGAAGATGTCACACAAACCTGAAAAATTCTTACCATAGCCGGTAAAAAGAAACTCAAACGAGTCAAATTCAAATATGTTCGATAGTTCATAAAATATTCATTCAATCGAACATATGCGAAAAATCTCAATTGGACAAATCAAGCATACATAAATTTATCAAAGAGTTTCGTTAGACCATCGTTACAAACATGAAAACTAAGTTGGATCAAGGGATAATTGGTTGAAAATGATGGTAGGCACTTAAACACATTATTCCTCATCCAAAACATTTTAATTTCTTTAATCGAATATAGTAACTCATTTGGTCCCTTGTATTGCTCATGCAAGGTATGCCAAGGCCAAGGTATGCTAACTCTTCCTTTCGTATTTGAACAACATGAAGGGAGTCTCCAAATTCCAACGTAATAATCACATCATCACAATGCCAAAAGGAAAAATCCATCACATCAAAGTATAAATAATTTCCAAACAACCAATCAATGGAATTTTCAACTTCAATCGGATTGAGCAAAGATATTTGAAAATGTTCAGATGACTTGATGATATAGGGTTGCGCGCGGACCAAGATCGAGTCGTCAAGTCACGGGAAACTCCTACGAAAGCTCTAAACGAACAGATCTAAAAATTAAAACAAAGAACAAGATTAAACCGAATCAGATTTGAATTAAAATTCCCAAATTCAATAAAGAGCAGCAAGAGAAAAGAAATAGAATCGATGAATCAACGAAATTGAGAAGAAAGAAAAATGCGAATCTGCCAGGAATTGATTGGCCAAGAATGCCCAATTCCAGCATCAATGATTCCCAAATGAAAGAAATCCATCGGCAAACCTAGGAATTGGGGATTTTGGGTTCGAATGGTGCTGCCAATAGGAGAACAACTTAAACGATGAGATCTTGAGTTTAATCAATGCTGGAAAACAAACAAGAACAGCAAAATATAGATGAGAAATCGGCACAAGTATAAGCAAAGAAAGTAAAGAAAGAAATCGAAAACAGCAAGAATTAAAGGATAATCCTAAAGATCCTTGAAATCTCGAAAGATTCACAAATCTCTTCAAACGGCTCTAATCTCCCCTCCAAAGAATATCGATGGCAAGAAGAAGGTGAAGATGGCTCCCACAATCAAAAGATTGTTAAAACAACTTCTAAAGAAAACTCAAGAGAGAATTCTGGAGAAAACCCCAAAGAAAATTCTGCACTCAACAAATCTGAAATTTGATAGAAAAAATAATAATAAGATGTTTTTACAAAGGGTGGCTGGCCAATGCTTATATAGGCCTCCAACAAATCTAATCTCACAAGAACCTAATAAAAATTAAACCTAACTAATAAATAACAAGGTAAATTCGGCATGCACTTATATGGGCTGTTTTGGGCCGAATTTTACATGTAATGCTCCTAAAGATTAAAAAATTAAATTAAACAAGTAAGATGTTTACAAATTGGGCCCTTTGACATTTTGGCCTGATTTTCAACTAAGTATGAAGAAATTTC